>NC_060238.1:21382441-21716413 GCF_021155775.2 Neodiprion pinetum
AAATACCGCCGACATTTTGGCGTGCATATCTGTGCTCACGTTTTGCATAAAACCAACCACCATTCTGCAACCGGCGGACGATTCAATTGCTCGTTTTTTTTTTTTTTTATTGTTCACCGTAACTGGTACCATTTTTATTTTTATTTTTTTAACTTGTTTTATTTTTTTTCCACCATTCAACCTCTCGCGGTTTGAATTCCACGCCCCCGCAACGACAACGCTCGCTTTTATTATTATTCAAATACACGTCGCCACAGTTATAATATACATGATGTATAATATCATATTTATAACGATGTTATAACGGGTGTACGAATTTTTTTTTACATCACATTTATTCAAACTTTGACGTTTTTCACGATGTTTTACAGAGAATTATTGAATAATTGAATCGATGCTTCAGGTTTTTTCAATGAGATTTGAACCGAAGACGCGCAAGAATTACGAAACACTGTTTTAGCGACAAACAAAAAAAGGCTCGATAGTTCATAAAATTTGGGCCAATCGATTGGAAGATTTATTTTCTCTCGTGAATTATTTCTTCAATTTTCAACGGTTTAAAAGTTTGTGTTTTTGTTTTTTTTTTTCTTTTAAACTCTCTTCGAATTCAGGGCACATCGAAAAAATTGAATCAACTCTTGGGTATCGTTGAGAGAAAAAAAAAAAAAAAAAAAAATTCCGATCGAACGGTTGATCAAACGATGAAGAATCCATGGGGGATAATTTAAATCATAGAAGTGGCTTGCGTCGAAGGATAAATCTACAAGGTTGTAGGTTAAATTTTGAATTTCCTGGAATTGAAATCGGGATAGACGAGCATACGTGGTAAGGATTTTCAGCGAATAGGAAAGGATGCAAATAAGAAAAGTCAACAGGAAGTAGACGGCGAAGGATCATCCGATCAAACGTACGGCTCGTGGTGAATCCTGGACGAGGAATGGCTGAATTCACGGGCTCGTGTTTGTTCAACGTGGGTTTTTTCAGCCGGCTGAACTCAACGCACGCGGTTGAAACGTGACTCTGGCTTTCGTTCTTCTGCATTCTGGGCATTAAATGCCGTGCAAAACGCTAGAACGGAGCTTCCGCTGCTGGGGGGTTGGGAGGGAAAAACGAAACTGGGATGAAAAATTTTCATCCCTTTTATATTTTAACCCCTTTTTATTTCTTTTTTTTTTTTTTTTTTTTTTTTTCACCCCCTCCCTGAATATTCATGAATGAAGCACCGGAAATTCCCCCGAGTCTGCATCGTCGGCACGATATAACTGCCATCAGCTCATCCTCCCTCCCTCTCTCTCTCTCTCTCTCTCCCTCTCTCTCCTTCTCTCTCTTTGGGTATGTACCTCTGGGTATTCAACGCGTGGCTAAAAACCGGCCCTCAGGATAAATCATGCTCGTTTATGAAAACCAACGAAAATCGAGTCGAATTGCGGTAAATCAGTTTTTAAACGCATCGAGAGCCGCGGGAATCGAAGATTATATGGTGCAGGGAATTGATAGAGTTCTCTTCTTTACCGGCCGATTTTGAAAAAAAAAATAATGTTGACAAAATTCAACAGAATAGGACGGGTAACGAAGTTTATGGATATTTTTTAATCAAGATACTTTAAATCCACCGAATGAGAATTCAATGAAAATAGTACGAGGAAAATTAAATCTCATAAATTCTGGAAGATAATCTCATCTGATTTGAATAGTGAGGCAATTTTTCACGAATATCTGTGTTAAAAAGGAATCATTCGCACCGCAATTGGTGTGATTTTTTTCACTTCTCTAAAAAATAAACTCCGACAGAAACTTGGACAAAATATTTTCACCCCGCTGTATCTCCGCTGAAAAATTTTTTATGATTTTTTTCAATTTTAAGCGACAAAGAGAAACAAAAGTTGAAAAAATATAAAAGCTATGGACAGAAGAGTGGGCAAGAAAAAAAAAATTAAAAAATTTTTTAAAAATTGAAAAATACAATAAACGCGAAGCGAATAATTCTGAAAGGAACTTTTTAAGCCGGATAAAACCGACCTATTCTGTAGCGCAAATCCCTCTCCGTTTATAAGCCGGTATGAAGTATGGATATACAGGTATAATATGTAGCAGCATATCTACGCATACGTATTATTTGTATGTATTTTTTTACAAAGCATATGGGGCAATCAACGTCAAATTAGCAACCTATGTACGCGATCCTCTTCGATTTCAATCATTTTTTTTTTTTTTCTTTTTTTTTAGCACGACGTTTTTAACGACCCGAAAAGTGCCACGGAATTTTGTCAAGATTTTTTCAACCACCAATGAAATTTTAATAAGAAAATCGAATGAAGAAACAATTGCGAAAATGTCATTTTTAAAAATCTGAAACAACTTACACAGATTCTATAATTTGAAATGCGATTTTTAAACACCACGCGGTAATCGGATCGCAATATTTACAATATTTTTCACAACTTCGCGGTTCTTCCATGACGAAACTGGCGATTCTTTTTTGTTTTTTTTTTTTTCATCTTTTATTCCTCGATCTAAATAGATCACGGAATCGTGAGAATAATATGATTCTGCGATCTATTTAGATCGAGACGAATGAAAGAAAGAAAGAAAAAAAAAAAACACCGATTCTGGCATGGAAAAACTAAAAACTTGCAAAAATAGTAGTAAATGTTAAGATCCCATTATGGTGTGGTACTCAAAAATTACATTCCGAGTCATAGAATCGGTGTGAAATTTGTTCAAAATTTTAAAAATTAAGTTTTCGGAATCGGTATAGTGATTTTGTATAAATTTCAACATTGGTTGAAAAAAATTTTTAAAAAATGTCCGAGCCATTTCTGGATTGTCAAGAACATCATTCGCAAAAAATTATCAAAATCGAAGGTGGCGAGGTACATGGGCTGATAATTTGACGTAGAATACCCCATACATACATTGAGAGAAATTTTTATTTCCGGTTACCGCTCGGTCCTTAACTATTTTCATCTTTTACCACAATCGAAAAATATAGGTCTAGGTAGAAAATAAAAATTAGTTTTCTAGCCGTTACCGGAAAGTCTGGTATCCGTTACTATTCTTTCTCATTACGATCACTGTTGCTAGATTTTCTTCCAACCGTTGCGAAAATTTACCGCTCGTGCAACGATAAATTAACATTGAAGCCTTGATTCACTAAAAAAGTAGAGTAAACCGCAGAAACTGATTTTGCGTTGCAATAACCAAAAAAGGATCGACGATAGCGCAAAATGTTTACTCGTACCTCGTTTTTCGTAATTCCAACAATATTCAAACAGTTTTTTTTAAAGATACCAGTTTTACCGAATTTTTCTACTCACTGTAACAAATGAAATTTTTCTCAGTGTATATATATAGCAGTATAAAATATTTCTCTACCGAATCCCCATGTGTAGGTATGTAGGTATGTATACACGTATAATCGAAAACTTGACGCAGCTGTATATACGGGAAGAATATACAGACATATATATAATAATATATATTTTTCTATTATCTTACATTTTCTATTTTCTTCGTGAAATACAATATTATCGCTATGTTTCTTTTCGTCCCTGTTTATATACGATACCTACGGTACGTTATGCCGCTTGATGCTACGATATATTAGATCCCTTCGGAAATAGAAATTCTCGAAGATGACTTTCTATATATATATATATATATATATATTTATTTGCGGCAAATAGATGTTTGCCAATTTTCTATCCCCGTGTTATATCCGCGTTTTTGCCCCGTTGACAGCTGGTGCAATATACGCAATACAGATCAGATATTACTTCGCAGAAATTTATTGTTTTCAGAATTTAGCAGGGAGACTGTTAAAAATGATATTTGAGATATTTTTGTTGCAAAAAATGATTTCGAAAAATGAAACGAGTTATATTTCTTATTTGCTTTGTATTAAGATCGTGGTTTATCTGCAATGATTTCAACGAATTCGGACACATTTGTCTCGTGAATCGATTTACGATAAATCTCTTGACATCGATTTGTGATAATATTTTTCTTGACAATGAAGAATGGTAGAAAACAAACTTAAAAAAAAAAAAAACAAGAACAAATCATGGCGTTGCATCAGACGAGGCATTAGATTAAGAAACTGTGGAAAAATTCGTGTCAAAAATTCATGTGGATGAAAAAAAATTAGCTGTAATAGTTGAAAGCAATTATCCAATCACGATCCGAAGTTGCGTAAAAATGTTTTTCTGCGACAAAATCGACTCGATTAACTTCGATCAAGTCTTTTGTCACCAAATCGTGACGGAAATTTTCAACCTTGAATTCAAACGCCAATAGAAAAAAACTGTCTGTAATATTTTCACCTTTGTTTCTTGTATGTTTTTTTTTTTTTTTTTTTTTTTTTTTTTATATCTACAGGGATGTATTTTTCCTTCTTCGGTGAACCGAGGCGTGAAAACTGATGAATAATACAGGCACAGAGGGATATGATAGGACTGCTCGACGGTCGAATCTCTCGGGATTAAAAAGCCGGTTTTCAGGTCCTACCTAAAAGTTTGGAAAAAGTTTTGGAGTTGAAGTGCACGGAAATGTATGTATATATATATGACGCTGGGCTTAATGCCGCATCTAGAAGGATAAAAATTTCACACCCAATCAAAAACTCTGCAGCCTTTGGTCTCCCGCTTTACGATATAACGCCGTTAACTCACCGCAGGAACGCACTTTGCATGCATGTTACACACGCGTATTCATACACAAATTTATGTTATGTGATACGCGGGTATAAAACAACTCTTTATACTTGGGAAGAAAAATAAAAATCTGGTCGTAATGAACAAAATTTGATCCTGGCAACGAAGCGATGACTGGGAAAATATTTTGCATCGCAATTCCATGGATTCTTTTGCGATTGCGAAATCAGATCTACGCAGTGAAATCGTTTTGTGAAGATTGGAAATATGACTGTTCGATTGTTGCGAATGAAAAATTGATCGATCGATTGTAATTTATGCTTCGTGAATTAAGCGCCACATCAAACAACGACAGGGAAATGTGCCATTGGCAATTGACAGGCTTGTCGAATGTTATTAGACGACGAATGATTTAGTTCTGCTGATTATACCGGACAGACGACCGAAGCCCCTCTTAATAACTACTCGTCTTACTTCTCTTGCGAGAAAGGATTTTTAACGCGTTGCACAAAGTATTTTGCCGTTTCGACAGAGAATTTTACAGATTTGCGATGTAAAATATCATTCGACAGCGATAATCGATTAGCAGCTCTCGTGGTTTCGTAAATTTTACTAATCTTTATCCACCGAATTGATTTAGTAGGCCGTACAAAGCGATTTGGTAGAATCTACCAGAGGATATTCAATGTTTTTATAATACCACGAAAAAAGTGTTACTTCATTAAATTGACTTGATTAAAATCGAGGTTTCGCACTTATAAGTATATTTTATTCAACATATTTTTTTGTAACTTAAAAAATTATCGATTCATCATTTCATCATAGACGATGAGACGTTCTTCGCATGTTCTCCCTGGATCTGGAATGCCAAAATACGTGGCAATGTACGATAAAATCTTATGGCGGTAATTTTTTTTCCCGTTTTGCTAAAGACAGATAAATCGCAGGGGGCTTTTTTTTAAATGGGAAGAGATTTTCAGTAAATTTCTAGTGGTGGAAATTTCACAAAAATATTCCGTTGCAGGCGCTTCAATAAAACGCAAGTTTCGGGCAAGAAGTTGTTCGCAATCGAATTTTAAGGCAAACTTTTTTCCTCTCATTGGAACCCGAGGATATCGGAAAACATTATGGGCACAAAATCGAACCAGCGTATTCAGAAATACAAAAATCCAATTCATAACGAATAATTTGCAACGAGCGATTGTTCGAATAAGTGAAAGCATGTAAAGCTTGTTTTCAACTTTTCCGTGTTAACCAAGAAAAGCTCAACGATTATACTTGTCATACAGTCTATGTAACGAATGTATATCATATTCCCGCATGTATCCATACTAGAAGAACGATTATATTACTTAAAAACCCGAAATCGGACCGAAAACTTGAAAATTCGATTCCGAATTCGTTTCTCAGCAGCCTGAACAATGGCCCAAATAATTTGTTCTAAATCGTTGAGGTCATTTTGTCTTTCCCGACTTGAAACGACTCGTCCGTAACTTCAGAAGTATTGTCTGTAAATATATTTCCACTTTTTCTTTATCTCCTCGAATAAGTCGTGGCAAAAATTGAAAGCTCTATCAAATTCCGTGAATAATTATATTGAGAACAAAGTATAAAAACGATCAATTTTGTATGTTCATAAATTTCCATCATCGTCGAAAACTGCGATCAGGAGGGTCGTGTTAACTTATCGTGTATCTGACACATGTCAAAGTTCTGCAAACCTGCCGAAACTGTCTACGGCAGGTGAATCAATTTAATACGAAACAGGTATATAATGCCCATAAGGTTTATGTGGTGTATATACATATATATATATATATATATATATATATATATATATATATATATATGTATATATATTACAGGCGAAACGCAGCCGGTCGGATTGACAGATATGCAAGTTGAGAGCCGAGCCAATCTCGATGTGAGAATTTTCAACGCTTATTCTCGTACAGCCAGACAAAGTCCCGGCTTCCCGGCAGCCTCCACAATCCCCGGGATCACAAGCCGAAGAGTCGAATTGACGTTTGAAAATATAAAAAAGCTCCTCGATTCAAGAGGGCGAGTATAGTTTAAACTAGCTGGCTGATTTCCATTCAAAACGACGCTGCGTTGGGACGAAAAAGAAAAGAAAAGAAATCCGATGAAATATTTACTCGTCTCAATCCGTTTTTTTTTTTTTTTTTTTTTTTTTTTTTTTTTTTTTTTTTTTACCCCAGCTGACGTGTCTCAAAAATTTTACAGACACGATGTGTATTGTTGGATCCGGAATTTTTTATGACTTTTTTTTTTAAGTCCAGTTGACAAACTGATTCCGTCGATTTTTCTAAAATCGATGCGTTTCGAATTTACTTCGAGGAACGTAATTGATGCGAATGTTTGTTTGTTTTTTTTTTTTTTTTTTTTTTCTCGGATTTACTTAAACTGTTGTTGTTTCAAACGGAGAATTTATCAATTCGATGGATAAGAAGATGTACCTACTTGAAGAATAACTTTTTAAGATTCTCTTCAAATTAAACGTAAGCTTTGACTAATCGTTCGTTCGATAAATCGATCGATTACATTTATCGTAATTTCGATCAACAATTTTTCGAATTGAACTGATTATTCGTATTTTTTTGTTCGATACCGATTAAACGGTTGTTTCTAATCGGTCATTCATTGAAATGATTCCTCATCAAAACCGAAAACTGTCAGTACACAAACTATAAACAAACAACAATCTCAATCTTAATATATATATATATATATATGTATATACAAAAAGAAAAAAAAAAAAAAAGACAGAGCAATTTCCTTCCTCTTTCTTCTCTTCGCTTTTATGTATACATACGGTTGAATTATACACCGTGCCTCGGGTGTAATTACAGCCAATGTGAGTGAAATCGTTCATCCCGACTAACGCAAGAGTCGCAAATGAAGAAAAATAGTGGCTGAGGTGGGGTGAAAAAAAAAAAAAAAAAAAAAAATTCAATCTCCTAGCAGATCAGTATAGCCTTGCAGTGGTGGATATAAAACCGAATTATTCCATCAGGGTGATTGAAGCACCGCGTGGATCCTTATACTTACACACGCAGTTTTTACTCCTCCCTGTAATTCGGGCACACATATATCCCGGAATTTTTCCCTCCGTGTATGTGCTCGTGAAAAAGTAAAGAATATACTTTATTCCCGGCATGAGGCGTCGGCCACACCGTTTTACGACTCTGCCTGGGTCTAGCCGGCTTTTTATCCTTTTACTCTTATTCGCCATTTTGTCTTATCTTATATTATCTCGCCGCGCATCTCGCGGATAATCTCCATAGATTTTTATCACGTAACGACCTTGATCATCCGGACGTAACGATTTATTATTCAAAAATCGGAGCCACGGTTTACCCGAAACCATATCACTCTCAACCCCTTTGCACATTTTTTTTTTTTTTTTTTTTGCAATTGGATCAGGTAGTTTTTTAAAGATCGTTGTTTAACTTTGCTAGTCAAAATTATTCAATTTATAAATATGTTACGATATTTTCAATCATCTCATTCGAAAAAGACTCAAAATCTTTGAAAATTAATTCTAAATTAGATATGAGATTGTAATTGTTTTTAATTTTTTTCAATAAAGTTTCCAATAATGGTGGTAATAATGACTTTGATCAATTCGTGGAATAATGAAATCGCGGTGAAAAATCTTCGTATCATACTTACGTTTCATTTTGGAATAGAGTTTTTTTCGGTACGTTTAGAGAAAACTATTTGTTTTTTAATTTGAAAAAATCAATTTGTGGAAAATTTTCTCGTGAGAACACAATATTTTGTTGTAAATACCAAAACTGATGAAACTGTTGTTTCAAACTCACAGATAAATAAATTTCTTAAATAAAATATACTTATAAGTACGAAACCTCGATTTTAATCAAGTCAATTTAATGAAGTAACACTTTTTTCGTGGTATTATAAAAACATTGAATATCCTCTGGTAGATTCAACTAAATCGCTTTGTACGGCCTACTAAATCAATTCGGTGGATAAAGATTAGTAAAATTTACGAAACCACGAGAGCTGCTAATCGATTATCGCTGTCGAATGATAATTTACATCGCAAATCTGTAAAATTCTCTGTCGAAACGGCAAAATACTTTGTGCAACGCGTTAAAAATCCTTTCTCGCAAGAGAAGTAAGACGAGTAGTCATTAAGAGGGGCTTCGGTCGTCTGTCCGGTATAATCAGCAGAACCAAATCATTCGTCGTCTAATAACATTCGACAAGCCTGTCAATTGCCAATGGCACATTTCTCTGTCGTTGTTTGATGTGGCGCTTAATTCACGAAGCACAAATTACAATCGATCGATCAATTTTTCATTCGCAACAATCGAACAGTCATATTTCCAATCATAACAAAACGATTTCACTGCGTAGATCTGATTTCGCAATCGCAACAGAATCCATGGAATTGCGATGCAAAATATTTTCCCAGTCATCGCTACTAAAACATATTCTTTCCAGCGCGCTGTATGATCAACTTGACTTTTCAGTTGTGTCAAAACAATGTTTGGTCGAAAATATGTTAACCCTGAAACTTCGTTGCCAGGATCAAATTCTGGTCATTACGATCAAATTTTTTTCCGAAAGTACCTCGACTCGAATGAACTTGGAAAATATTGTAAATTGTAAACTTCCAACACCGCCGTACCTCAAATATATATCCTGTAGGTAGGGCGGAATAAAGGCGAGCAAGGGAAAGCTTTGCCGGAGCTTTTCGAAGCCGGCGGAGCTTTCGCGAAATTGCCGCTACCCGTGCACCCGCCATTTGCGAGAAGAAAACACGCGACGGCCTGACATTTTTCACTCTTGTGGAAGTTCGCTTGCTGTTCCTACGCCGAAACCTACCTCATACCTTATACCTGCCCCGGATATACCTACACGACGCTTTGATGCTTGCAAGTTCGTATGCCCGCAGCTGCAGCCACCGATACTCGAGAGCCGGGCTGTAGCTTGAGCTATTTTATTCCCTGCAGCTATGCAGGAACGTGTTGTCGACGAATAACGACAATGGAAGTAGAGTCGAGCTGTTTTACCGCGGTTTTCATCCCCCTACCGAATACAAATGTACTCCCCTGCTTATTCAACCCCCGGCTCTCAACTTGAACCTTTCGTTACGTTTCTCACGATACGCGAAAAATACTCGCGGAATAAATTCCGATAATTAGCCATTTTTTCACGTCCATGATGAAACGGTCATGTTATATGCATATTAGGGTGGCCCTTAATATTGGTAAAAAAAAATTATTTTTCACTCACCCCTTAAATTGACTCGGAATACTAAAAAATGATTTTTGAAAGTGAAATTAATTTCAATATCAACCCGTGCCCCAAAGGCCCTTTAAAGGAGTTGAAATCGTTTTTTTTTTTTATCAATTTCTCTATCAATTTGCATATAAACCATGAATTAAAATTGTGTGGCAACTTAAACTAATCTAAAAGTAATTTTATCGCATTCCGCACATTTATTTGAATTTGTTAAGGCGATGCGGACATTAGAGCAATGTAAAGATAAAAGGCTGAATTTTTCACATGTTATTAATCGCTAATAAATACGTATTAAATAATCGTTTTAAGAAGCAGAAATAAGGAATGTTTTAAGGAAAATTTCTAATGTGAGAAAAGGTGAAACTTGTACAAAAATGAGCTGGAAATCAAAATGTAACATCTCCGAACGTAATTATTGCCAATCTAGCGTTGTGGTTTTTTGATCCGATTATTTTTCGATTTTCTCGTATCTATTTCACGTCAAAAAATGTAACGCTGTCGTAATACGGATAACGAGATTGATTTTCGCAGGGAAAACTATGTGAAACTTTTTTTTTTCAAATTTTTCACCTCGATAATCACTCATAATCGATTTTAACTCATTGAACGGCCTTTGGGGCACGGGTTAATATTAAAATTAAAAGCGGATTTCACGTTTAGAAATCATTTTTTAGTGTTTCGAATCGATTTAAGGGGAGAAAGCAAAAAAATTTTTCTCACCAGTATTAAGGGCCACCATAAATTATATACACGAAAACTTCAAGCGAATATCGCTGTAATTTTTAATCTTTATACAATTGGTTAAATCGTGCATCTCAGGCTTACAGATTATTTAATTTCAATACGCTTCTCTGATCATTTAATTTCTCAAAAACAAAATACAATTTCATACGATTTCTATCCCGGTTTTACAAAACTTCTATATATATTTTCTAACTCATGGATTCCGTTGAAAGCACAGAACAAAGATAATAATTTTACAAATCATATGAGACTGTAATGAAAAGCTCCGATAAAAGATGAAATCTTTTTGCGAGAGAAAAATGTCGGCATTATCGAGATGTTTTTAATTAAATCCTTAAGTCCGGTTTGAATAATTATGCGAACCGTTTCACCCGTTTGTTGCTGCATACCTGTAAACAAGAATGTTCTACTAATTTGAATTCTTGATGGGAGCTAAGAGGAGGGCGGCCGCCTTTCTCCTATTATCTAGTTTCAGAAGCGCATGATAATATATATTAAGCCGCACGTTCATCATGCGGTAGAAACTTCTCGTATAATATAAACTATATCAAAAATATCTGCATAACAAATGACGCGAACTTTTGTCATCCGGTAACTTTCCCCATATCAGTCTGACATTTACATATTCATTTCAGGTTTTATATCGTCATTTTTCTTCCATTTGATTCAATACTCTCAAGTTTTTGTGTCTTTTCTTTTCGTTTTTTTTTTTTTTTTTTTTTTAGTGTTTTTCTACGCATCTTATCTTCGAGGGGAAACAAAAAGTTCAACTTCGTGTTTTTTGTTCGGAATTTCTAATTTCCGTTTTATTTTTTTTTTTTGTGCATCTCATTACTGGGAGCAAAATATAAAAACTATGAGATGAAAACAAAAAAAAAAAAGAAAACAAGGAGAAAGAAAAAATGAAGGGGCGGTTTATTCTAGGTTCGGGGATAATATATTACGAACTCGTTGCAGGCTTGCACGTAGAGAACAACGCGATTTTAAATTTTAGTCAAGGGGTGTTTTCCCCTTACAAAGCTTCTCCTTTCAAAAGAGCCACTCGTTATATAACCGCGGGCGAACAGGTTATGCATACAAAATTCAACACTCGACGCGCCAGCCTTTCGAAATGATTGGACAAACTTATAACAAACTCGGCGCAGAGTGACGGGGAGAAACGTTTTGTACTTTTATTTATTCTTTCCCCCTCGTCGGTTATCGATGGCAAAAAAAAAAAAAAAACCGTCAATGATTACATTTACGCAGCTGGTGCCTGGCGTATTGTTCTTATTAAGTTTCTCAGAATTGTTATTTAACCTTTTTGTTTCTGTAATCGTTATTACGGAAAAACTTATACAATTCATATTGTTTAATTAATTGTACCGGTACCAAACCATTTATTCATGTCGAAAGGATTTTTATTGAGAAATATAGAGTCTTTGGGAATTTTGAAAATTTTTCGTATCGTGGGTTTTATCAGGTGTTGATATTTCGATTGGGGAAAATATCGAAGTAACGATTTTTCCAACACGAATGATCGAAGCTCAGTGATACGAAGTTGAAGGTGCCAGAATGTATCTGAAAAAGTGTTCTCAAATAACGAGGAAAAACGAATTGCTACACCGAGAGAAATTTTTAGTTCCGTTTACCCCTCGATCCTTAACTATTTTCATTTTTTTTACCACAATCGACAAAATCTAATTATAGGTAGAAAACGTGAATTAGTTTTCCAACCGTTACCGGAAACTCTAGTATCCGTTGCTATTCTTTCTCATTACGATCACTGTTACTGTGAAAAATCTAATTTTCCTCAGTGTATCATTGTTGAAATATCGCAATCCACAATCGCGCCAAATCCAAAAATCTCTCGTCAAATCGATCTGTCCGAACGGCGGGTGCATGTGGTTTAAATTTTGGTAAAAAACGAGACACTTGGCGTATCAGCGTGAACCGCATTTACGTGCACGTAGGTAGGTATTAAACAAGGAAGTCGTTCGCCATGGGATTTAGAGGCGTTATAAACCCTTCGGAGGCAGCAGAGCTGCTTGCTATTATGCCGTGTGAAGTTGCCTTATCTGAATCGCAAATGAGGCTTCATACGTACAGTTTATATATATATATATATATATATATATATGTCAGCTCGAGTTAGTCGATGCACGTATATGTATACATATGACGTATGATACGTAGAGTACGACGTGTGCGTTTTGGTTTGTATTTTCACCCGGCGAGGGATGAAAACTAACAGCGAATAAAAGACGTTAAACGAGATGCGATTTCATTGATCGAAGATGATATGGAAGTTGAATTTTAACTTTGACAGGTGAGAGGAACGGAAGCGAAGATATACGAATAAGAAGTGTTGAAGTGAGGAGATTTAAAGAAACTGACGGACGATGGAAGCACAGCTTTATTTAAGGCGGGGTTGAAGTTGCTAATTTTAAAAGTTGCGAGAGCGCCTGATTTCGAATTATTTGCCGCGCGAAACTTGAAGCGAAGAAATGAAAATTTGGAGAAACAATCGTTCGGAATTTCGATGTTTCAGATTTTTACATTTTTCTCAATTTCGGAACTTTGACTCGTCGGAGTTACGCCCTTTCGAAATTTTGTACTTCCGGAACTTTGAGCTTGATTTCATTACGTTAAGTTTCGCCAGCAAAGAATTCGGAATTTAACGCTTTCGAAACTTTTCAAATTCGTTATTTCAATACCTCCTCTCTTATCACTTATTCCTATAAGCCATTTCACCAAGTTTTCGTGTTTTCATTTTTGTTTTTTTGTTTTTTTTTTCGTTCTTCACTTCTCCTTTGCCCTATAACCTCTCTTTACCTCTTTTATCCTAATTTCGTATTTCTTTCTTATTCATACGTACACATTTGTATAGATAACATGAATATTTATATCAATCTTTGCGTATAACAATATTATGCAATTATACATTATAATATTACAGTATATAAATAATATTACGTAATGATATTCTTGGCCACGATTTTATTCATTTTATATCGCTTGCGCATCCGTTGGTGCGTGAATAAACGGGGGTGAAAGGGAGGCAGGCAGAGAGTTTCTTTTCCAATTTAACCGAGAAATATATTGCTCGCTTGTGGAATATATATTTGAATTTTTATTCTCATTCGAATTGTCGCGTCCTTTGCTGTTCATTTTCACGGAAAATTCATGGGTAGATAATTAAACAATCTCAGATATGCACGCCTCGCAAGGCGATCGAATTATTATTTATTGTTTATGGTCTGGCATAATACTTACATATTATACTTATTATGAGAAATTCGTCAATATCGTCTCTGAGATTGAAAAACTGTTTGGAACTTGTCGGATAAAGATCACCCAGAACCCCGTGAAATTTCTGTGAAAATATTCAAAGCCCCCGGTATAAAATTATACGAAACCCCATGAAATTCCCATGGAAAAAACTTGTGACCCCATAAGAATTTCGAAAAACCCCATAAGATTTTCTGAAACCCCATAAAAATTTTGAACCTCTATAAAAAATTATTCTCTAAATCCGGCAAAATTCCCATAAAGAGCTGAAAACTTGTGAAACTAGATTCTGCGGTATAATTTGCTGAAGCGCAGGGAAATTTTCCATGTAACGACAACTCGGGCAGAATCAAGCGTCAGCCAATTTCGCGAATATTTACCTGCAACGACGGCTTGCCACGTTGTGCAAACATCAGCCTTGTCGCTTTTGGCGGCCAATTATGCGAGGCGTAGTGAATCGCTGCAAGGCTGATACCGATTGCTTGCTGATCATGGGTTGCATGCATGCGGTATATTTGCGCTTGATGATAAATGTTGAAGCGATTTATCGAGGCGTCGCAGATTTATCAGGCGAAGTACTTTCGGGTAGGGAATCAGAAGAACTGAAAATCAGAATGGCCAGAATTGCAAATTTAATAAACTCGAATAACAAATATGAGAGAACGGATACTGTCGGAAATTTTAAGACCCGAATGGTGCCCGATAACGATGTAATCGTTAAATGATGATTATAACTTCAAATTTCCATACATTTATATTATATTTCCATTATTTCTGGCTCAATGAAAATTCACCGCTTTGTTCTTTCGTGATTGTGAGTTTTCGATGCATATATGTGCGGAATTCTGACCATTTTGATTTTTGGTTTTTCTGATTATTTACTCGCGCCCGTAGCTTTCAAAATTGACACAGCAGCGTGTTTCGAGCTCTGATTCAAATGACTCTTGTTTTTCGGTTTATTTTACTTTTCAGGCACAATTGATGTTTTTTTTTTTTTCTAATTCGTCTGCTAGTGTAAATACGGCATTCAACCTCACAACGATTTATTCGCGAAAGCGAGTTTCGCTTCAAATACATCGAGAACGGGATTCATTCACGAATAAATGTAATAATGCATCGATCGCGTCAAGTGACCTATAAAATAGTCGCGCGGTATTGTAAAGAGAAAAAGAAAAAAAAAAAAGAAAAATGAAAATCGAATATAAGAAAAACGGACGATAAATCGTTATCGGAATAAATCTTCCTATCGGTTAGATTGGAACGATAGATCACCGAGGATTTGAGTAAAATATTTTCATAGATCGATAAACCTGTTGAATAATTCATTGTTAGACGGTGGTAAATTTTTTATTTCAATCACAAGAACAAAAACAAGAAAAAAAAAAAATTTACACGGTACAAGGGAGAATGAAAAATGTGTGGAGAAATCATAAATTGAGATGAAATAAATTTTCCGATCGTTTCGAATGAAATTTGATTGTGTCTACGGTCGAATGTTCTGTTCTTTTCTTTGATCGTTCCACTTTGTTAACAGTAATTTTTATAAGTGTAAACGGTTTCCGGAAAGATGAAAAGCAAACAGGCTGGTGCTGACGACGGGAATATAAAAGGCGTCGCCATGTCCCAGGTTTATTTCCCCAGCGTTTTATACACCGTCCCGTCCAAAAACGCCACTTCCATCATCCCTATTCTCACCCCTCGAGTATAAATATTAGAAGAACCGCCGCGACGCCGAAAGAAACGGAAGTGCGAGTCACGTCCTCTCGCTGTTTTTTCACCAGCCGAAATTCTCTCCTTTTACCTCGGCTATTAAAAAAAAAAAAAAACAAATAAATAAATAAGAAATAAACTTCCGCCAAGTCGATCCCGAAAGTTTTTTCGCATTTTCTTAGATTTTTGCTTTTCTCTTCGATAATTCGACACGGTTTTTTTCATAATTTTATTCCTCTACTTGGTGTTATTTTTTTGATTTTTAGTCAGGGTGATGAGAATCCTGTGTTAGAATCATTGATCGATTTTTGAATAATGGCAAAATTTTAGATACTTCGTGAATTATAGAGTGATTCAGGAATATTCCAACCACGCGAATTTGATTCACAGTTTAATTTTTTTTTTCTGTCTCTCTCTCTCTCTCTCTCTCTCTCTCTCTCTCTCTCTAAATTCTCTGCATAATTTATTACAATCCTTGAATCCCGGAACGATGATAATTTTCACGCTCAATAAAGCACAATTATTTTGAATACACACCTTATTCTCAAAGTTTGGAAATGCAGATTTTCCCAAGTTTTCTAAAACTGTGTAACTTCCGGTGTTTAATTTTTTTTTTTTTTTTTTTTATTTAAAGATATAATAAATTTTTCGAGTACAGCACGTTGAATATTTCCGGTGTTATAATTTGTAATAAAATATCACAGGTCGCGGAATGTGATCAAAGAAGAAAGAGAGAGAGACAGTGAGAGATGAAGAATAAAAGAAAGGAAATAAAAGGCTGAAAGTGAAAAATCGCGAAGACAAGCTCGGCGTTTCGGGTAACTTATTTGCATACCTGGGGTTATAAGCTATACGTATGCTTGGCGTACTTTGGCCCTGAAATACTCCCGAGGGATAAAAAGTCGGTGGTGAAAAAAGCGCCCACGTATCGCATGTTCGTTTCCAGCTCGAAGTTTTGGTAAAAATTACATTGTACGCGGTAACAGAAGCAACGGAGTTCGGGGCGAGAATGAGAGGGATGGAAAAATAAGAGAAAGAAGAAACAAAAAAAAAAAAAAAACGAATGGTAGCAGAAAGAAAAAAGAAGAAATTAACAAACAAATAAATAAATTCGCAAACAATTCGCGGTTCGGATCGCGGTGAGTTGGCCAACTGTTTGTGTGCTTGTTTTTTTCAAACCGTGCTCGAAAAATTTCGAGTACATTTCGCGCTTTCGATTAAACTAAACCGTAAACGTATAATTAGCACGTAACGGTGGGGAAAATACGCGAGGGGACGTAGTTTTGGAAAATAATAGTTTTCCTTTTTCTTTGGAAGAAGAGAGAGAGTAAAAAAAAAGGTGACGTTCGAGCAAACAATCGCGCGATTGTAAAAATCTATGAAACAGCTGAAAATTGAAAAAAGAAAAAAAAAAAAAAAAATGAAAAAACAAATACCGACGAGATTCGACGAAGTTCACGAACGCAACGTGAGAATTTACTTGTGATTGAAAAAACTACTTTGGTAACGATGAATGATGACAAAAAAAAAAAAAAAAAGGATCAAAAAAATGTTTCTTCTCAAAAGTGACGAGAAATTTTTTTATTTTTTTATTTTTTTTTTATTATTATTCTTCTTCTTCTTTTCTCGGTATAATAAATAAACCTTTTTTTCTTTACACACAACAAGTACAGCATCCTAGTGATTTCCAAGGGCGCTGTGTCAACCCTGTTATCCAACCCTCCTTTAAGGTCAACGTCAGACGGGCGTGTGTTCGTTTTGACGCATACAGTATCTCGTATAACGGGGATCTAAAAAACCCTCCCCAGTGTATTATGCACGCCGTCGCTGAGGAAACGCGTCCGGCTTTCGTGCGAATTTACAGCGGCGCTAACGTTATCGGGTATAACCGGTGTTAAATCTGCGTCGTCGTTATTTGATATCAAGCTCTATCGCACTTTTTTCTCTATTTCCTTTTCTTTCTCTTTTTTTTTTTTTTTTGTTCCACTCTCACCACGGGACGCAAGATTCGCGGCCCGCCAATCTGCCAATCTGGCGTCGCTGAGTTCGCAGAACAATTCTCAGCACGCGAACTGGTCTGAAAGTGAATTGAGGAAGTAACTGATGATACAGGAAGCTTCGTCGGGGAGTATTCTCTAATTCTGATGCGGCGGTAAACATTCTACGCCAAGAATGTCTCATCAGTCCTATCGGGAATATTTATTCTCGTCGTATGATAATCTCAACCTCGTACAGACGGTTTTCATCATTATAAGTCATCATGGCAAATCATTGTCAGGCTTCTAGGTACCGAACTGGGTCCGCGATTTTCGCGACGCAAGATTCGCGGCCCGCCAATCTGCCAATCTGGCGTCGCTGAGTTTGCAGAACGATTTCCGCGATTTTCGCGACGCAAGATTCGCGGCCCGCCAATCTGCCAATCTGGCGTCGCTGAGTTTGCAGAACGATTTCCGCGATTTTCGCGACGCAAGATTCGCGGCCCGCCAATCTGCCAATCTGGCGTCGCTGAGTTTGCAGAACGATTTCCGCGATTTTCGCGACGCAAGATTCGCGGCCCGCCAATCTGCCAATCTGGCGTCGCTGAGTTTGCAGAACGATTTCCGCGATTTTCGCGACGCAAGATTCGCGGCCCGCCAATCTGCCAATCTGGCGTCGCTGAGTTTGCAGAACGATTTCCGCGATTTTCGCGACGCAAGATTCGCGGCCCGCCAATCTGCCAATCTGGCGTCGCTGAGTTTGCAGAACGATTTCCGCGATTTTCGCGACGCAAGATTCGCGGCCCGCCAATCTGCCAATCTGGCGTCGCTGAGTTTGCAGAACGATTTCCGCGATTTTCGCGACGCAAGATTCGCGGCCCGCCAATCTGCCAATCTGGCGTCGCTGAGTTTGCAGAACGATTTCCGCGATTTTCGCGACGCAAGATTCGCGGCCCGCCAATCTGCCAATCTGGCGTCGCTGAGTTTGCAGAACGATTTCCGCGATTTTCGCGACGCAAGATTCGCGGCCCGCCAATCTGCCAATCTGGCGTCGCTGAGTTTGCAGAACGATTTCCGCGATTTTCGCGACGCAAGATTCGCGGCCCGCCAATCTGCCAATCTGGCGTCGCTGAGTTTGCAGAACGATTTCCGCGATTTTCGCGACGCAAGATTCGCGGCCCGCCAATCTGCCAATCTGGCGTCGCTGAGTTTGCAGAACGATTTCCGCGATTTTCGCGACGCAAGATTCGCGGCCCGCCAATCTGCCAATCTGGCGTCGCTGAGTTTGCAGAACGATTTCCGCGATTTTCGCGACGCAAGATTCGCGGCCCGCCAATCTGCCAATCTGGCGTCGCTGAGTTTGCAGAACGATTTCCGCGATTTTCGCGACGCAAGATTCGCGGCCCGCCAATTTGCCAATCTGGCGTCGCTGAGTTTGCAGAACGATTTCCGCGATTTTCGCGACGCAAGATTCGCGGCCCGCCAATCTGCCAATCTGGCGTCGCTGAGTTTGCAGAACGATTTCCGCGATTTTCGCGACGCAAGATTCGCGGCCCGCCAATCTGCCAATCTGGCGTCGCTGAGTTTGCAGAACAATTCTCAGCACGCGAACTGGTCTGAAAGTGAATTGAGGAAGTAACTGATGATACAGGAAGCTTCGTCGGGGATTATTCTCTAATTCTGATGCGGCGGTAAACATTCTACGCCAAGAATGTCTCATCAGTCCCATCGGGAATATTTATTCTCGTCGTATGATAATCTCAACCTCGTACAGACGGTTTTCATCATTATAAGTCATCATGGCAAATCATTGTCAGGCTTCTAGGTACCGAACTGGGTCCGCAATTTTCGCGACGCAAGATTCGCGGCCCGCCAATCTGCCAATCTGGCGTCGCTGAGTTTGCAGAACGATTTCCGCGATTTTCGCGACGCAAGATTCGCGGCCCGCCAATCTGCCAATCTGGCGTCGCTGAGTTTGCAGAACGATTTCCGCGATTTTCGCGACGCAAGATTCGCGGCCCGCCAATCTGCCAATCTGGCGTCGCTGAGTTTGCAGAACGATTTCCGCGATTTTCGCGACGCAAGATTCGCGGCCCGCCAATTTGCCAATCTGGCGTCGCTGAGTTTGCAGAACGATTTCCGCGATTTTCGCGACGCAAGATTCGCGGCCCGCCAATCTGCCAATCTGGCGTCGCTGAGTTTGCAGAACGATTTCCGCGATTTTCGCGACGCAAGATTCGCGGCCCGCCAATCTGCCAATCTGGCGTCGCTGAGTTTGCAGAACAATTCTCAGCACGCGAACTGGTCTGAAAGTGAATTGAGGAAGTAACTGATGATACAGGAAGCTTCGTCGGGGATTATTCTCTAATTCTGATGCGGCGGTAAACATTCTACGCCAAGAATGTCTCATCAGTCCTATCGGGAATATTTATTCTCGTCGTATGATAATCTCAACCTCGTACAGACGGTTTTCATCATTATAAGTCATCATGGCAAATCATTGTCAGGCTTCTAGGTACCGAACTGGGTCCGCGATTTTCGCGACGCAAGATTTGCGGCCCGCCAATCTGCCAATCTGGCGTCGCTGAGTTTGCAGAACGATTTCCGCGATTTTCGCGACGCAAGATTCGCGGCCCGCCAATTTGCCAATCTGGCGTCGCTGAGTTTGCAGAACGATTTCCGCGATTTTCGCGACGCAAGATTCGCGGCCCGCCAATCTGCCAATCTGGCGTCGCTGAGTTTGCAGAACGATTTCCGCGATTTTCGCGACGCAAGATTCGCGGCCCGCCAATCTGCCAATCTGGCGTCGCTGAGTTTGCAGAACGATTTCCGCGATTTTCGCGACGCAAGATTCGCGGCCCGCCAATCTGCCAATCTGGCGTCGCTGAGTTTGCAGAACGATTTCCGCGATTTTCGCGACGCAAGATTCGCGGCCCGCCAATTTGCCAATCTGGCGTCGCTGAGTTTGCAGAACGATTTCCGCGATTTTCGCGACGCAAGATTCGCGGCCCGCCAATCTGCCAATCTGGCGTCGCTGAGTTTGCAGAACGATTTCCGCGATTTTCGCGACGCAAGATTCGCGGCCCGCCAATCTGCCAATCTGGCGTCGCTGAGTTTGCAGAACAATTCTCAGCACGCGAACTGGTCTGAAAGTGAATTGAGGAAGTAACTGATGATACAGGAAGCTTCGTCGGGGATTATTCTCTAATTCTGATGCGGCGGTAAACATTCTACGCCAAGAATGTCTCATCAGTCCTATCGGGAATATTTATTCTCGTCGTATGATAATCTCAACCTCGTACAGACGGTTTTCATCATTATAAGTCATCATGGCAAATCATTGTCAGGCTTCTAGGTACCGAACTGGGTCCGCGATTTTCGCGACGCAAGATTCGCGGCCCGCCAATCTGCCAATCTGGCGTCGCTGAGTTTGCAGAACAATTCTCAGCACGCGAACTGGTCTGAAAGTGAATTGAGGAAGTAACTGATGATACAGGAAGCTTCGTCGGGGATTATTCTCTAATTCTGATGCGGCGGTAAACATTCTACGCCAAGAATGTCTCATCAGTCCCATCGGGAATATTTATTCTCGTCGTATGATAATCTCAACCTCGTACAGACGGTTTTCATCATTATAAGTCATCATGGCAAATCATTGTCAGGCTTCTAGGTACCGAACTGGGTCCGCGATTTTCGCGACGCAAGATTCGCGGCCCGCCAATCTGCCAATCTGGCGTCGCTGAGTTTGCAGAACGATTTCCGCGATTTTCGCGACGCAAGATTCGCGGCCCGCCAATCTGCCAATCTGGCGTCGCTGAGTTTGCAGAACAATTCTCAGCACGCGAACTGGTCTGAAAGTGAATTGAGGAAGTAACTGATGATACAGGAAGCTTCGTCGGGGATTATTCTCTAATTCTGATGCGGCGGTAAACATTCTACGCCAAGAATGTCTCATCAGTCCTATCGGGAATATTTATTCTCGTCGTATGATAATCTCAACCTCGTACAGACGGTTTTCATCATTATAAGTCATCATGGCAAATCATTGTCAGGCTTCTAGGTACCGAACTGGGTCCGCGATTTTCGCGACGCAAGATTCGCGGCCCGCCAATCTGCCAATCTGGCGTCGCTGAGTTTGCAGAACGATTTCCGCGATTTTCGCGACGCAAGATTCGCGGCCCGCCAATCTGCCAATCTGGCGTCGCTGAGTTTGCAGAACGATTTCCGCGATTTTCGCGACGCAAGATTCGCGGCCCGCCAATCTGCCAATCTGGCGTCGCTGAGTTTGCAGAACAATTCTCAGCACGCGAACTGGTCTGAAAGTGAATTGAGGAAGTAACTGATGATACAGGAAGCTTCGTCGGGGATTATTCTCTAATTCTGATGCGGCGGTAAACATTCTACGCCAAGAATGTCTCATCAGTCCTATCGGGAATATTTATTCTCGTCGTATGATAATCTCAACCTCGTACAGACGGTTTTCATCATTATAAGTCATCATGGCAAATCATTGTCAGGCTTCTAGGTACCGAACTGGGTCCGCGATTTTCGCGACGCAAGATTCGCGGCCCGCCAATCTGCCAATCTGGCGTCGCTGAGTTTGCAGAACGATTTCCGCGATTTTCGCGACGCAAGATTCGCGGCCCGCCAATTTGCCAATCTGGCGTCGCTGAGTTTGCAGAACGATTTCCGCGATTTTCGCGACGCAAGATTCGCGGCCCGCCAATCTGCCAATCTGGCGTCGCTGAGTTTGCAGAACGATTTCCGCGATTTTCGCGACGCAAGATTCGCGGCCCGCCAATCTGCCAATCTGGCGTCGCTGAGTTTGCAGAACAATTCTCAGCACGCGAACTGGTCTGAAAGTGAATTGAGGAAGTAACTGATGATACAGGAAGCTTCGTCGGGGATTATTCTCTAATTCTGATGCGGCGGTAAACATTCTACGCCAAGAATGTCTCATCGGTCCTATCGGGAATATTTATTCTCGTCGTATGATAATCTCAACCTCGTACAGACGGTTTTCATCATTATAAGTCATCATGGCAAATCATTGTCAGGCTTCTAGGTACCGAACTGGGTCCGCGATTTTCGCGACGCAAGATTCGCGGCCCGCCAATCTGCCAATCTGGCGTCGCTGAGTTTGCAGAACAATTCTCAGCACGCGAACTGGTCTGAAAGTGAATTGAGGAAGTAACTGATGATACAGGAAGCTTCGTCGGGGATTATTCTCTAATTCTGATGCGGCGGTAAACATTCTACGCCAAGAATGTCTCATCAGTCCTATCGGGAATATTTATTCTCGTCGTATGATAATCTCAACCTCGTACAGACGGTTTTCATCATTATAAGTCATCATGGCAAATCATTGTCAGGCTTCTAGGTACCGAACTGGGTCCGCGATTTTCGCGACGCAAGATTCGCGGCCCGCCAATCTGCCAATCTGGCGTCGCTGAGTTTGCAGAACGATTTCCGCGATTTTCGCGACGCAAGATTCGCGGCCCGCCAATCTGCCAATCTGGCGTCGCTGAGTTTGCAGAACAATTCTCAGCACGCGAACTGGTCTGAAAGTGAATTGAGGAAGTAACTGATGATACAGGAAGCTTCGTCGGGGATTATTCTCTAATTCTGATGCGGCGGTAAACATTCTACGCCAAGAATGTCTCATCAGTCCTATCGGGAATATTTATTCTCGTCGTATGATAATCTCAACCTCGTACAGACGGTTTTCATCATTATAAGTCATCATGGCAAATCATTGTCAGGCTTCTAGGTACCGAACTGGGTCCGCGATTTTCGCGACGCAAGATTCGCGGCCCGCCAATCTGCCAATCTGGCGTCGCTGAGTTTGCAGAACGATTTCCGCGATTTTCGCGACGCAAGATTCGCGGCCCGCCAATCTGCCAATCTGGCGTCGCTGAGTTTGCAGAACGATTTCCGCGATTTTCGCGACGCAAGATTCGCGGCCCGCCAATCTGCCAATCTGGCGTCGCTGAGTTTGCAGAACAATTCTCAGCACGCGAACTGGTCTGAAAGTGAATTGAGGAAGTAACTGATGATACAGGAAGCTTCGTCGGGGATTATTCTCTAATTCTGATGCGGCGGTAAACATTCTACGCCAAGAATGTCTCATCAGTCCTATCGGGAATATTTATTCTCGTCGTATGATAATCTCAACCTCGTACAGACGGTTTTCATCATTATAAGTCATCATGGCAAATCATTGTCAGGCTTCTAGGTACCGAACTGGGTCCGCGATTTTCGCGACGCAAGATTCGCGGCCCGCCAATCTGCCAATCTGGCGTCGCTGAGTTTGCAGAACGATTTCCGCGATTTTCGCGACGCAAGATTCGCGGCCCGCCAATCTGCCAATCTGGCGTCGCTGAGTTTGCAGAACGATTTCCGCGATTTTCGCGACGCAAGATTCGCGGCCCGCCAATCTGCCAATCTGGCGTCGCTGAGTTTGCAGAACGATTTCCGCGATTTTCGCGACGCAAGATTCGCGGCCCGCCAATTTGCCAATCTGGCGTCGCTGAGTTTGCAGAACGATTTCCGCGATTTTCGCGACGCAAGATTCGCGGCCCGCCAATCTGCCAATCTGGCGTCGCTGAGTTTGCAGAACGATTTCCGCGATTTTCGCGACGCAAGATTCGCGGCCCGCCAATCTGCCAATCTGGCGTCGCTGAGTTTGCAGAACAATTCTCAGCACGCGAACTGGTCTGAAAGTGAATTGAGGAAGTAACTGATGATACAGGAAGCTTCGTCGGGGATTATTCTCTAATTCTGATGCGGCGGTAAACATTCTACGCCAAGAATGTCTCATCAGTCCTATCGGGAATATTTATTCTCGTCGTATGATAATCTCAACCTCGTACAGACGGTTTTCATCATTATAAGTCATCATGGCAAATCATTGTCAGGCTTCTAGGTACCGAACTGGGTCCGCGATTTTCGCGACGCAAGATTCGCGGCCCGCCAATCTGCCAATCTGGCGTCGCTGAGTTTGCAGAACGATTTCCGCGATTTTCGCGACGCAAGATTCGCGGCCCGCCAATCTGCCAATCTGGCGTCGCTGAGTTTGCAGAACAATTCTCAGCACGCGAACTGGTCTGAAAGTGAATTGAGGAAGTAACTGATGATACAGGAAGCTTCGTCGGGGATTATTCTCTAATTCTGATGCGGCGGTAAACATTCTACGCCAAGAATGTCTCATCAGTCCTATCGGGAATATTTATTCTCGTCGTATGATAATCTCAACCTCGTACAGACGGTTTTCATCATTATAAGTCATCATGGCAAATCATTGTCAGGCTTCTAGGTACCGAACTGGGTCCGCGATTTTCGCGACGCAAGATTCGCGGCCCGCCAATCTGCCAATCTGGCGTCGCTGAGTTTGCAGAACGATTTCCGCGATTTTCGCGACGCAAGATTCGCGGCCCGCCAATCTGCCAATCTGGCGTCGCTGAGTTTGCAGAACGATTTCCGCGATTTTCGCGACGCAAGATTCGCGGCCCGCCAATCTGCCAATCTGGCGTCGCTGAGTTTGCAGAACAATTCTCAGCACGCGAACTGGTCTGAAAGTGAATTGAGGAAGTAACTGATGATACAGGAAGCTTCGTCGGGGATTATTCTCTAATTCTGATGCGGCGGTAAACATTCTACGCCAAGAATGTCTCATCAGTCCTATCGGGAATATTTATTCTCGTCGTATGATAATCTCAACCTCGTACAGACGGTTTTCATCATTATAAGTCATCATGGCAAATCATTGTCAGGCTTCTAGGTACCGAACTGGGTCCGCGATTTTCGCGACGCAAGATTCGCGGCCCGCCAATCTGCCAATCTGGCGTCGCTGAGTTTGCAGAACGATTTCCGCGATTTTCGCGACGCAAGATTCGCGGCCCGCCAATCTGCCAATCTGGCGTCGCTGAGTTTGCAGAACGATTTCCGCGATTTTCGCGACGCAAGATTCGCGGCCCGCCAATCTGCCAATCTGGCGTCGCTGAGTTTGCAGAACGATTTCCGCGATTTTCGCGACGCAAGATTCGCGGCCCGCCAATCTGCCAATCTGGCGTCGCTGAGTTTGCAGAACGATTTCCGCGATTTTCGCGACGCAAGATTCGCGGCCCGCCAATTTGCCAATCTGGCGTCGCTGAGTTTGCAGAACGATTTCCGCGATTTTCGCGACGCAAGATTCGCGGCCCGCCAATCTGCCAATCTGGCGTCGCTGAGTTTGCAGAACGATTTCCGCGATTTTCGCGACGCAAGATTCGCGGCCCGCCAATCTGCCAATCTGGCGTCGCTGAGTTTGCAGAACAATTCTCAGCACGCGAACTGGTCTGAAAGTGAATTGAGGAAGTAACTGATGATACAGGAAGCTTCGTCGGGGATTATTCTCTAATTCTGATGCGGCGGTAAACATTCTACGCCAAGAATGTCTCATCGGTCCTATCGGGAATATTTATTCTCGTCGTATGATAATCTCAACCTCGTACAGACGGTTTTCATCATTATAAGTCATCATGGCAAATCATTGTCAGGCTTCTAGGTACCGAACTGGGTCCGCGATTTTCGCGACGCAAGATTCGCGGCCCGCCAATCTGCCAATCTGGCGTCGCTGAGTTTGCAGAACGATTTCCGCGATTTTCGCGACGCAAGATTCGCGGCCCGCCAATCTGCCAATCTGGCGTCGCTGAGTTTGCAGAACGATTTCCGCGATTTTCGCGACGCAAGATTCGCGGTTCGCCAATCTGCCAATCTGGCGTCGCTGAGTTTGCAGAACAATTCTCAGCACGCGAACTGGTCTGAAAGTGAATTGAGGAAGTAACTGATGATACAGGAAGCTTCGTCGGGGATTATTCTCTAATTCTGATGCGGCGGTAAACATTCTACGCCAAGAATGTCTCATCAGTCCTATCGGGAATATTTATTCTCGTCGTATGATAATCTCAACCTCGTACAGACGGTTTTCATCATTATAAGTCATCATGGCAAATCATTGTCAGGCTTCTAGGTACCGAACTGGGTCCGCGATTTTCGCGACGCAAGATTCGCGGCCCGCCAATCTGCCAATCTGGCGTCGCTGAGTTTGCAGAACGATTTCCGCGATTTTCGCGACGCAAGATTCGCGGCCCGCCAATCTGCCAATCTGGCGTCGCTGAGTTTTCAGAACGATTTCCGCGATTTTCGCGACGCAAGATTCGCGGCCCGCCAATCTGCCAATTTGGCGTCGCTGAGTTTGCAGAACAATTTCTGCGATTTTCGCGACGGCGCGCAAAGTATTTCCAAGAGAAAAAAAACCCCACCGACGAACGATCATAAACCATACGGCAGCGAAACGTGGCGGAAGGAGTCGTGCAAGCACAGCTTTCATCACATCCTGCAGGCGCGTAAGCTCCTGGATATATATATATATATATATATCTCGCTCCTCAACTTACGCAGTTATTCACGTACGCTTAGTACACGTTTAGCGAAACGTGTTGCAAGAGACAAGGAAAAATAAATATGAAAAGTGAAAATAATAAAGGAACCACGAGGACGAGGATTCTTGAATCTTGGATCATTTACCATTTGCGTCCCGTCCCCTTCCCCCTCCCTTTTTCTTCTTTTCCTTTTTTTTTTCAACTTGAAAAACTCGACACGCGATGACAATGAAATGAAAATAATTTTTAAACCCTCCAATTTTCGGTTCAACTTGAATCTCGTTGGATGTGTTTCGAAAAACGAAGAAGTAAAAATAAAAATGAAAATAAAAAAGGAACGACAGGACGAGCAGTCGTGAATGAAGTTCGTGCTTTTTTCATCCCCATTTTTTTTCTTTTTCTTTTTCTTTTTTTTTTTTCTCATCTTTTACTTCGACATCTCGCGACGCAAAATGAAATGGAAATAATTTCTAAATCCTGGATCGATATACAATATTATTATTATACCATACAGCTCGAATATTGTTTTACCATGAATCTGTTGCTAAGAACCTTTCAAAGATTCATAACTTTTCACTCTGGTGTCTACCGGCATTGGGGGTTGATTGATTTTAATTCAGGGTTTCTGCAACCCTTTAAATTGAGGGAAGGAAAAAAAAATAAAAAAAAACATCAACCCTTTTTCACGACGCGTCTGCCCGCGTAATGCGACCATAGAATTATTAACAAGGTCGGAGCATGCTTCCTGGCGATGTTGAACGGAATTTCTTTATGAAAATTTTTACCGTGAAATGGTGTTTCCTTAAAGGTAAAAAAAGAAAAAAGAAACATGAAGATCGAATACCAAAACGATTTAGTAATTAGTCAAGTTCAATTTAATATTAATTCATAAGACTGAAATGTATAATGTGAGAGTGATTACGTTGACAATTCGTTTCCAAATTATCATGATTCAGAATTTTAACTTCCCTTAAAGATTTCTCGCAGATGTGATTCATTTTATTGTATACATATATATATATATATGTATATTTATTTTTTTTTTATTTTTTGTTATGATAAAAGTCTGTAGGCTACATTTTTCGTCAAGTATTCGGATTCTGTAATTCGGAAAATTACGTTGTCATCCGGGTTTGAGATTGTCGTGGAACGCAGCGGCGATCATAACACTAATTGGCGCTCAATACCGAGGTTAAATTGAATTAAATTCGGTCTGGATGCAGTCCAGAGCTCATAGACGCGCCGGAAATTCAATATTAAGGGATAAAGAGCGAGGCACGCAGAGTTTGCGCCTCTGGTGCTTTATTAAATATGAAATACGTGCAGATATCTCGGAAATTAGTGGTTTTACACATTTGCAAAAGATGTCATGCTCGACAAATTCCGGTAATTCATTGGGTTTCATCACTTTATTTTTTTTTTTTTTCAATATCTCCTACAAAAGTTTTACAGAAATCAATATAACCCAAAAATAATCGCATATTTTAATTAATGTATTAATTTTTTATCGTAATCTACGGAGTTTCCGCGGAATCAGTTTATCGTCAGTCGAATTTTTTCGAGAAGGTAAAAAATGCTGGACGTAGGATCGATAGAATTGATCAAAAGTTGGAATAATCATTTTTCAATCAATGAAAAATGGAATTTTCCAAAAATTAATCGGACCTTTAGTCGATCGTTTTTCCGATGAATCGATTGGCGAGCCATTTTAGCTAATCGTTTTTCGAATCAATCATTTTTCCAACTATCCGGCCTTTCTGTTTGATCGCATTTTCAACACATCGCTTTTTCAATGAATTCACCCGTTCGATCAGTCATTTTAACCAATCGGCCTTTTCAATTTCTTGTTTTTTTAATCAATCGTTTTTTCTATTGATCCGTGCTTTCAGCGAATCTTCCTGTTTAATCAATCCGTTTTCTAATCAATT
The DNA here is from genome assembly GCF_021155775.2 of Neodiprion pinetum. Classification (NCBI taxonomy): domain Eukaryota; kingdom Metazoa; phylum Arthropoda; class Insecta; order Hymenoptera; family Diprionidae; genus Neodiprion; species Neodiprion pinetum. Next base: position 21,411,439 of record NC_060238.1, read on the forward strand.
GACCAATTCGATAATCACTTTCCATTCAATCAGACAATTTAATAATCGTTTATTCAATCATTCGATCAGTCATTTCAATCTATCCTGAATCTAACCAATCGGTCAGTTCAACGAATCATATTTTCGATTTATCGCCTAATCAGATGAATCTTTGATGCAACGAATCGACTCTTTAAATTTCAATCGTTTTTCCAATCAATCGAGCGACCAGCCTTTTCAATAATACTTTTACCGGTAAACCGATTCATCGATTTATTGGAAAAACAATTGAAGTGGAGAATTAAGAAAGGCTGCAAATTCCACTTTAGAAAACGAAAAAAAAAAAAAAACAAAAAAAATCCTAGGGTCAGTGTTTTCTCAAAAAAAAAAAAAGTTATTTTTTTTATTTCACGATGGAATCTTTATTGTTTTTTAATCCTCCTCATCGATTAATCGAAGCGTACAATGAATCGGTTAATATAGCAGAGATTCGAACGTAATACGTTTATTATGGAGGAAAACTCATTCGCGGTTTGAATACCCGATGCCCTGGAGCACTGGAACGCGATTATCAGGATTCGGAAGTTGGTAAAATTCGCCACCTGCTGGAGGAGGGAATCCCCCAACCCTGAAAGGTCTCGCGAATCACGTAATCTCCGAATTACATGGCTATTCGCATCACGTAAATCTAAAGTCGTAACTCGACGGATCGTATCGGCTTGGCGCTAAAACATCCCGGAATAATCAAACATTCAGACTTTGAAATACGGCAATTTATGGAAGGTTAGTCCTGCGAATCGTGACGCAGAACTCGATTTGACCCTTCGAATTCGATGACTCCAATTCGCTTCTCAGAATCGAATCAATTTTTCCCCCAACACCTATTCACAACCACAATATTTATCGCACCACAGTCGTGAATTTTATGAATTCACTGTCGGCGCAATTTTTGTCTTGAAAATTGAATGAAATTGTGATAGGCTGTGGAAAAATAAAAAAAATAAAAATTGTTGGAACACATTTTGAAATGCAAATAGTCATCAAGTGAAGATACAGACCTTTTGTATTAAAATCAACCGGAGTTTCAACTCGAAATGCTTTTTTTTTTTTACCTGAATCGAAAACCTTCGATGATCTCAAAATTGAAAACTTTAAGTATGCTTTACAAAAATGTTTAACAAACAAAAAGTTCTAAATTCAAGTTTACAGGTTTTTCGTATCTTTCCACCCGACAATAAATTCCTTCAATGTATGTCAATTTAAACAACCTTCGCAAATTTTCGCGAAATAATTAATCGTCCAAAAAAAATTCCAATGTGGTTTTTTATTTATTATTATTATTATTTTTTTTTTTTTTTCTTATTCCTGCAATTTTTTTGGCCATTTGCCGTATCTCTCGATTTACTCCGAAGCAAAGAGAATCTTGAAATGCTGGTCATTGTCACGTACTTAGAGTCAGTTTTCCTGAAATTCTCTTCCGTTAATTTCCGCCCTCTGATTAGATTCGACCTACAGTTTCGCCGTCGATAAAGAAGAGAAAAGAAACGTGCAAAATGAAAGCTGGCATTTCTTACCTCCCTCGTGTCTTTTTCCCTTACCTTTCTGAATAAAATATCAAATAGCACGGTTCTCTTAAATCTCTGTAACAAGTAATTTGGGAAAAGGCAAAGTTCAATCAATTTCGAATTACCGAAATTCCAGTGTATATAGAAATGGGGTTTTTTTTTTTTTTAATTTTTTCAATTATTCCGAGCTGCAATCTCACAGTCTTTCACCTTTTCGTTTCAATTATTCTGCCAATCGAAAATATACCCAAGGATGTTTCACTGAGCAGAAAATTTTTGTTTTATTTGTATTTAATGGAGTGATCAAGAGAGATCGCTTACAAATAATTTTATTTTGATGAGGTGATTTTTCACGATTCTTTATATTTCATGATTTTTAACATTACTCGTGATTTTTGAAATATTCATATAATTCGTCGTGATTTCTTAGATTCAATACGATTTCTCATGATTCCTACTATTTCGTATGATTTCTCATGATTCCCACGATTTCGTGCAATTTCTCACGACTTCTAAGATTCCAAATGATTTCTTGAAATTACAAAGAGATATCCGTAATCCCAAATGATTTCTCGTGACTATTAACGATTCCTGACGCAGAAGCTTACTCTAATATTACTGATTTCAGTGTGATTTTAGAGAATCACGAAACAACCTCGAATGATATCGACACCATGATTCCTTGACCGAATCACCCCTTGAAATATACGTCATCTCATCGAGTCTTCTTAGTAATAAAAAATTCGCATCGGTAATTTATCGAGAGAGGACCTCATCCAGCGGAAATGAAATTAACGATAGTATAACCGATTCTTGGCGTGTCGAATGATTCACGAATTGTAACTACAATTTCCGAATCGCAGGATTTCCAAACTGCTGCAGGCGTATAAGCGAAAGACTCGGGAAATTTCGCGGAAACGATCTCTCAAGTGGCCATCTTTCATACCCTCAGCGTTAATGGCCAGTGACAATCCGACCTCGATTGCCTCTCGGCGAGCAATTAATGCTCTCAGCTTACTTTACGCCGCTCTCGGTCCCTTCGATCTAGTCAGTGAAGGGAAAGAAAGAGTCGAAGAAGAGGCGAACCGCTGGACCCCCATGAAATCGAAGGTGAACCGTTTTATTATTGCTATTCGAAAAGGGCCAAAGCACCCAGTCATGGAATTAGAACTTCGCAATTCCCACCAGAATGACAATTTTCATCCTCGTTTGATGCTGAAAACAAGTTTTAAACGAATACCTAACAATGAAATTTCTATGGCTTGTAAATTTTCCCTCGTTATTTGCCCGCTTGCAAGGGTGAAAAAATTATCATCGCGTATTTTGTCTTCTCTTAAAGTGAATAAAAAAGGTGCCTGAGATTAATTTATTTTACATGTAAATCGTCGAATCAAGGTTTAAAGTACTTGACTTCTTAACTACAATTTTACGCTTGAAAAGTAGTCTGCTTTTTTTTTTTTTATTTCGATTTATTTACTCCGTCTAAGGCGCAAATTTCAAAACTGATATTTCGGACAGATTTTCGATATTTTTCGAAGCTTTAATGACCGAATTACTATTCACTGAAATTATATCGAAATTTGAAGTATCATCACAAGATGTTAAAAAAATATTCGAAAACATCGTACAGTTGTCGAAGTAACGAATATCGGGAGTTCCAAAGAGTCAACATTTACGAAATAACTATTCAAGTTTTGCAAATTTTTCACAAACTTTTTCGCTGAGAAAATTAGCGATTTTACGATAGTTGCAGATTTAATTACCGAATGAAATTAATGATCTATGATTGATCATGGGAGAACTTAAATGGCAACTGCAAGGTCAGTAAATTTGGGCTCCAAGCTCATGGGGCTTAAATAAATGCAATCAAAAGTTTGGGAGGTGTCAGCCGTTGTTTAAACTACGAATTAACTACACGAGGCTAAACAGCCCTACAAATTACATACCCGAAACTTCTTGTTTGTTTATCCATAGAGGCGTTATGCATACATATATATATATATATATATACATATATATATGTGTGTGTGTGAAAGCTGCAGCTGTTTGTTTGACCAATTAATCGTATAATTATACTCGTGAATAATTTATGCCCTAGTACATCTGTTTACAAAATAGTAAAAAATTAAGCTAAAAAATAGAATGTATGTACATATTTTGGAAAATACTGAAAACCATAGAAACAGAAAATCTCGTCGATGTTGGAACACTGCGTATTCGATGAAAAATCAGCGTTTCAATTTTTGCTAAAATCAATATTTTCTCTAAAAACATCTAAATCTTCTTTTTCACCACACTGACGAGAGGAACAAACGAGGTCTTTGATTATCGAACTGTTGAATGAAGCAACGATGGAAAAAAAAAAAAAAAAAAAAACTACAGCTGTACACTTAGGGTTATAAATAACAGAACGATGCGATGCGGGAGCTTAAATCCGCGCAAAAATGTGCGGGATGGAAAGCCCTCGGTTTTTCTCTGTAGAAATCTTTCTCCAACTCTATTGGGGATCTCGTTTTTTTTTTTTTTTTTTGTTTTCTTCCTGTTTTCTATTTTCTATCTTAAGTGAGAGAGACAGAGAGAGAGAGAAAGAGCAATAGAAGGCGGAGAGGCGAATCAGTCCTTTCGAATCTTTTTTTTGCCAATTTCAAGAAGGGTGAAATATCCGACACACAAATATATATATATATATATATATACATATTAGGGGTGGAATCACGCCGGAATCTGCCGTCTATTTCTCTCTTTTTCTCTCTCTGTTTATCTCTCTCTTTTACACGTTTTTTAGTTTTCTCAATGCTGATATCATCGAATGAATTCGGTAATTGATTGATTGTATTTTTTTTTTTTTTTTCAATCAAGCGTTCGATGCAAAAATGCCATCCATGAAATTCTAACTTCTTAGTAAAAACTCGATTCCTAGTATTTGTTTCTTAGCACATGGCTTATTCATTTGATTGATTCGTAATTTTGAAGGGTATAAAAGTTGAAGTCAAATCGTTCCGAAAAGAAAACGTGCCGAAGTAAATCGTATTTTTACTTATTACGCGTGTAATAATAAATTTATAGTAATATATAATGAATTTATTTTGAAAAACTGATTAAAAGTGTTGATAATTTATTATATGAAAGACAAAAACGAGAAACTAGTAAAATTTGTCCTTATTCGAAGTGATTATATTTCATTCGTCAAAGTTTGAAATCTAATTTTTTAATCCGTCTTCTGTCTGTCATCGAAAATTGTCTGAAAAATTCTTACACTTTTATTTAACCTTCTTACCTTGATATTTAGATTTTTTTTGACTTTATTAAACGTATGGAAAATATGTGAAAACATGAGAAACCGATTGTTTGAATATCGGATTAAGAAAAAATATCAAATTTGAATATGTGGATGAAAAAGCAAACAGTGTCGATGATGTTATTATTATTATTATTAAAATTTCGAGCATACGTTAATTATACACCTGTGGACAGAAGTAAAGTTTTTACAAATTCTGGATTATATAGGAATTTAGTGAAGGTTAAATTATCGATAATAATCAATTAGACGCGCAATTAATTTTCTGCTCATATAACAGATGTTTGAAAACAAATTTATTCAAATATAGACACTTAGACGTATATAATCATCTATATAAAGGCGTATGAAATATAACCGACGATATAAAAATTGTCATGCAAAAATATAAATCCCAGGGAAATCTGGAATACCTTTTTCCGCCAGAGTAAAAAAAAAAAAAAAACAAAAAACAAAAACAAACGGACGAATGAAAAATATCAACTTTTGTCTCTTCGCATTGAGCTTAACTTTGTTTTCATATTCCTCATTTCGTTTTCATCTACGTATTATACATTTTTATTCGTATAACGCTACTGCGACAACTTTATCCGCTTTTAAATTGAGTTTCTCATAATTCACGGTAATTCGTCACATGTACGGCGTTGAAACGGTATATCAATTATATTAAATTGTGTAAAGAGTTTCATTTAGAAATTCTAAAGGAAGAAAGAAAATTTTAATTAAATAAAATATTCGGAACACGACATATTTTCGATTACGAAGTGAACAAAAGCCGAGAAAGATTTTTTTTTTTTTTTTTTTTCATAAGACAAGAAAGAAGTTGGAAAAGTGGAAAAATTGGAGAAAATCGCGCACGATTAACGTGAAAATAAATATAATTGAAAGCACGTTTTCAATCGGATCGTAAGGCTTTGAATTCTTATTTTCGCTCCTAGATTTTTCCCCTCGTTAATCCACACATCCTTTCTTGATTTTTTATACGATGTTTATGACGCATGTACCTACGTTGAAGCTTAGCTGCAAGCACAGAAGCGCCTCGTTATCGTTTCATCGAAGCTCCGCAGTTCAGCCAGCAGCGTTTACTTTGGCTGGTAACGCAGACTGCACACCCATGATATAACACGCAAGCATGAAAGTCGGAAGTTCCGAGCTTGCAGATTATGCGCGGACTGGATAAAAAGATTTTATATTTCTTTTACGCGCAACAAAAACGTTTCTCGCAGTTGGTGCAAGTTGCCTCGTTGAATTCAACCACGAATATCTTTCCCAGCTTTAAATCTGCTCTCGTATCTTGCGAATGAAAGTAAAAATAAAAATTGCTCATCGAATTGGGAATATTTTCATAACAAAAAAGGGAAAGAAAATATGCAATTTTGCACCGAGTAATCAGGTCGCATTTTTTTTTTTTTTTCATCTTTATCGTTGTAAAACTTTTTTTTGCGGATGTTGCGGAAATTTAATTTCACTGATCTTGTGATTCATATTCACGTGCGTATATATTGGTGTTATGTATAAATTGCAACGTGATTGATGTGATTAAATCATTGTAGTTTTTGATCTGCTAATTGATATTAATGCTTGCGATTTTTGTTCGTTTAAGAAAAGCAAAAATACTGCTCTATCATTTTTCTCTCTATCCAACTTTACAGTTACAAGTAAATTTTTCTCACGCAAGGATCAAAAAAATTCCTCGATAATAAAACAGCTACAAAAACGCAGATTTCTAAATATCTGTGTATATTTTTCAAGGGAAACGTTACTTTGCTGCTTTGAAGAAAAAAACACTTGATCAACATAACCTGAAATCGATAAATTCGTCGAAAGGATTTTTAAGGGAAAAAATTTGTGTCGCAACAACTTTTTCACAACGACGATTCGAATCGTCCTTTCCGTGCCTCATATCCATCGATAGAATCATTCCTCGTAGTTTGAATTTAGCAACAATTATCCAAACGAAGAAAAAAAAAAGAAAAAAAATTAATTTTATTCGAATACGAAATAAAGTTTGCTGTGTGAAAAAAAAAAAAAAAGCCGAAACCTTGAATTTTTCGACAATTTTTCGTACCGAAAATCGATCCCTCGACGTTACTTCAGTGGCGCTGATTTATCGGGCTTTTCATTGGCAAGAAGAATGAATGAAAAAAAAAAAAAAAGGCTTGCCTCTCCGCGAGTAAAGAATTGGAATTCACCTGGGTAGGAGATATTTATATTTTTACGATAATCGAATGAGGCACATCCGCGGGAAAACGCGGGGGTTTGTCATCGAGTCCCCTCCATAAATCAAATGTTTTCCCCGTGCCCGAGGAGAAGATTTTTCCCACGGTCTCCTAAAGCTCGGTCCGCGATCTACAAGCCTGCCTGCTTTTTACCTCCAAGATATATATCTTCCAATTTCCGAATCCTTGCTACCTCTTCACTTTGCCCGCATCTCTCTCTCTCTCTCTCTCTCTCTCTCTCTCTCTCTCTCTCTCTCTCTCTCTTTCTCTCTCTCTCTCTCTCGATCACGGGCCGCGGAATTCTGGCCGGTCAAATCTTTACCTCGAATCGTTACAAGATCCTTCGTCCTTGCATTGCGGGAATGTACGTATAAATATAATATATACGGGTCGTGATATCGAAAGGGATTCTCGTCTCATTTTAACGCAACCAACGATTCGCGGATTTGTTTTTAATGGGTGGGGGTGGGGGGTGTATTTTTAATTTGGCACTCGAAAAAAATGACACTTTTTTTAAACATTTTTTCACAAGATAAAGGCAAAGTATCTTAAATTAACCGATTACGGTATTATAGCGTAACATTTCAAGAATGTTTCCTGAAAATATAGGTAAGTAATATTAAAAACTATGCCGTTGGCAGGAAATCTCTGCGGTGACGTCTCGAACAAAACAAAGTTGCTTCGCTGCGACGGTTGTAACCAACCGCTGGGTCATCCGAAATCAAAAAATCAAATCGATTTCATTGGTTTATGAGTTTCCCCAGGTAACGCTGTCGAGTGTATTTTTATTTTTCCTGTTTTTCCACTTTTGGCAAACACTGGAAAGTCGAAGGCGCGATTTTTGCTAAAAAAAAAAAAAGAAAATTTACGAGTTTGTTAACGTAAAGTAAAGAAGTAAAAAAAAAAATTGAGAAAGAATAAAAAAAAAAAAACAACCCAAGATCAGTTTACACCGATAATTTTCAATATTTACATCTCTGTCGCAAAATTTTCATCGCAATTATATAATTCCTACGAGTGTACGGAGAAGCATAATAGAGAGGAATCGGTGAAATTGAAAAAAAGTTTTTACCAACTTCCCGATATATTGGAAGGGGGGGGGGATGAGATGGTTTTTCGAGGTAGCCAATATCGGGCTGGTAAAATAAAACCCGGGTTAAGATTCGTTTTCTTTTCTTTTCTTTTTTCTTTTTTCTTTTTTTTTTTTTCAAGACTAATTAACTTGTAGATCAGCGTTGCCGCCGCCGCCGCGGTCACGTGATATATTATCGGTTACGTCGTCGGAAGCGGAAAATCGACGACGATTTTCAACGAAACGGCGCTCGTAGGGGCAGGAGATTGGATTCGGAGAGGTAAGCCGCGCCGTTTCAACTTGTACAATTCTCTCGATATTCCTCGTCCTGGCAAGGACTTCAAGGATTGTTACGAGATCCTCGAAGGACTATGCCGACTGCTAAACCGCCGATTTCACTTGGCAAAATGACATTGCCGAGAAGAGAGAGAGAGAGAGAGAGGGGGGGATCCCTCCGTCTCTCTCCGATCAGGGTTAACTTCAACCTTGTCAAATATACCTTATACCTTCACCCCTACCCCCCTCGACTGACACGGACATTCGAGGTTTCCCAAATCCTGGCTATCGATCAATGTCAAGGGATGATTCGCTCGATTTAACCCTTTCCGAATCGGAACCGTTCACCCACGCTCCGCGTTTATTTATCATGTCGACGTTTTTATCGCAATTATGTCGAATTCGAGAGCGAGGAAGGAAGAACAAAAAAAAAAAACAAAAAGAAAAGAAAGAAACCGAAACAAGCTGGAAAAACGGTTTTTGTTTTTTTTTTTTTTGTTTTTTTTTTGTTTTTCCTTTTGCAATACTTTTCATCACAGTGAAAATACAAGAGTCTGTCGGTCCGTACGAAAAAATTTTGCACGATGATGTCGAAAACGGTCGAGTGAAAAGTCTGAAACTGACAGGACTTGACAGCCGAATTAAAAAGTTTTTAATGAATAATTAGAGAAAAGAGAAAAGAAATAAAAATTGTTGTTTCTTTAAAACTAAACGTACAAGTTGGGGAAAACGTAATAATTCTTTATTTAGACAAAGTAATTAAGAGGAAAAACGTATAGGTTTGTGGGTAAAATGTTGTGAATCTATTCGTTTCCGGTAGAACCCGAAGTTGAAATTATTTCGTTGTCAAATCCTGTAAGTTTGAGATTATGTCATTCGAGTCACTCCCGAGATAATCGCCGGAGATTTTTTGGAAATTTTAGACAATTTTTGGAATGCTCGAAAACGTGAAGAATCGTTGAAATTAGAAAGAGTAAGTTTTTACCGAAACCGATACTTTTCCGACATCACCAACCTTCGTGAAAAGTGAAAACAACAATTTTCAAACGTAAATAAAATTGTAAGCGAATTCCGAGAAGCTGCGAAGCTTTTTCAATTGCTTGAATTTGTACGGTGCTTGAAAATTTGAAAAAAATTTCAATCGATCTGCGGGCTTTTCGAAATATAACAAAGAATCAATCTCTCACACCTTTATTTGAATTCATTCTGTGCATCGAATCGAAATCCCAGATTTGTTTGTATTTATTTCGAAAAAAAAAAAGAAAATCAGGGTCTTTTGTTTCTCGATGGATTTTTGAAAACTATCTGTTTATTTTCTCCGGTGATGAAAAAGTAGAGGAAGAAACGTAAGCAGACGCGTTTCACGAATCGTGCGATCACAGTCAGTTCTGAAAACAAATTTATTGACCGGCGAACGTGGAAGCTTCCGGCCTAGTTTTTTTAGCTGGGAAACCAAACTTCCGGAAGCCTCGAGGGTCTCGTAATTAAACGGATTCGCAGTTTGCTTCCCTTCCCGATCCAATTCATTTCGTCTCTGTGGATATCTATGAAGGAAATTCTCGAGGCGAGACGATTTGGTGGAAAATCGAGTCGATTTTGTAAGAATTTTTTTAATTTATTCAATTAATTCACGAATAAACTTTAAGCCTATTTTATAAGGTACGACGAAAATGTCACGATTTCTTTTATTCTTGTCTTTAAATATATATATATATATATATATAAAACACGAGCCGTCCTTAAGTTTAAGATTGACTCGTTCATCCATTACATCATTCGTTCATTCCATGTATCAATTATTTAAAAGGTTGTGTATTGTTAAAATTGTAAATAATAGTCTTATCTTCGATTGCACTTGACTCTTGGATTTCACTTTATTTATTTTGTTTCTTCCTTTTGAATGGTCTCGCTTTAATTTTGACATTGTTTTTTGGAGTTTTCACTTTTTGGGTTTGAAACGTCTGTCTGGATGGTTTAACTTTGCTTTTTACGAGACCGGAACCTCCGTACCTCGTTCCTCCAAGAGAGCCGCTTCTTACCAAGATAGTCGAAACTGATGAAGAAACACACGAGGTGTCAAACTCTCAACAGCTCTCTTTTTCACCATTCCGCGGGTATATTCGAATCGTTACAATTTTCATCTCTCCGATTTTTATTTTTCCGAATCGAGTCCGCGGTGAAGATGAATTTAGTATATTTCTTTCATGAAGTTTACTGTGAGACATTTTTTTTTTTTTTTAATATTTCCACACCTCATCTTTGTCTTTCTGTCTCTCACTCAATTTCAGTTATTCATTTTCAATAATGATCTTACACAACGATCTAAAAATATTGTAAAATTTTTACGATCCAGATTGTAAAATATAGTCTGACCAGATAAATAGAAAACGTATAAAAGTGAGTAGATTTTTCAGCTAGTCATAAGAAAAAAAAAGGCAGCAAGTGGACCAAAAATTACTCAATTGAATAGAATAATTCATTTGAGAAAGAAGAAGACAAGGAAAAAGTAAAATTGTAATTACAAAGAGAAACCAGAAGTATTTCTATAATTCTCATTTCATCTAATTTATTTCGTCGTAATAAAATGAGTAATGAGAATTTATTCGCATTTTCAGTCCTTGGACATGAAACGTTCCCGGTTTCAAGAAACGAATTTCAAACTGTGGTCTGCAGAACGGTGAGTTGGTTTACGTCCTTTAATTATTTCCTCTGGTTCATTCGTCCCGTAGTATAAAATGACAAATTTAGAAAAATTGCAAGTATACTAAATTTTTTATTTATTTATTTTTTTTTCTCGCCCTTCGTTTCGTCCGTAAGAAATATTTACTACATTCTTGAACGCTGCTAGGAAACAAGATCCGTTAGGAAAGAAGGACAAAGAAATCGGTCGGAAGGTAATTTTTCAAACAGCTTTTTCACCTGATAAATAAAAATTAGTCGATATCGAAAATCAAACAAGTCATTGAAATTTTTTTAATCAAATCGATATATTCTTTTCTCCTTCGTTTTGTTTTTCCTGCGTTGTTCACTTTCTCATTTTCGTCAAGGATCGTCGTTATTTTTTTTTTCTTTTTCTTTTCTTACTTGAACTGATTCAACTATCAACCGGGAAATCGGAATTATAGCAAAAATTATACGCGGTGGTAAAAAAATAAATCAACATCACTAAATACGGACTGATAAAAATACATCAAAAATACATATCTCTGAATTACTTTTTTTTGTGCATGATTCGTTGAATGTAAAAACTGTGAAATCAATTCAAAGGACAAAATGGAAAAAAAAAAAAAAAACACGTTGCTAACTGATTGGTTCAAGTGACACTTGCCGAATTAGGTCAAGTTATATATGGGGCATTCCCTTATTACTGTTTGCAAACTTTTACCGATAAAGACACGTCGAAAAAAATTACAAGTGAGAGTTATTTTACCATAAATGCTTGCTCAAAAATTTTCGTACATCACCCCGGATTTTTGAAGAAAAATTTAGATCTCTCGCAAGAGATATTTTCTCTTCTTTATTTTGCTAATAAAAAAATTCCAAATGGTAAAATGGTTGGGAAAAATCTGAAAAAATTTTCAAAAAACCCATGCGACGTATAAAAATGTTTAAGCAACCATCCGTAGCAAAATGACTTTCGCTTCTAATTTTTTTTAACGCTACTAAAATTTTTAATTTTAGTCGGCGGATAAAATCGTTTCTAAAAATTGTGAAAAATTCAAACTAAGTCGTAAAACAAGAAAAACAAAAAAAAAAAAAAAAAACAGAGTATCTTTCAAAGTGGGTAAAACCCAGATCGAATCGGCGTGGAATGCCCCGTATACACGCTCATATATACGATATATATATATATATATATATAAATCGAGGAACGAATTCTTCACTATGTTTCGCATGACAATAAAAATAATAATAATATTAGTAAAAATTCGCTGGCTAATCCCCTCGTCGACGTATTTCGTGTGCTTTACGGAGGGTCCAAACACTCCGACACGCCAGAATATCGCAGCTCGTCATCTTCACGGAATGGCAATTAGACACGTTTAGCCGAATGATCCGCAGAGTGGACAGATGAGAGATGCTTGCCAGCACCTTTCGTTGTGAATAACCCTGTTCATTAACGGGATATCGGTAAGGGAAGGGGATGGTGGAAGCTTCGTCTCAGGTTCCCTAATTAACAGCCTTGGAACTCCCTAATTGCCCCCGCGTACAGTGTACACACGGGTGTTGGTGTTGGACTGGCTTTTCTCTCTTCCTCTCTCTTTTTTTTTTTTCTATCCGTCGAAATATTTTCAGGTATAATCCTCGGTGCCTCCGAGATTTTCGCACGAAGCGGGGTTGAAGTTTCGAAGATTTAAAAATTCCGAAAACGCCTGATTTCGAATTATTCGGTGGCGGAATTTGAGATATAAGGAAATCGAACGTTGACGAAACGACGAAGTTTCGAATGGCCGGAAAGTCGACGGCTCAAAGTTCCGAAATGCAAGATTCCGAAAATTCACGACAAATTGTAAATGTACTCGCGCAGCTTGATTTACTCGACGCGTTGGCGTGAAAAATGTGGAAAAAAAAAAAAAAAAAAACCGAAAATCGGAATGACCGGGATTACGAACGTAAGAATATCGAAAATCCAAAACAAAGAAAGATCAAAGTGATGAAATTTCAACAAGCCAAAAATTCACGGAACCGAAAATCTTTGATCGTACGGAATTTCGACGTTTCGGATTTTTTAATTTCTCTCACTTTCGCGAACTTTCAGCTTTATTTCCTCAATTCAAGTTCCGCCGCGAAAAAATTCGGAATTCAGCGCTTTCGGAACTTTTCAAATTCGAAATTTCAACCCCGCCCCGCAGCTTTCAAGTATAATAATATAGTTTAAACCCGTCACGTGGTAAAATCAATCAAAATGATCGATATTTTGTCAGCTAAACTTCAAAACACGTTTCGTCTATACGAAATGTCAACGAAATTCTATACCAGCTCTCTGAATCTCTCGCGTTTTATCTACTCCGACTAGTTTCTTATACCCATAATGAATGACGAATAAAGCAGCGAGAAGTAGTGAAAATTGATTCGTAATAAAAGAAAAAAAACAACAACAACTTCGTTTCAATGTCACCGATAAATGATGGGGCAGGAAAGCAGGGCGGTGGAAATTCGTAGCTTTCACTCCGGCTCTGTGCTTGCGATTCTCACCCGTTGCAGGGGATGAAGCTTTTCGGTGATTAACGAGAACAATGGCTTTGTTTTGCCTTTTAACGAGGAGCCTTCGCGCCCGTGTGAAACGAAACGCGGTCGACACCCCGGTGAGAGTATCTGTTGCTAAATACCTAAGCGATGAAATAACCGGAAGTGGAGAAGACGGGTTGTTCCTCTTCACATGAATGGGACGCCTCCGCGGAGAGTATCAGCTTCGAAATTGACTAACAATCAGCGATGGAGGACGAAGGATTTGACAGGATTGAATTCAATTTCTTTCTTTTTTCTTTTTTTGTTTTGGACACGAGATGCATTCGATAAAACGCAAAATAAGTGCGAGTGAGTGAAAAGAAATTTGGTGACATTTTTTTTTTCTCTTTTCATTTATTTTAAAGGGAATCGAACGACGAAGTTTTGAAATACAAAAATTATATCAGCTCGATAAAACCTTACTCTAAACGACTGATTTTATTGAACATCATCATTTTATTCACATCACTGAATGTCGTTCACTTGTAATTTGAATTGTATTGTAGAATATTAATTTTTCAACAACAAGTGATCTGCCGTTTTTTTTTTTTTTTGTATACCTATACTGAAAGAAAAATGTAAAGCATCGTTTGATGAGGGAAATTCAAATTATCGGAACGCGTATGAAAATTCGTTCATCATTTAGTCAGAAGATAATTTTTCACATCGAATCGATAAAATTGTTATTTTATATAGTTAAAATTATTTTTTACAGAATCAGGGAAAACTATCAATTACTTATGATTAAATTATGATAATTGAACGAAATTTAAATTGATTTTGATCAAATATCAATCCAATGAAATGAAAACGATCGACAATTAATTTAATCTTATCGAAAATATCGTCAATCGGTCGGCGTATTAATTACCGATAAAATGTGATCACCATTTGTTGTTTTCACTGCGAAATTTCCGTGTGCTCGTTGGTTTGTTTCATCTCCTCGATGCGAAGAATCGATTTGACTGTCTCGTGCTTATTTTCATCGCGACTGCTAAAGCTCATTGCACAAAGCTCATTGCTCCAAGCTTTGTCGTAAAATTCTAATCACGTTTAGATCTCGTGTAAATTACACGAATGTCTGGATCACGGTGAAGTTTATTCACGAGCAATAAATTACCAGTTCACGGCAATGGCGGAATCATTGCGAATTTAAAAACGCATTACGGAGGACGATTTTCACCGGAAAAAAAAAGTAACCGCGTGTAAATATATTACATATTCCCCATTCGCATCGGAAACACGCATCTAACGTATGGAAGAAAAAAAAATCCCCCAGGGGTAAAATGAAAATGTTTTTCTTTTATTTTTATTATGTTTGTTTGTTTTTTTTTTTTACATTTTTGTTTCATTATTCTCCTCATTTTACCTTTTCTCTGTAGCCGTTTCGCTCGATGCGCGAAATGAGAGAAAAAAAAAGCTGGGAAACGGGGTGAGAAGAAAAAAGGCGGAGAGAAATACCTCTGGTTAACCCTTTTCTCTTTCTCTCCCTCTCTCTCTCTCTCTCTCTCTCTAGTTTTTAATTTATTTATTTATTTTTAGCTCTCAACCAGCTACGTATATTTTTGTACAAATACCAAAACATGTTATTATACATTCCTTGCCACACAACTCGCGGTAAAAAAAATTTGCAACGCTTAATTTTCGTTTTTAATTTCTCTCCTCTTTCAACTCCACCACATTATTCAATTATTCATTCGTTGATTTGATTATTTATTTATTTATTTATTTCAAATTTGATGGTGTTTTTTTTTTTCTGTTCTGTTTCTTTCTCGTCTGTCTTTTTCGGGTGTTTTATATGTATTTTAACTAGATGCAACAATTGACTACGGCATTGTTGACAGTCCCTCTCAAATTCTGTTGTTTTAAAATCTTTGATATTCATCTCGGAGTGTACGATTTATCGAACAAGGAACGATTGAAATTTATCACACAATGATCCGTGGAATTTAGAACAACGTATTTAAAATAATAGATTTTTGTTTCGAACGACTGATTATTTATTTTGATTTTAAGAAAACGTAGAGTGGAATCTAATATATTCTCTGAAATCAATGCAATGACGGTTTTGTTAACTTTTGTTTTTATTTATTTTCTTTTATCTTACCCTCACAGGAAGTAAATATTTCCCCGAATTCGTGCTTCGGTTTTGTCTCTTTGCCTTTCGATTTCTCTTGAAATAAACGTTTCACAAACATCCCGGCCGGCGGAAAATCCTCAACGTCGTTTTGCAACTCTCACCCCGTCAATTACAGCATTTATTTATTTATTTATCCTCGATTTTTCAACCCCTTTCGCTGATGCCTCTGCGATATTCAGGCATCTGTCAAATCCAAACGAAACCCTTTACATTCGACAATATTCACCACATTTTTCGACAGAAGTAAGCTCCCTTCAATAATACGTATCGCGTGCCTAATGCTACAAGGTCGTGACCTCGAAATACTCGATTTTAGTGCCCGAAGGGCGTGTAATTTTTATTTTTCTTCGCCATTTGCTCCGAAAATGATAAAATCGTACAATTGAGTCGAAATCAAGCGTTTGAAAATATAATTTTTCCATTAACAATAGCATGCATGAGAAAAAATAAAAAAAAAAAAAAAAACAAGCTTGCGACCACATTTTTTTTTTTTTTTTTTTGAAAACGTTGTAAAAACCATCGAAATGTGAGAAAATTGAGAGATCTTGCGAGAAAATTTTCGAGGAGAAAAAAAAGGTCGTAACGACCACTCTTTGTTTATTTGTTTATTTTTTTTTTTTTCCTTGCGAACGCTTCAAAAATTACTAAAGCGAGTTAAAAATTGAAACTACCAAGGTTTTGGAGTGAGGATGCCGATTTTCTAAAGGTCATATTATCCAAATCGTCAGTTACCGGAATTATAGGAATAACAATAATAATTTATGGCGGTTACGCCCTTATGCAATTATTGTAGTAGATAATTTTTTCAATTTTCATCGGGACCAAAAATTCGAATTTACCATCACATACGACATTTTCCTTTTGGTTGATGAATTTATACTCGAGTAAAATATTTTTGGCAGATACGACTTGAAAAAAAAAAAAATATACATATATACGTGTTTTACTCAATTTTTCTAGTTACTGTAACAAATGAAATTTTTCTCAGTGTATACATATATAATGATATATATATATATATACACGTATCGTTAAAAAACTGTTTTAATATCGTTGGAAATACGAAAAACGAGGTACGCGTAACTGCATTTTGCGCTATTGTCGATCCTTTTTTGGTTGTTGCAACGCAAAATCAGTTTGCGAGGTTTACTCTACTTTTTTAGTTAAAAAAGGTTTCAACTTCAATTTATTCTTGCACGAGCATTAAATTTTCGCAACAGTTGCAAGAAAATAAATAGTAACGGATACTAGACTTTCCGGTAACAGATAGAAAACTAATTTTCATTTTCTACCTAGAACAATATTTTGTCGATTGCGGTAAAAATTGAAAATAGTCAAGGACCGAGCGGTGACGGGAACTAAAAATTTCCCTCAGCGTATACACGTCGTTTTCCCTTTTTCAAAAGCAAAAGGTCGTAAGTTTGCGCTCTTTCTACATTACGCCATTAGGCACGTGATAAAGTATACATATAACCTCACCTGTCATGCATACGTATGTCCGTGCAATCAATAACATCTCTGTTCATATTGCAATATGAAAATTTTGCGAACCACGCGGAAAGGGTCGGTCGGTTGAATATTTTCTACGAATGGAATAAAAAACTTTGCGTATTTTTCAATTTTATGAAAATTTCTCCCCTCCCGTCACTTTATTATCTTCATACTATTATCCTGGACATGCGTACTATATCTACGTACGTATGTATTTACATATTCAGTTGTATAAATTGTTAACTCTCGGCAGTGCAGCTTTTGCGACTCTGCGAAAGCAAAACGACAAACATGGTTTTATGAGGTACATGTACGTATATATACATATATATATACATGTATATATACACCTCTTCCTGCGGAATTTTCTTTTCATCCGTATTTCATTCGCGTGTATTTTTTATTTTTTTTTTTTCTTTTCTTTTTCTTTTCTTTCTTCGGGTACTTTTTCATACCTTTTTTTTTTTTTTTTTATACCTATGCTTTACTTTAGTTCAGTTTTATATTCTCTTTTCGCCCCGACATTTCTCTTTATACTCGGTGATATTATATATTATCATTATCACTGTTCTATTTTATTTCTTTTCTTCTTTTTCTTTTCTCATTCTTTCCCCAAATCTTCCCTTCTCGTTTTTTTCTCTTCCGTACAATATCATTTTCACCTCACGTTCTCAGCGTCACCGTTTAAGTATCATTTGGACGAAAATAAGACGGGAATGAAAAATTTTATCCCGTGAATGTGGAAAATAATTTCGATGACGTCAATGTGTGGAAGTGAGCGGCTTTTTAATTATCGATTTGCTAATTTTTTTTCATCTGAAATGGTAATGTTACAAGAAAAAAAAAAAAAAAAAAAACAATCGAATAATCCAGTTAATCGATAGAAGAAATGATTTTACCGGGTACGAGATGAGAAAAGTGAAAAGTGAAAATGAAACAGGGATAAAAAATTGTGCGATGTAAGAAAAAATGACAAAGTTTGACAACAAATTTTTTAACTTGTCGTTTCATTTCGAAACGTAAATGAAAAATCGCTAACGGATTGTCGGTCGGCGACGTATATATGTGGGTATAATAATCTACCTATAGATAAGTCTAACTTTGTACAGAATACGCGATTTTCCTTCGCAGAGAGAATTTCATATCCAAGTATACGTGATATTATCGTAGCTTTGTGCGGGACTTATACGTTCGGTGTATAAAAAGGGGAGGGAAAAAAAAAAAATACGAAGCGTAGAAGAGAAAATCTCTCTGTATGAAATATGAACGTGTGCAGTTTTGTCGAAGAGGAATGGAAATAAAAGGGAAATAAAGTTGAAAACGAAGAAAAGTAAAAAAAAAAACAAGTAGAATAAGAAAATTAGGTAAATGTAAAATGCAAGCTCTACAGAAATATCTTACTCGTTCTTTTATCACGTCATTCTAATTCTTGAATTAGAAATTCGCATTTTATAAAAAAAATCATTGGGTGCGGGTAAAAAATCAGAAAAAACAAAAATCACAATTGTCAGAATTCCGAACATG
This sequence comes from Neodiprion pinetum, assembly GCF_021155775.2. Lineage (NCBI taxonomy): Eukaryota > Metazoa > Arthropoda > Insecta > Hymenoptera > Diprionidae > Neodiprion > Neodiprion pinetum. The sequence continues at coordinate 21,430,232 of NC_060238.1, forward strand.
AATATATCGAAAACTGAAAATCACGAGAGAACAAAGTGGTGAATCTTCATTAAACCAGAAATAATGAAAATAGAATATAGAAGTATCGAAATTTGAAGTTGTAGAATTTAGAATACACAACTGGTGAAAATTCCGAAAGGCCGTTGGCAGAATGAGGCAAATGCGATTGCTCGCAAACACGAATAAATAAACTTCGGATGGATCGTAAAGTAGAATTTTCATCTATTCGAATTCGTAAATGCGAAGGATCAAGAATCAGAACGGTTAGAACTCCGAGTAGTGATCTCGTAGAAGGCTCGGAATATAGAATTGCGTTGTATCAGAATCGTCGGAATGAAGAGTCGCAATATATGAGAAGAGTCAGTCACATCGTCGGCCACACTCTAAAGGCCCGACCCAACAGCTTCAACGACTCAAAGTTGTCCGTTTGCATCGCGTTCTTTCTTCTTTGTCAAGCATCGAGTAAAGAATTTGTCTGATTCTGTATATAAAACATTTTACAAGTCAAAATAGATTAGTTGGATAGACTCGGAATGTGAAATTCTGGTGGAAAGCCATCGATACGGTTACTTTCGGAATACCGATCTTTCCGAACCGTACGATTCTGAATAACGACCGTTCTACATTCTGGATTATAACTTTAATTTTTATAATATTTGGACATTTGAGAATATGAAACTTTCTACAAATTCGTTCTCTGAAATATCGACTCTATATATTATTTAATTCTGCATCTCTGAATTCTTGGATTAACGTTTTCCGAAGTAAGTGAGTTCGGATAACAGAGTCCTCAACTAAATACATTTTAGGCAAGCTGCAACTTTTTATCGGGCACCATTCGGGACTTAAAATTTCCGTCAGTATCCGTTCTCCCGTATTTGTTATTCGAGTTTATTAAATTCGGAATTCTGGCCATTCTGATTTTCGGTTTTTCCGATTTCATACCCCCACCCACGATCATCATCCTTTTCTTCCTCGACTTCTTGTTTTTCATTTTTTTTTTTTTTATTTTTTCATCTCCTCGCGAAGTGCCGATACATCGAGTCGAGAAAGAGGAAGCGAAAAAACAGCGACCACCCGACGGACATATGAGAATAAATATTTGGGGAGTTATGTGTGTATACCGTATAAAGTACGACGCGGGTTATACGCGTGGAAAAAAAAAAACGGTCGCGTTACATTCCACTCGGAAGAGAGAGAGACGAATGCGATACATGAGAGGAAACCGAAAGTCTCAGATTTGGTCCACTTGGCACTTGCAAGCTAAAAGCTTGCCTTGCCTTGATCCTAATGGCTGCTCCCCTCGTTTTTCAACCCGGCTCTTTCTTCGAATATATTTACCTCCAAATAAAGAGGGAAAATTCCTCTCCCGACCCTCTCGACCTTTCGTATCACCCTTTGACCTTTCAGCGTATGAAGAAGCGCTCGGTAAAATTATGAAGGAAATATTGCGAGGAGGTGAAACGAAAGTTTGGCGAATACCATTTTTCAGGTTCGATGCTTGATAATTTAAAACCAACCTGACGCCGGAATAAATACATATTCATCAAAATTAGTATCCGTCCTCGGTATAGTGAGAAACTTCCAACTCGTCTCAAAGAAAATTTAATGTTCGGTAACGTAGTCAGGAGGCCGAGGAAAAAAAACGATTTTTCAAGGATCTTTCGTGAAGAGGCGTTTCACTTTATTAGTATAAAAATTTGTACACATGTTGGGGTTGCATTGAACTTTATTCTGATATTTTTTATTTGTAAAAACAATGATTCTTAAAGCATTTCTAAAACAAAGACATCATGTGGTGAACAAGATATCTCTGGGCTGAATTATCCGTAATTAAAAAACAAAAAAGATTCGGTTAATAAAAGTTATTATCTGATTTTTGATCGAAGGAATAAACAAAATGTTAATTTTTAACAAAACGGCGACTTCTCAAAAAAATAAATTCGATTTTTCATAAAAATTTTCGCCTCAATTTGTTTATAAAATGGAAAACATTTATCGACGAGAAGAAACCTTCGATCAAGGACTGAAAAATATATTCATAAAGCTTGGATTAAAATTTGAGACTGTTCGGTTTAGCCGTTTCCGAAAAATTTTGCTCACCGACTTTGAAAACATAGTTTCGAGAAAAACGGGTTGAAAATTTTAAAAACACTTTCAAACTTTGCAAATGTGCGCGTAACTTTGCGAATATTTATCGAATCGGAATGAAATTTTCTATGTATATTATATATTTGAATATATTTACATAACGAAAGTCAAATAAAATTGTAAAAAATCGAATTTTGAAAAATCCTGATTGGATATAACACCTTGAACAAGATCGTGTGATTTTTTCCACTCTTGAAATTGTATCGTTTTTCCAAATTTCATCATTCCAAGGCTCATTTGGTTTCTGAATGGATTCTCAACTCGAACTGGATGGAATTAATTTTCTAATTATAAATTATAATTCATGTGAAGTTTTAATCATAACCTGCAACTTTTTTGCGATCCAACTTTTTTCACGTCAATTATTGATCCGATGAAAACGTCTTCTGGCGAAGAAAAGAAGTTAGAATTTACATGAATCAGATAAAAATGACAGATTTCGAGTTAAATGAAAGTCGAATAATAATGTTATAGGTTACTGATGTAACGCCAAAGCCATAAATAACTCGAACATAATTTATATAATTTTTTTTGTTCTTAATCGTTGGATCAAAACTTTCATTCAATATCGATCAGTAAATTTTGTTTCTTTTCAAAACCTCGCCTCGTCGCATCTTCGTTTAATTACTCTTAGTGAAATATTACGATAAGAAAAAAAAAAATATCGTTCGAAAGATTGTCAATTTTCTCTGAGTATGATTCTTTTGGAAAATAATTAAGCCCGATATTATGCCTATAAAAATAATGAGGAAAAATTTCTTCAACGGTAGACTCAATATATATACACATTTCTGTATATTTACGAGGATAAGCCCCCGGGGGTGTAATTTCAGCATAAGTACGAAATAATTTCAAGGAGACGTTCGGTTGCTCAGATCCTTCAGATGAATCAATCAACGAACCCGAAGGAGCAGCTCTTGAAGTTTTGCGCCTCCGTAATGGCGATATTTAAATGAAGCCTGGCGGAGAAAGCGGGCGTAGAAAATTCGTTTGGCGTTTGAGTGGAAGGAAATTCTTCAAACATTTCAATTACCTTCGAGAATATTTTTCTCACGGCGGCTGGCAATATTCTTCTGCGCAGTCAGTCATTCATTCATTCATTCATTCATTCAATCAATCAGTCAAGAAATTCGAATGTTTGTGTTTTCTCTCTCGTTTTCTTATTATTTATTTTTGTTTTTTTCTTTTTCCGAATCTTTCGCCCAAGTTTAATCGATCCCAAGGGATAATCGGACGCTCTGAAGCTATTACCGTGCAAATAACGGTTGAAACTCGTGATTAAAACCACGATATAATCGAGCTCGTTAAAATAAATTGCTGCCACTGCTCGGGCATTTCAATTACTGCAAGTATATATATATACATATATATATATACAACGAGATGCAGTAAAAACTGCGAAACTCAGCTGTCGCAATTTTGAATTGGTGAAAAAAGAAATTCTTTATCAGAATCTTGAAAACGATTTTCGTCTAAATGGCACGTTACAACTTTTAATTGCCATCTTTATCCTGTGGAAATTTCTTTGCAAATTAACCGCAAAGAATTACAAAGAAGAGATCAAACTTGTTCGTGAAGTTTAAATTTTTTGTCAACACTTCTTAAGATTCTCGGCCGAAGTATAAAACTAAATAAGAAGAAATTAAAATTCGGGAGTTAACGTTAATTCTTTTTTGACACTGGATTTTCTCGTTTTCCGTATTTTTTTTTTTTTTTTTTTTTCACGGTGACAATTTTTATCACGTATCGCCTTATTATTCGACTTAACATACATTCGTATGATAGTTGAGAGAATGAAAAAATTTGTTCATCCTTTAAATTACAGGAAAAACTACACTGAGAGAAATTTTTATTTCCATTTACCGCTCAGTCCTTAACTATTTTCATTTTTTACCACGATCGACAAAATATAGTTCGAGGTAAAAAATGAAAATTAGTTTTCTAGCCGTTACCGGAAACTCTAGTATCCGTTACTATTCTTTCTCATTACGATCACTGTTGCTAGATTTTCTTCCAACCGTTGCGAAAATTGAATGCTCGTGCAACGATAAATTGAAGTTAAAGCCTTGTTTAACTAAAAAAAGTATAGTAAGCCTCAGGAACTGATTTTGCGTTGCAATAACCAAAAAAGTATCGACGATAGCGCAAAATGGTTACGCGTAACTCGTTTTTTCTAATTCCAACGATATTCAAACAGTTTTTTCAACGATACCTGTATTACTGAACTTTACTAGTTACTGTAACAAATGAAATTTTTCTCAGCGTGTGTACAAATATCTGACGATTATTCATCTCGTCAATTATCGTTATTATTATTATCAATTAATCAAAGTGAAACCAGGTAATTGATAAGAATGCAAATTGCGCGATACAAGCGATTTATTCACCGCTCAGCTCGGAATCGAGCGATCGTTTTGGGGTGAAAAGTCAGCGTACAGCTTAGGCGCGTTTATAATAAGAGTGTTGAACATGATGAAAGTTTAATTATTCAAGGAGGTAGCTGGTAGTTAAGCTAGCGAGATTATCGAGGAACGTCTAGCTCTCTCGAAACAGACCTGCTGCATCCACCGCTTAGCTACCAGCAAACTTATTCTTCGTCATCCGGCCCCCTTAAGACGTGGGAATAATTTATTAATCAGAAAGCTGAGGTTCTTGTATAACTGTATATATATATATATATATATATATCTACACATAACCTTGCTCCGAGTTTCATGAGCTGGCTTTGACTACCTAATTGCTCGTCTACGCGAAACGCCGCCGCCGTTGCACAAGCTAGCAAAATATCTCAAGGTACTTCCAATCCGCTACCGAGAAACGATATTTTATCATCTGCCTTTGAAGCCCGCCCCGCTTCTCGGGACTAAATTAATTCTCGACGGTCTCGAGACTACTCGGCTCGAATAATTTTTCATCTCGTTTCTCGTTTTTTATTTTTTTTTTTTTTTGCATTTCACGGTTTCTTTCCATTTTCTGAGGAATATTTTTTTTCCGGTTCATTGTTTTTTTCCTAATCGAGTCCCCGCGTAGCTGTGACGCGAATTTATAATATTTGAATTCAAATTTTTCCGTATTTTCAGTCACGTTTTCTACTGTGAAGCATAAAACAAAAAAAAAAACAAAGTTACATTTTGCGATGAATTTGCGAGGAGAGAAATTTACTCACGTGGATCGATCAAGACTGATTTTTCGTTTAAACAGTTGTTGGAAACAGTTTCGATTCACGTTCTGATCGATGGGAAAAAATTGACAGCTCGTAATTTCTCATTTATTTTTGTTTTTTTTTTTTTTTTTTTAGAAACCATCGCTTCGCAGGAAGAAATCTTTTTTATATGCTTGGAAATGCCTTTTTTCCCTCACACAATTGTTTATTTTTAATTGATCGAGAAAGTCTTCTAGCTTCTACGACTTCCAATTTTTCCATTCGATATCTTGTGTAACCCAAATTATGGAAAAATATTCGAACCGAATTTGATAAAATTTTAATAGTACATGGATATTTTCGGTAGAAATTTGTCACGACACTTTTGAATTTTGAACAAACGGCCAAATCGGTTCAAACGAAATTTCGAGAGTTAGTCGACTATGAGATAGAAATGTGACAGTTTTTTTTTTTTTTTTTTACAGTTTTTTTTTAACATCTTTCGACTCCCGTTTACAAAATGGCGGGAACTCAAACTTCGAAAATATTGACAATATTCAAAATCTACCAAAAATTGCCCGAGACAATTTCATTTCTTACACAATTTTTTGTTTCAAATTTCTTCGTATAATTCGTTCCGTACGAATAAACTTGATACCTCAAATTTTTATTTTTTTTATCTTGACGCGTACTATTTTCTTCCCCGATATCGTTCACCATTACAAAATTTTATCCTCGGCAATAATTTTTTCTAGTCTTCCCCATTCGAACTAAACTGAGCTATCGAAGACGAAAATCGCGATTATCTAGTCATGCCTGTTGCAAAAAAAAAAAGTACCGTTTTTCCCATTCATCCGAATAGTTACAGCCCACCCCCCCCCCCCCCCCCCCCTTTCCTTTTTCCGACATCCAATAAAACTCGGACGATTATATACTTCACGTGAAATACCAAAACAAAAACTGACCCGTTGAATGGGATACGCACTGTATATTCGCGGTCCATAAACTCGACTCTGACTGACTAAGGGAATGATTTGAAGCGCAGACCACGTCGCCAGTTTTCCTGCCCGTAAGGAAGACAGAAATAGAGAATAAGGAAAGAGCGGAAGAAAAGAAAGGCGAGGAATGGGAGACGAGCAAGATGAGCCGGCACGTGACCCCGGACTGTATTCCCTGTATTCGTCTCTCTCTCTCTCTCTCTCTCTCTTACTTTTCCTCCGAGGCTCGTTTCGCACCGAAAACAGAAGGGTAGTTTTGCCTCAAAGACTCCCTTGTCGACTCTGTCGAGTACTTCAGCCGCTAATTCGACGCGCTAACTTCTGCCGTACATGTCTTTTGTTGCGGCGCACGTTTCCCTCGTTTACTTGTATCCGCCGGCTCTCCCTTCCCCACTCGGTTCGACGAACTGCACGCGCAACGTTTCTGCGCAGGCCACGCCTACCGTCTCGAGGAGTGGGGGACCTCCAGACTCGGAAAACAGTTGGGTTCCTACTGTGCGCCACACGCTTTACCAACGAAATGCGAAAGACTTGGGAAAGCTGATTGACCAATTATGAATACTTTCTACTCGTTCTATTATGAAGTAGTTGTGCACGAATTAATATTTATCCAATTTTTATTTGATGTTCTCGGAAGGTACTCGGATCTTGTTTGAAAATCCAAAAATCGAAAGATCTAGAATTAGATGAACAACTGAGATATCGATGGGTGATTTTTGAATTAATTTAGAATGATAAAAGATGTGATGTATTTGTTTGATTTCTCTCCAGAATTTCGAATTTTTATTAACGATGACTGTTATTAAAAAAAATTCGCTGAAACATATTATTATTTACCGAGTCGGGAATTTTTTTTTTTTTTTTTTTTATTGTCAATATCGGCGAAGTGTTGTGAAATTCAATATTCAAGGCTGCTTAAACATGCCGAGTGAAAGTGTGCTTGTGGATTTGTAGAAAATAGTAATCTGAATCAATTGAACAAAAGTTAAACATTCTTTGTTTGACTTGAATTTCAGCTCCTGTCTAATTTCTATCCACATCTTTGCAGTGTTAGGTGATTGTGTTTTATTGCTTGAAAATCTAAGATAACTTTTACATCAGGATTTGAGAGTAAATCTTATTATCCTGTGATAAATCCTTCGGCGTTCTTTACCGAGCTCTTGATGATGGTCAGAATCGCAAAAGCCCGCTTAGCGTCGCTATTAGCCAGCTTTGTCTCTCGGTGCCTACTAAACTCGTAGAGAAAAGCTTAATTACAGTTGTTAACTTAATGTTGTTCCTAGCTGTGCAGCGGATGCTCTGTAAATTTTCAATCCCGCAACTTCTTCAACTTGGGTGAGAAGTTTCTTCTTTCCACAGACGTTTCATGCGGTAGATTCTCGTAATCGAACCTTTCGTACTCTTGGTAGATAAAGAAATGTCTTTTTTATTGTAATAGGAATATCTTATCAAAAGTCAAAATTCTTGTTCAAAGCATTTTCGACAAGATGAAAATTTATGCGAACGTTTCATCGATTCCTTTTTTTTTTTCATTCCATTGTAACAGTGATTTCTATTTCTTGGGTTTACGATTTTTTTTTTTTGTATTCTGTCAATATTCGATCACGATTAATTCAAACTTCTCTTACAGTTATCTTGGAATTAAATTTTTCACTTGTTATTCTCGGGTTTCGTTGAAATATACACGATATTAATGATTTTCCATTGTTTGTTTGTCATCGCGAAAACCGAGTAGGTATTGTTACACAGTCTTGGGTAAAATTTTGTTTAATTCAAAGGTGTAGCAGGTACTAAAGCCACTGGCGATAAAATCCCAAATTTCTTAGGGGAGTAATTTCGTTTAATTAAACTGTGAGAATAAAGACAAAAGATCTGTCAAAGACTTGTTATGCTAGCTCGCCTCATTACGCTCCCTTTTCTCTCTAGAAAATTGCGGGGCTCTTATGTAGTACGTAGCCTGTACACTTCCTTGGGAAAGTTTTAACGATCCTTGGGAAAATTTGAGATACCCTCTCCTTTACTTCTGCCCCTCTTCTTCTGTCCTTCTCTCGCGCGCTTTCATAGCCACTCACGAAGAGACTGAAAGTGCGCAGCCATCCCAAGGCGAGGAAGTTCCTCAGCTTAAGGATGTGTCGGTTGTACAGTTTGAGCGGAACGAAAAAATGCGTCGAAACAGGAAGGGATGGAAAATTATTATGCCTGGAAAGTTCGAAAGCTGCGACCTAAGTCGGTCGACTTGAAATTTCATTGAAACAATACTTTCTAAGTGTTCGTAAAAAAGGAACGTGAATTACAAAAACTTTGATCCTGCTTTTTGAGTCCTTTATGACTATATGTTCGAGCAATGATAGTTTGAATATTTGAAAAATGGAATTAATCGTTCAAAGTTTCATCATTTTTGATCATTTCTTCCTGAGATTTGTTAAATGGATGAAAATTCATTAATCCTTGATTCTCGGCGTGTAATTCCGGGGATAATTTCTATTCGCCTTGGGGAGTTGCGAATTTTGAAGCTAGGTTTCATCTGGCTGAGACAATCCGATTACAGGGAAAGCCACTTAGTTTCCTCTTCCTAAAACGTGAAAAGTCAGCGTTACCTGCGAAGCACCAACGACTGCCACATCCGAAGTCCTGCTCCAAGGACTCGGGCTCTCGGCCTTTGATCTTCGGGCTGAAACGACCGTCGTCGGACGGCACGAACGTAAATCGTTTAGCGCCCACCGCCGTATAAGGTTCGTGTCCCCGACGTATCGCAGCGACTTAAAAGGGCGGTTTTCATCCCCGCTTTCGAAAATTACTACCGAGGAGAATATTAGCTATTTCGAATTACGGAAAGGGGAAATGGAAAGACGCTCAAAGAATTCAGCTCTCGGGCTGAAGTAATACAATCAAAAAGTGCAAATACGGAGAAATTAAAAATGGGGGAGGAGGAGGGTGGAATTTTCAAATTTTAAAAATTCCGAAGGTGCCACATTTGGAATTTTTTGACGTAGAAAATTTAGGTGAAGAAATCAAGCTTTGACGAAATATCAAAGTTTTAAATCGTCCGAAACCCGAGGAAATTTGAAAATCTGAAACATCGAAATTCCGAATGATACAAGATTTTCAGTTCTGTAAATTTCTGGCTTGGTGAAACTTCATCACTTTGATCTTTCTTTGCTTTGGATTGTCGATATTTTTACGTTTGGGATCCCGATCATTCTGATTTTCGGTTAATTTTCGGAATCTTGCATTTCGGAACTTTGAGCCGTCGGATTTCTGACAATTCGAAACTTTGTTGTTTCGTGAAAATTTTATTAATTCACTTTACGTTTCGCCATCACGAAATTCGGAATCAGGCGCTTTCGAAACTTTTCAAATTCGGAATTTCTAAGAATCAGCAATCAATCGATTGAATCCCGATGGATTCTATCAGAAAATTATTTAACGCTTCGTAGGTTCGTTGATCGTTGAAAATGTCACCAATGATTAATCTACATTCGTCTATCGTAGTTTTAAGTAAACAAAAACATTTCGATAAAAATAACTCAATGAGGATTGATTTCACGTGATTTAAATCGACAAGTTTTCATAGCATCTTCTTTCGATAGTTAATTAATTAGTTTAACGATTAACGAAACAGATTTCTCATAATTTGACTAGATTCTATTAAAAATATCTCAAAAAAGATGATATCGTTTGATATGATAATTTGTCTAGAATAAATCTGTAATCAAATGCGTCAATATTTAATCGACGCTGATTTTTTCGAACTGTTATACAATTTTCTCAAACAAGTTTTAAGTGTTTTCAAACTGATATCCGAACACCATAAATTATCGTGCAAGATTGTCATTGAGATTCTTTTGATACGAGAAATTATAAAAGAAATTTCGTTGAATCCTCGTTTCTTTTTTTTTTTTTTTTCTAGAAGTTTTACACTCGAGTCGAATATTTGTGTCTACATCAAAGGTGACTCGATTCTTATTAAATGTTTCGCTCAGACTCAATCGCACCTGTCTCTCAACTTCGCTCCCTCTCTCTCTCGCTGCTATTTTTGATAAGACAATTAGAAGAAGCTGAGAATGGCGCGTTTGTCGCAAGGGATTCGGATTCCCAAAGGACTTTTTCAGGCTTCAAGTCTCAATGGAATATCCTCGATAAGCGCATTTCTATTAGAGTACCTTAAAAGACCTAACAATCTTTTCAAGCACAGTCGCACTGGATCCGGCAGAATTTTCTCTCTAAAATGTTTCGTTTCGAATAGTCGCCACGTGGAGACACAAAGCCAAATTGCGAAAACGCTAGCGTGACTAGACTCGAGATCCTCTCTCGTCTCTTATTGAAGTAACCGGATCAGCTTCAGTGGCACCTTTCAAAGGCTGGGTTAGAAAAATGCCAAAAATTCGACGGGACAAAATCCCGAAGGTCCAATTACCGAGGTTAAGAACGTAGAAAGAAGGAGCATAAATACGAAAAGTTGTCTTGTAGAAAAATAAAAATTGAGAACGCAAAAAATGAATAAATAAATCCATACCGAAATTATTTTTTGAGAATGGGCAGGATTACGAAGGGCGAAATATCGAATTGCGAAAATAGCGAAGAGTCAAAATGTCGACTTTTCAAACGTCAGACTCGCGCCTTTGTCGGAAATTTACGAATCCGAATTTATCAAGAACGACTAACCAAAGACTCGAAAGATCAAAATCCCGAAATCCACCGAGACAGGATGGACAAAATACCGAAAGCTTGCAAGACGTCGGAGACACGTTTATTTTTTCCATTGTGACCAGTCGCAGCTAATAGACGGCGTTACGCTTGCGAAGTGACGCGAATGTGGAAGACGATTCAACGTAATGATCTCGTGAATCAATCGAACGTACGGGGAAAAAAGATTTACCGTTTAAATGTTGTTAAAAATATGTTGCCTATTCCTTTGCGTTCTTTTTTTCTTCGATGACACGGACGATTGTCCGACGCAATGAGATAATCTTTACAAAACTAGCACCGAGTCGACGAATTTCACAAAATCGGAATTCTCAGGAGATTCGTTACTTCGTCCTTTCGGGATCCTGGTCCTTCCGCATTTTGCGGATCGAGATCTTGCTCCTTCTGAACTTTTATTTTCGCAAAATAATTTTTTTCGTTTTTTGGCTGTTCGAAGTATCAGCCGTTCTCAATTTTTAACTTCGTAACTTTCGTTCTTCTGTACCTTCACATTCTGTGCTTTTTTCATTTGAAACGCCGACTGTTCCGAAGATACTTTTTCCGATAAGAACGAACTTTCGGGAAAACAGTTATTCTACCGGATGATTCATCGAAAATCCCGATCTCGGTACACCGATCGTTCGTTAATTCAAAAATCGTATCTCAAAAATGTTCCCTTTTCGATCAGTCGACTTTTCGGTCCTTCGAGATTCTGACACCAATCCCTTTCAATCCGTTTCTACCACACATACCCAACTGATTTTCAATACCAATCAGAGTGCATTTTGGAATCGTTGTTTCTATCCCAAACGGGGCACGCAATCCAAGATGAGGATTCGCCGATGAAAACGCCCCTAATTGTTAATTAAAACTGGAAACGAGGAGTCGAGTTCATCCACTCTGCGGTTTTCGGTCAGTTCTAATCGCGTCCAGAGCTTCCAAGCAAAGCAAGTCGTTCCAACGCCGACTTTTTAATAGCTCCGTGATCCCGCATCTCGCACTCTCCACCTTCAATCCTGCACCCTCGGCTTATCGCTTGCAGTTGTTGCCGAGTTCTACGAGCCAACTTGTGTACATATATTATACTGAACCCGAGGAGGAGGCCGGGCCAGAAAGCCAGTCTCTTAGACTTGAGCCGAACGAACTACGTTGTGCTTGTCGCAAATCGTGTTGCTCTGAGCTTTTCCCCGCTACTTTTTTTCTACCCTCGGAATTATTCTTTTCACGGAGGAAAAATTATTCAGAGATTTGAGAAAATTGCCTAGCGCCAAGTATCTGGAATGAGAAGAATTTTTATCTCGATCAAAATTTCAGCTGTCAAAAAAAAAAAACATTTCAATAGTTGAATTTTATTCTTATTTTGTGATTTTGTGATTTTTACGATCGCGGTGAGACGTTCATTTTTATTTTATTACAAGGTAAACTCTTCTACGATTTTTCACCAGAATTTTCGAATTACTGTAAGTGGGTACAGAATTTTTTTGATCAACGAACGATATCGACTCGGGTATTATATTATTACGAGTAATCGCTTCAAATACATCCGATTCTGAGTTAATATTTCGGAAATATCTACGATCAAGCTTAATTAAATTCTCTTTAAGCTTTGATCAATTGTATAAATGATCGTAATTATGCTTCAAAAAGTAAAATAGATGACATTTTTTTAATGATCAATATTTTAACCATAATTAATATGTGAGCAAATAATTAAAAAATATATAGGATTTTTCTAACAATTATATATATATTGTTTAAAAATTTAGTTAATGTAAAATATGTTTTTTTTTTTGTTTTTTTTTTTGAAAAATTTTTCTTCAACTCTTGAAGTATCGCAAACACGAAGGAAATGGAAGAAAAAAACAAAATTGAAAAGTAAATTGAACTGAGAGAAAACGGAAAGATCAAACCGACAACTGACGCAAGCCCTTAAAATTTTTAGAAAAAGAGGAAAAAGAAAACCAACGGACGCTCCTAATCAACGTCAATCACAAGCTCAAAGTAACACCGCGTTTTTCATTCCCTTTGTCAATTTGTCAGCGAAACGCGTCTCTGTCACTTTTCGTGTTACGTAAGTAACAGTGATTTGAAGAAGTTTGAAAACGCGTGCACGTCGATGAATATTACGCAACGGTCTCAAAGGCGATGAGATGACATTCTGGTGAAATTTTTATCAACCATATACCGTAAAATCGCACTGGGATATGAAATACTGTTGAGTAAATTTCATTTCCGTTTTATACCGGATGTCGCAGCTACTACTCTGCAACGGTGTGTACATGCGGTTATATTCACAGCCCGAGGATATGTATTCGGTTGAAGCAAACGTTTCACGACGGATTTTCGAGGTAAACCGAGAGAAATTTTCATTTCCAGTTACCGCTCAGTCCTTGACTATTTTCATTTTTTACCACAATCGACAAAATACAGTCCTAGGTAGAGAATGAAAATTATTTTTCTAGCCGTTACCGGAAACTCTGGTATCCGTTACTTTTCCATCTTATTACGATCACTGTCGTTATTCCCCCCCCCCCCCCCGTTCCGGCAGGTTTTTCGCAATTTCTTATAAGGTATGCGAATCGAGATAGGCGAGATGCGTAATACGGTAGGGTCCTTAAAAAGTCATTTATATTCCGAATTGGACGGTTTGACTTGCATTTGGGCCTTAATTCCGAATCCTTACCGGCCCCCGAAGTAAGTTGACACGCCGTGTGAAATACAGGCCTGCGAATCGATAGGGTCGACCCTCAGCGGAGGACCTCGGCTACCTACTCTTGGCTGTCTCAACCTCTCCGTATAACGTTTCCACCCCCTGTCGGTTTAACGGCGATCGAAGCCGCGGGTCCTGTGCCTTATCCGGGACTATTCTGCGTCGGGCAAAGGTGGGAGACCACGGGTGAAATCACACGTCCAAATAATAACCCCACCCCCCAAATACGATCGAAGGATCCTATTTATTGCGAACGATTTCAAACGAAATATTTACGCAGTTGTATTCGTGGTTTTTGTCGGCTAAGGGTTTGACGCGATGAAATATACAATGATATGTAGAAATATTTTTAATAATATATAATTTTTATAATTTTTAATAATATTTTGAAAGGTGAAAACGATGCATATTGATATTTCATTGCTTCAAGGATATTCACTTCGGTTAGTTGAAAGTTATTAAATTGTACATTGATATTTTTCTAGTGTTGGGATGAACTTATATTCGTACGAATTACTCTGACTTTAAATCAAGCCAAGTTGTATTCCGAAGATAGTTGAAATTTACTTTCAATTTTATTACCTACTCCAAGTTTTTGGAAATTTTATCTTGAGTCGTAACTGTTGAAAATGATTCTTAATTTACTAGACATTTGTTGTAACGAAAAATTGTCAAATCACGATATCAGGTTGCAAATTTACAAATTCAATGGTACACTGAAATATACACTTAAATATAGAAATATTTCTAATTATACTAGAGGGAGAAAAATTTTGAATAATATTTTGAAAGGTGAAATTGATGTATTGAAATTTCATTGCTTCGAGGATATTCACTTCGGTTAAATGAAATTAATTAAATTGTACTTTGATTTGTTTCTATAATGTTCAGATAAACTTATATTGTCTAGACATTTACTATAAAGATGAATTGTCGACTTAAATTTACGATAAGAATTTTTCATTTTACTAAAATTCATCAGACAAATCCATAATGAAATTTAAACTTTCTAAAGTGTTTAGTAAATTTATAATATTTCTAAATTTAATAAACAGTAAATATATGACGAATTCACTGTTTTTTGATTCCGTGCTGTTCGAGTGAAACTCCTTGAAATTGTTTCGAATTTTTGCAAACGAAACCTTGAATCTTGCGTTTTAACGACAACGTTTCAAATCTCGCGCTCTTTTTTCGTGAGCGTTGCAGAGAGTAGAGAAAAAAAAAAAAAAAGAAAAAAAAACCGTCATCCCTTATTTTCTTTCCCACGTTAATAAAAATTTGAGTCTCTTTCCGCGGTGTTAAGAAAATATCGCATCGTATGTCTGGATATCTGGTGTTGTGTACGCGTAGGAAATTTTTTTTTTTCTTTCTTTCTTTCTTTCTTAGATTCGGTGGTAAAATGGTGCAAAAAATTGTCCCCCATAAATCTGTTTATCCCGCAGGGCTGAATTTCCTTTCCTCGTTATTATTGAACCGTACCGTTGCGAGGAAAAAGGGAACGATCAAAGATAGCGAGAGATTTATTCTTGTGAATTTGAAACGCTCTGTCCCCAGCCACCACGAAAATGTCAGACTTCTGGTTCCCCCATTCGTCTCAACCCAGCTGAATCCGTCCTATGCCTTGGAGACGATTTTTCGCCAGTGTCCAAAAGACCAAGGCGTCGATGATTCCCGGAGAGAAGGAAGCCTCTCTTCGCTGTGAAAATTCTCGGGAGACATTTCATCCGGCATCCCTTAAAGGTATACATACCTCGCAGCCATTGTCAGAGGGGAGATCTCATCGTATTTGAATCGCGAGCGATTTCATTACGACTCGGATTTCTTTTTCCCTCGGCTTTTCTACGCTTCGCTGAAGAGACACTGGATTTAGATTCTTCCGAAGAATTATCAAAATATCCTCTTGTGCTCGGTTAAAGGAAAAAGAAAAAAATAAAAAAATAAAAAATATAAAAAAAAAAAAAACATCGCTCGGACAGAGGGGATCGAATATTTGGAGAAACCGAGATGAATGGTCGGATTTTTCCACCACTCGGTGATCGCGTATTGTAGAGATACGTGGAAAACAAAAATCCTGGCAAATATTTGATCAAAGAAATGTAACACAACTTACCCTCGGTCGTACAAGTGTGCATTTTATATATGGGAAATTCCACGCTAATTCAAACAACGTTTGAACCTAACCATTTTTCATTTTGATGAAAAATTTTCTCCGAAATTGTGCCGAATTTGAAGCAGTACCCTGAATTTTTTTGACATTATTGACAGAATTTTAGAGACGATTGTTTTCAAAATCACTTCCAATATCTATAAATAATTAACCGGTCGAATGAAAAATGTGAAAAAAATTTCGGTTACTCTTTCAGAGTTGAAATAATTGGATGAAAAATTTTTCAACAAAATCAAAATTCTCGATGGTCGGACGATAGTTGAATCCATACGGAATTACCCATACATATCCGTGAATAAATAAAACAAAAAAAAAAAAAACCCGGGAACAAAATACAGGTAAAATATATCTCTAGTCTCGAATGTAAAATAATTTGTAGGTCGTTAACGAGAAGCCTCTGCAGATAAAAAAAAAAAAAAAAAAAAGGAGAAACCGTTCAGCGACGTTTCAATTTTCTTTGTTCCCCAACGATACGCGAAAGCGATTGCGAAACGTTTCGGAAAAGAAAAAAAAAAAAAAGAAATTCTTTTTTTTTGTTCCTCCGACATTCTCCGTCGCGAATTTTTCTTTGACGAAGAAAATGGAAAACGGCGACTGGCAGGCTTGGTTTCGTATTTTTTTTTTTTTTTTTTTTTTATTTTTTTTATCCATCGTCGACGAGTCGAGAACGCCTTTTCTAGCAAAATTACGACCCCGTGACAAAGTTCGATGATATTGGACCCGCGGGTTCGCAACGCCCCTGCGAACGACCGTCTCCGCAACGTTCATGAATCAAAATCCCACGGGAGTATTAACCTGCACGCCTCGATATCGGGGAGAACGCGTGCCAAGGCCGTGCATCACGACCTTTCAAACGCCGAAGTCACGTCGCAATAACTCGGTCGTCACGATTGTGAGGGAACGGAACGGTCAATTAATATCAGAATGAACCGTGAAATCGATTTTTAACCACGAAAATTGATCGGTATTTTTTTATTTTTGTTCTTTTTTTTCTCTCAAAATTTCGTCGCCGAATTCGTCGCGGCATTGTTCATTTATTTATTGTTTTTTTTTTCAGACGTTTCGCTACTTCAAGTTCGATAATAAGTTTGGAGATAAGTCGAGGATTGAAAAAAAAGTGTCTCAACTTTCAGGTATTGGTTTACCAATTTACAAAACTTTGACTGTACGGAGGAAAAAAAAAAAAAAACTAGCGACAAAAGTTGAGCTTTAAAAACTTGGGTCTCAATGCAGGTATTTTTTTCAGACTTGCGAATGGTTACTTGTGAATTTATATACATACATGTGTGTGTGTGTGTGTGTGTGTGTGTGTGTGTGTGTGTGTGTGTATGCATAATACACCCGGTAAACTCCCAGAGAACAAAGTTTCTTCGGACGCAAAAAAAAAACTTTTCCCAAGTTTACACAAGTTCCGAAGATTTTGATCCGGCATGAATTCAACCGCAGTTTTGCTACCGTAGATATATATGTGTATAAATATATATATATGTGTGTATAATTCACTTAAGTAGTATTATAAAGACTTTGAGAGAAGTTGCGATCAGACACCAACTGATGAAAGATACCCGCTGACGACTATAATCAGCTCGGATGGAATTATACCCACCCCCGCAGTTTCTCCTAATGTTTGGTTCGACTAATTACCTGGGGATTTTAGCGTGGGGGCCAAAAAAAAAAAATAAAAAAAAGAAGTAATCTAACCGTAGAGAGACGTTCCAGACTTCTATATCTTAGTGATTTATATACTCCAATTATAAAGCAAACTCGTTAACTCAATTTTAAAAATTGTTTCTACCCAACCTGTCGCCGTTACGACCCTTCGTTATTAATTAAATACACGTGCACACCTGAAACCAGGAGATACTAATTTTCCCTTATGTGAACAAAGCATCGAAGCGCGGAACGCGTCCATCAATTAAAACAACGAACCCCTTGAAAATTATACGGGAACAACCCGCTTGGTTAATCAGGCCGTGAAGTTTTCCAGGCTCGATGCGGTCTCGGTAAAAAATAAATCCTACATTCTGTATGAAATACGAAAAGGAATAGATCACGAAAAAAAAGAGAGAGACTAAAAATGTTTTTATTGAAAAAAAAAAAAAAAAAAAACATAAAAACAAATAAATAAACGAAATACCAACGAGATGAATAATTTCGTCAACTTCTGATGACGGGGGAAATGGATTAAAATATAGTTTAAACAATCTTTAATAATATTCGGACAAAAAGCGTCAGAAGTTTGTCATTTCCAGTATTAATTGATTGAAAATGGAACGTTTTTTTAACATTTTTTTACATCTTGATATTTTGTGTCATTCGAAGAGAGAGAGAGAGAGAGAGAGACATAAATAGATAGTTATCGTTTTTTATTATACCTTAGCCCAATCGGGCCTTGAGGCAAACAAAGAGTACTATAGGTAGGTAACACAGGATAACCAAAGAGAACACGAAAAAATAAATAAACAAGATATGAATACCATCATGTAAAATAGAAAAGAAAGTAAAAAATTTTAATATAACATCGAAAAAGAATAAGTTACTAGCTAAAAAGTGACGAGAGTTGAGGAGTTTCGCAGAGAAATTTACCGAGAGCATACAGGTAATAAAATTTAAAAGACAGCGATGAAGGATAAAGGATGGCGATAGTCCAAGGTTTGGATTAAAAAAAAAAAAAAAAAAAAAAAACAGATGAATAAATGAAAATAGATAAATTGCCGAGTACCATAAATGAACAGCTAAACAATAAAGACAGAGAGAGAGAGAGAGAGAGAGAGAGAGAGATAATTTTATTGGTAAGAGTATTGACTCAAGGTCCTTGATAATCCTGGCAATTACAAAAAAAGTCTGTGCGAGAGAATAAGAGAGAGAGAGAGAGAGACACAACGGATGCAACGCAGCAGTCCAGCGATTATCGGCAGTTTGTCGTTAACCGGGAATTATAGGCACCACGGCAGGATGGAACAATTGGCGAAACAGCGACGCAATTCTCTCTCTCTTCATCTCTCTCTCTCTCTCTCTCTCTGCGTACAGCGCCTACAACAGGCGGTACGTGCCAGCCATTTCCACTCACTGCACTAGGCGCAGTGAATCAAGCTTCCGTTGGGGGCACTTAACCGGACTACTACTACTACTACTATTTAAGCTCGTGGAGCGGCTACGCGAGACTTGATCGTCCGAAGGGTCTTACCGCTTTGGCGAAATTCTGGTGCCAGCGGTGGGATCGCAACGATCTCAATTTCGAGTCCCCGTGTCACGTTTACTTGCCTCGGAACTCTTGTCCTGTCATACTCCTTAAACCTTCGCTTATTACGGCGTGTATGTTGTAGTAAAAAGAAAAAAGAAAATGAAAAAAAAACAAACTCAACAGTTTGCATTTACAACTTTTATCAACGATAAGTATAAATTTATAGTATTTGCGAATAGCTAAGTTCTCAGCATCACAATTTATCGTCTTGTTCAATTTTGTTTATTTATTTTTATTAATTTTTTTACTCTTTCATTTAACAACACCTCGTCGAATCATTGTCTCACATTATTTAATATGATGAAAATTATTATTACTGATTGTTTCTCCCTCCCTCTCTCTCTCTCTCTCTCTCTCTCTCTCTCTCTCTAGTTCTGCTTATTTGACATTAGTCACACTTTCACTCTGTGCTTTACTCAGTAATTTTGTACAACTCAAGTTCATTCTGCCTTGTCTTCGAATTTACACTGTGAATTTTGTTATGCCTTGTAAATCATTTGCCCCAAAGTTTAACTAGAGTATTAAAATAAAAATCAAACAATTAATCAATCTCTCTCTCTCTCTCTTGCCTTACTCCAACTTTTTGCTCATAAATTGTACTCGTAACTAGTCGTTGTCAAGAAAAAATGATACCGGAAAAGCAAAGTCGAGCTTGATGAAAAAGTAAAAAAATTTATATACGTGCATGAGTTTGCGTATGCACGTATATATATATATATATATATATATATATATATATATATATATAAGACGGAACACAGTCAGCGGCGCGGGATTTCAATCCGGAAAAGAAATCCGACCGCAGAAGATGAAAAAAAAAGGAGAAAAGGACAAGATAAGAAAAGGAATACGATGTAAGGAGAAAAGAAAATTAAACTACGCCGTGTTTCATTTCACGCTGTCTCGGATATAACGCTCGTACATTATTCTACCCCATGTATCGTGAGAGCGACCAATTTATTTGGTGAGAGGTGTTAATTATTTCAATCCCCTTTGTATGTTCCTTCATGTTTTTTTTTTTTCTTTTAGTTACTTCTTTTTCCTTGAAAACAGTACATGGAATACAATTTTTTCATTTTCCATGCAACTATCGTTAATCGCTGTGATCGATGAGTTGACACGATTTTTTCTCATTGTGAATTGTTGCATTTTTTATCTATAATTTAATATGCATTTTATCGTGAAATAATTAAAACTCGGCTCGATTTGCAATTTATTTATTTTTGTTAACGTTACCTGCTTGAATCGTTTTGTTTTCTTTGAGTCAAACTTGATGAAAATTTTCGTACAAAATCCAATGAAAATTTCTAACCAAAGTAACTCGATCCATTGATTATACGATTTAGAATTTTGTAAAGTGTAAATTAGTCGTCGAAAAATTTTTTGGCAAACAAGCATAACTCGGTGTTAAACTCGTTAAACGTTTTTCATTTCTCTCGAATATGTCAAAGAAAATCAAAAATGTTATTCAAAATAATTTAAACATTGTGTAACTCGAGGAAAAAAAAAAAAAATCTTCTAAACACTGAAAAATTCAAAATCTCTATTATAAATCGTGAGAAAGTTTTGGTTTCGGTATTAGAAATTTCGTTGACGGATAAGTGAAACGCGAATAATTTATCGTGAAAATTTTCGTCGACAAGTTTTACCTACGAATTCGAATTAAGGACGTCGTTTTGAGGATGATGGATAAAAATCGATGCCCTTGATCGTCTCTCACGGATATCGCCGGGAATGTATAATGCATCGGGGTAGGTCCTCGTGGTCCTTCTCTCTACGTCCCGTAGGATATCCCGTGGGATAGGACACGATGGTATAATACCCGCTTGTTATTCAGGACGTGCAAGGACCTCGCGGTATTTGAAAATTACGCGGGCAGCGCGGTTGCCGATGGGAAGGAAATGGAAGCGCGAGGATGGAGGCAAAGAACTTTTGGCGACGAAGAACTTTCCCGATATAATCGAGATATCCCCGAACTTCTTAAGAAACTGTGCCCCAAATATCGGTTGAACACTCCCTGTATATATCCGGCGATAAACCGCGAAGAAAGTAAGGAAGCGTTGCGAAACTCCCTTTTTGCTGGATG
Organism: Neodiprion pinetum; assembly: GCF_021155775.2. NCBI lineage: Eukaryota > Metazoa > Arthropoda > Insecta > Hymenoptera > Diprionidae > Neodiprion > Neodiprion pinetum. Next base: position 21,451,416 of record NC_060238.1, read on the forward strand.
AATATATATATATATATATATATATATATATATATATATATATATATATATATATGCGAAATGATTGTATAATTATTTTTGGCAATTTTTCTTGAAGAAAGTTGCTTTCTTTTTTTTTATTTTTATTTCAATTTTTATACGGTTCTTTGAAATTTCGTTTTCTGTTTCACGATACTTGAAAATAAGAAATGTATATGTATATATTTTATTGAACGCCAAGATCCAGGCGAAGCCGCTTAAAGTGGTTCCGCTTTATACGGGCTTGTTTTCCAAACAGTGTGTTTTTTTTTTTCAACACACACGTGACGGTGCAGAATGAATGTACTCCGGGATGACGATAAAATTGAGAAAGTACCGATTGCGTAAACCGGCGCCGTCGTCGCAATCTTTCGCCTTGTGTACACCAGCCAGACGGGAAACTCATTAATTTCTTGCCAAGAAACTCCCGAGACTCCAGATATTTCCGCAGGGTAAATAATCGTGGACAAACCCTAAAACTACTTTTCGCGAAAACGAATGCGGTGAATAAATTCTTACTGAAAGTCACGACGAAGACTTTTTGAACTATGTTTCCTTTCACGTTTGTTTTATCAATCTGTTTTGAACAGAAAGATATTGAGAGATAATTATGTCCGGTTTATTGTATGCCGAATTAAAGAATATTTATCGTTTCGTACTCGTGTTCGAAAATCATTCGCTCGAATTTTATTTATGTTCGTTCGTTGCTGTAAGAATTATGTGTGGAAATTTCTGACACCGGGTGAAATGGATATAGAATTTTTCTAAACTGCCTGCGCAAAGTTTAATTTTGTGCACCTGATACGAGGGCGCAAAATGTCCGATTCCTACTGAAACCAGTGCGCAAAATCGAACTTTGCGCACCAGGTATGGTAAAATGGTACTCAAATACATGCGACAGTAACGTACTTTGCGTACTCGTTGCGTAATGTACTATCTTCGATGATCCAAGTCCAATTTAAGGAGATGAGTAACCGCTATACGAATTATGTGTGGAAATTTCAGATACCGGGTAAAATGGAAATAGAAATTTTCTAAGCTCTGTGCGCAAAGCTTAATTTTACGCACCGGATGTGAGTACGCAAAATATCCCATTCCTGTACTCACATGCGTCCGTGAAATCAAACTTTACGCACTGAGTATGGAAAGATGGTATTCGCAACACATGCGAGAATAACGTACTTTGCGCACTTGTTGCGTAATGTACTATTTTCAATAAAACAAGTCTAATTTAAGGAGACAAGTAAGTGCTATTCGAATTATGTATAGAAATCTCAGGAAAGAGCAGTTTTCTAAACTCTGTGTGGAAAGTTTAATTTGACGCACCGTATGTGAGTACGCAAAATATCCCATTCCCGCACTCATATCTTTACGCAAAATCGAACCTTACGCATTGAGTATGGAAAAAATAGTATTCGCAACACGTGGTAGAATAACCTACTTTGCGCACTCGTTGCTTAATATGCTATTTTTAAAAATGCAAGACCAACTTGAGGAGACCAGTAATTTCGCGAAACCTGATTACGGTAGAATACAAATACGAACTTTTTTCTAGAGTAGTATATATTCCTCACGGCTTGTATAATTTCTCGATTCGTTGGTAAATTACGGTATATCTTGGTGGGAAAATGTTCCCAAGATGGCTCTTTCGAAAAATTACGCGTAGGTACGAAAAGAGAAAGACGAATCCGTGGATCGAGTTTCGCGTGTTTTCTTTAAACGTAACGTGGGCAGAATTGTCTGGAACAGCAGCCCGCTGGGTATTCTTTCTTTGGATACCGTATGGATTTCTCCCCCTGGTGTAAGGTATCCATTCACCCTCGGAAGCGAAATACACCGAAGGGAGACTCCCACTCGCTCAAAGCTCGAAACAATTTTCGAAAGTTATTTGCTACGACAGCCGATACGCGTACTTTCACCGCATAGATTTCCTGATTCGCGTGCACCTCGATGATTCCAAGGGGCCTTTGTCGAGTTCAATTTGCTCTTGGCGGTAATCGAACCGTGCTACAAATAACGAAGTATTTCGTCGAGAATTCTTCATTGTCCTTTATACTTTCGGCGAAATATCGCATCGCCGTCTCCTTTCAATCGTCAAAGTGAATTCGAATTGTTTTGACGTTGGTACGCGATTCGGGCACCGGAACAACAATGGAAACAAACAATCGAGTACAAAAACAAAGCGTTGTTACGTATACCTGGCGTCGATTCATTGTAAACAGGAGTTTCAAAAACATTAAGAAAGTGTGACGATCGCGTAAGGTTGAAATTTTATTTATATTGAACGAAAATTTTTTAATTTAATTTTTATAACGGTTTGTTCTTTTTTTTTCCGTTCATCCAATGTTAAGTCTATCGTCTACTCACGACGTAAAGAACGATTCTTCATCCCTTTTAGAAGGGGTGGAAAAGAAACTTGAATTTTATTTTCGACCCAGTCAATTTCACGGATTTTCCACTAAATAAAAAGAAAAAAATGGAATCAATTTTCATTCTACACGACCCTATCACGCATCGAGTATTTCGATTCGCACAATATTTCGTTGAATTTTTTTTTTTTTTTTTTCTTCCTCTCATCCCTTATATTCGCGACACCGTTATTTCACCCTTAAATCGACCGTGTCAATTTCAAAATTGACCACAGCGGATGGTTAACGGTTCAGTAAGTACAAACAACCCGCTGGCAAAGAAAAGAAAAGAAATTAGAGAGAAAAAAAAAAAACGAGAAACAAAAAATTTAATGTTTGTCTGTTGTACAGGTTGATTCAAAAGAGGATTCGAAACGACGAAAAGTTGAAACGAGTAAAACATTACACAAGTATACGATATTCAATGGAACAATTTTTCCATTTATTTCCAGTAGGATATAACAGAGAAACATTTGTAATATACAAAATACATTACGTGTAAACAAATTCAAAATATATTTATGCGTATGCATCAGGGTGATCCTTATTTAGGGTATTGACGAATTTGTTCAGACCGAATCCACCAATTCAACTTCAATTAATTCAAAAACAATTGTTCGATTTCTTTTCAGATTTTTACCTCAACTCTAAGATAGTCCGGTTCCGGAAAAAGCTTTGAAACTGTAATAAGGGAAAATGGCCCCACTCCGGGTCCAAGCTTAAAAAATTTTGATATTTGACGCAGAATTTTTCAGAATATTTTCAAATTTTTAATTTTGGTCGGTGGATAAAATCGTTTCTAAAAATTGTAGAAAATTCGAATTGAGTCGAAGAAAAAAACAAAACAAAAAAAAAAAAAAAACGGAGTACCTTTCAAAGTGAGAACAATCGTAGAAAAAATCGCGAGCCAAATCTGAGAGATCGAGGGTAAAACCCAGGTCGAATCGTCGTGGAATGCCCCGTATATGTACACGTGTCATTTGTTTAGTTTTGTGCATTGATCAATTATTGTTATTGTTATTAAAATTCAGGAAAAAAAAAACATGACGACAAAACAAAAAAAGTACAAACTGTGATGTAATTAAGGTTCGTCCAATTAGCTAATCGATTTGAGTGACTGAGAAATTCCGATCCATTCTCGCCGGCCACGTTTCGAAATTACTTCGGGTAATAGGGGCGACATAGTGGTTTGGTTAGGCGTTTAGGGGCGAGTCTTGAGCGTCTGTCGGAGAGAACCTGGTTTTCCCGAATTCAATACATATGTAATACCTACCCCTGGTTATATTTTGTGACAGAATTCTAGGAACGAGTGCCACGGTATTAATCAGCTAAAAACGTTCGTTTTCATTACAATATAATATCGCATGGTATAATTAAGTTCACCGAGTCTGTATAAACGTTGAAATTAACTTTTGCACATAACTCGACGGGTCTGTGTACATAGGTACAATTATACAAATATAATGTTATTCCCTCACGCGATCGGTTAAAAGCTTTTGCAAACTTTTACCGTTGCGCGTAAGTCGCAGGTTCGAACGCGAATTCGTTTCGCCATATTTCTTCAACCACTGAATTAAATTGGATTATAATTCTCCTTTCGTTAATATTTTCAACCACCGATTGAATTGGGTTATATTTTCCTTTCGTTGATATATATATTGCGTCCACATTGATTTCGCATTCAATTTCGCTAACGTGACTGAAACACATTTCATTGTCGCATGGTTGGTGAATTTAACGTATTTTTGGGTGGAGAAGATATTTTATTTTATTTGTTTTTTTTTTTTTTCAAATTTTTATAAGCATATTTGCCGAAAATTAATATAACAATAATAACAACGACAGTCTTTATCTATGATTTGTCAAAATTTAAGATAAAACGAAACAACAGATACGAGAGGAGAAAACTTACGAAAACATGCGATGTAAAAGATGTAAGAACGGGGTGAAAGAAAATTTCAATAACAAAGTTTGACAAAGAATCCTTTCTCTCGTCATATTTACGATTTCTCGTAACTTGTTGCGAATATAAAAAAAAAGAAGAAAAAATTTTTCGAGCATCTTTTCCGCTAAATAAAAAATAACAATTACGGTACATTTTTATTTTTTATTTTTATATTTATTTTTCTATTCTTTGTCATAATTTTTCAAACGTAATCTATGCAACGATAAGCTGCCCGACGGTGAGATGAAAACGAAAAAAGAAAAAAGACGAAAGTAAAAGGATGGCGATTTAAATTTAACCGACTGAAATAAAGCGTGTATGTTGTATTTTGAATTGCCCGGATCTCGGCTTTGGATCCATCTCACAGCTTCTAATGTTTATCCCGGTAATTGAGACCACCTTAAAAACTTTTCTTGGACTCGCAGAGTTCGAGGTAAGTCAAGTACTCGAAGTTGAATTTGCGAGATGTATACGTATATATACACATACACAAGGGGTATCAATTCAGCGATAGAAACGAGCGGCAAACGACGTCGTAATCTAGGTTTGAATGTAACTCGAAATGCGCTATTAATTTGGCATCACCCGCGCCATCGTCGGCTGGAAGTTACCGTGCACAGAATGAAATATGAACAGCGTGGCGCGTTGACGGGCAGCAGCAAGCTGGCGAAAACGGTTTGCTGCTTGAAACACTCCGGAGGTTATTGTTTTTCCAACCCCCTCGACCTTTTTAACGCGGCAAACTGCCTGCTCTTGAAATATTGTTTTGAAACTTGAAACTCGTTTATTTATTTATTTGTTGTTTGTTTTGTATTTTTTTTTTTTTTTTTATTTTCTATTTCTATTTATTATTATTATTCATTATAGCGCAAGCTCGCGCAATCATCAACGTTTATAAGCCTAGTCACTGACGTGGGGTCCGATTGACTCCAGAAACGACTTTAACATCGAAAACGAAAGGAAAATCTTTAACGTAAAGATTCGTTTTAATTGGAAAAATTGAATTTAAACCGAAATCAATGTAAATCTTCTCCGTATCGCCAAAGGTGACGAAAAGTAATAAAAAAGAAACAGAGAGAAGTAAATCTTGAAATCGCAATGCCGAGTCCAAGGATTTCACTGAGAAGCAAAAAAAAAACGGGAAAATATGTAAGACCTCCCTCACGTTTGACAAGTCTCTCAGGAATAGCGGATGACACGAGAAAAATCAGTAGTAAAAGCAAACGATCGGATCAGACGCGGCGCAGAGTGATATTAAAATTTCTCAATACCGATCTACGAGCGAATTTGTTACGTAGTCCCTCGAACGAGGATTGAATCAGTCTAGAACGTCGTGAGCCGTCCAGTTGACCCCGTCACCGACTTTGACGTACAATTTTGAAGTCGGCGTGCGTTGAATCGGGATTGCTTGCGCGAGTAAAACGAACAATGATTGAAAAAACTTGGGGGTCTCAGAGACCCCGCGCACGTGTTGCCTATTGTTTTGCTTTTTATATGCTTCGACAATTTCTCCCACGTCCTCCGTAATTTTTTGCTAAAACTGAGATTGGAGTTTATTTCTGAATTGTTAAATTTCGTCACAGAATATTCTTCAAGTCGTAACTGTGCACGACGTAACGTTGCGTAGAGTAATAACGTTCCAAAGTTGACTTGGGTTTAAGTAACCCCGTGCAAGTAATGTCGAAGTTTCCACCTAGGTGTAAGTGATTAGGGTTAAAATCGTTGTATTAAACGTACTTGAAATTGGTAATTCGTCTGAGAAGCTTGACTCGAATTCATGACTAGTCGTAAGAAAATAAAAGTGTATCACGTAAAGTTCGATGAATAAAATTCTCTGAACTCGATCGAATTTGAAATTTTTATCTTTCATATTATAAATTTTTGAAATAAGATTTCAGATACGTAATCAACGACCCCGAAAATTGCAGAATACTATCTTCTTATCAAAGTTTACTCGGCGCAATAACGTGCGATTCAAAGAGCTAAACGCCTATCTAGCAACCCTCGTGCCTACCTCCACCCCCTGCAGCTAGGTATAATAAATCCGAGGTTCTCTCTCTCTCTCTCTCTCTCTTTCTCTCTTTCTTTGTTTCATATTTTATCGTCCCTACTTCCGACTCGCAGCTAGAGAGCTGGTAGGAACAATAAAGTTTTGTATAAGGTGCAGCGGGTACGATGGAAGAAAATCGCACAGACAAAACGAGAGAAAAATAACCGCGGGGAGTAGTAAATTTTATATTTTCTCTCTCGGACCTTTAGGTACGTGTAGGTATAATATAAATTACGTATTTCGGTTTTTTTCATCTCTCTCTCTCTCTCTGTCTCTTTCTCTGCTTTATTTCATGCTCTATTTTTTCTTAATTCTCCTTTCCTTCTGACATATTACGTATAAAATAATCTCTGAACTATAACTTGAGAAAAACATCACGTCGTTGGCTTGTATGTATAATTTAAGCACATTTCTCCTGCATACCGCATATCTTAGACATTTTCCTTTGCTTTTCACTTGGAGCAGTCATTCGAAACAAAATAACGAGGATTTGCACACGGAATGTGTGTAGAACATGTGCGCGTAATAAATTTCTTGACAGGTTAGACGAATAGGAAAAAAAAATAAAAAAAATAAATCCAACAACTATTCGCCTTTTTTCCCTTCTGATATTAGCTTAAATAAAATCACTTCAATGATATAGATGAATTATATATAGAGATCAATTGATTGTTCAAATTCTAAATTTTTTTCAAACCGTTCACTCGATTTTTCGCATTTTAATAATTCGCGATGATTGAAAAAAAAAAAAAAAATTAGCACCCGCCTGACTGTGGAAAAAAAAAAGAAAAAAACACATTCCTACACGAAAAATACCGAGACTCGCTCGAAGAAGCGACGAAACACATGAGCAAATAAAAATTCCGCGGTTCAAATGGGCGCGAGTCAAATGATCCGAGGGGTGAAATTCACAGGGGTTAAAAATACTAAAAGAAAGAAGTAAAAAAAAAAGGGAGAAGGCAAGAGGTGGAAAAAAAAAACGAAAAAGAACGGAACTAAACGGCACGCGTATACATAAAAAATATCCGCAGCTTTCCGGCATCCCGCGTCTCTTTTACACTTTCAGGTACGTGGTAAACACACAAACATGCAAGTCTCAAGGACGGAAAGGAAAGAGGGAAACGACGAACCCTTTTCGCGGACACCCCGAATGCTGGAATTTTTCCCCGGCGTATGAAAACCGCACGCGCGAAAACCGCAAACACAAATTAAACGTACCTAAACATTCACCGCGAAACGCGAAAGGTGTATATATATATATATATATAAAAAATATATATAAAAAATATATATGAACACAAATTAAACGTATATATATATACACCTTTCGCGTTTCGCGGTGAATGTTTAGGTACGTTTAATTTGTGTTTATATATATTTTTTTTATATATATATATATACGTTAATAATACACGCTTTGTGATCACGCGGGTTTTCGTTGGGCGAGGTTGAAATTTCCGAATTCCAGATTTTTTTTCATGACGAAACTTGAAGTGAAGAAGTCTAACTTTGACGAAATATCAAATTTTCATACGGCGCTCAAAGTTCCAAAAGGACAAAGTTCGACAAGTCAAAGTTCCGAAAGTCCAAGAATGAGAAAATTTAATAATCAGAAACATCGAAATTTCGAATGATCCAAGATTTTCAGATCTGTTAATTCCAAGCTTGGTGAAATTTCACCAATTTGATCTTTCTTTGTTTTCGATTTTCGATATTTTTACGTTCCGAATCCGGGTCGTTTTGATTTTCGGTTTTTCTCATTTCTCACACCCACTCGTCGAGTAAACTACTCCGTGCGAATATATTTTAATTTGTCGAAATATTACTGTATCCAAACTTTATTTTTCAGAATTTTTCTCTTTCGGAACTTTGCTCAATGATAACTTGAATTTTCGAAATCTTCCATTTCGGAACATCGAGCCGTCGAGTTTCCGACCATTCGAAACTTTGTTGTTTCTCAAAAGTTTTATTTCTCAACTTCAACTCCACCCCTTTCCGTTTTCTTCGTATAAGCACCCGTGATCCGAAATTTCTCCTTCTCAATTTCGCCAATTTTTTGATCCAGCTAAAAATTCGCTGTTTATCTTCAATAAAAGTATGAACATTTTTTTTCTTTTACTCCGTCCAAGCTTCTTTCGACTAGGTAATAATCATACCTAATACATTCTTCGGGCTGTGACCAAAAAATCTTCAAATTCGCAAAATTTGACGAGTAACGTAAAAGTATCTTCGTAATATGGGAAAAAAAACAACAACATTCTTTCCATTATTTTATAACAGATCGACGATATTTTACCGGTTGAGTTTTGATTAAATTTTACAAATCTCTTTTACCAATAATGATAATAACAATATGAATAAATAATAATGATAATAATAATAATAATGATCGAATGACTTTGAAATCCTTCTCAAATATCAAGTGTATAATATAATACAAACATTTGTGTTTACTTTAGGCACGGGTGTTTTTTATTTCTATTATGTATCCGAGGACCGCAATCTTTAAATCGCAGCATATAATTAGTGGGAATTATTTATTTATTTATTTATTTTTTCCCAATTGAATTTCATTACAAAATGTTTTTTTATTTCTCCTCGCCTTTCATCCATTTCCATCTTTCTTTTCATTTTGCCAACTTATTATTCAACCAGCGAATCCCAGAGAGAAGTGTTTCTGCTAATGACTTCTGCAGCACCAGCAGGAGCGACCGAATTATAAGTAAGCTGCAGTTCTCTCGCTTTACTATATATATACATATATATCAAACTTACCTACGTATATTTATGTATGTGTGTGTGTATGCATATAAAATTCTTTGAATTCAATCCAATTTCAAAACTGAAGAATTTTATAATGAGAATATAGTACGGTATGTATATACGTAAATATATAACGCATGTGTGAAGAATATAAAAGATGTGTACATAGGATTAATGAAAAAACGTAAAAAGAAACTCGGGAAAAGGGAGCGCCGAGCGAATATCCATGTATATGTTTTACATTTACCTATTATTAGTATATGAACACATTAAAGCTACGCGCGTAATGCCTTCAACACTAATAGACTATATCATTTAACCCTGGTCACTTACACCTAGGTGAAAACTACGACATTACTTGCACGGGGTTACTTGAACCCAAGTAAACTTTGGAACGTTATTACTCTACGCAACGTTACGTCGTGCACAGTTACGACTTGAAGAAAATTCTGTGACGAAATTTAACAATTCAGAAATAAACTCCAATCTCAGTTTTAGCAAAAAATTACGGAGGACGTGGGAGGAATTGTCGAAGCATATAAAAAGCAAAACAATAGGCAACACGTGCGCGGGGTCTCTGAGACCCCCAAGTTTTTTCAATCATTGTTCGTTTTACTCGCGCAAGCAATCCCGATTCAACGCACGCCGACTTCAAAATTGTACGTCAAAGTCGGTGACGGGGTCAACTGGACGGCCGACGATGTTCTAGACTGATTCAATCCTCGTTCGAGGGACTACGTAACAAATTCGCTCGTAGATCGGTATTGAGAAATTTTAATATCACTCTGCGCCGCGTCTGATCCGATCGTTTGCTTTTACTACTGATTTTTCTCGTGTCATCCGCTATTCCTGAGAGACTTGTCAAACGTGAGGGAGGTCTTACATATTTTCCCGTTTTTTTTTGCTTCTCAGTGAAATCCTTGGACTCGGCCTTGCGATTTAAAGATTTACTTCTCTCTGTTTCTTTTTTATTACTTCTCGTCACCTTTGGCGATACGGAGAAGATTTACATTGACTTCGGTTTAAAATCAATTTTTCTAATTTAAACGAATCTTTACGTTTTCGAAACTTTGGAAACAGAAGAACTGATTTTTTTGTTTTGAATGTCGGTCTGTCCGTCTGTTCGAAAAACTTCCACACCGATCTTGGAAACGGACCGATGAAAAAATCTGAAGCTTACAGAATTTTACAACGAAATAACGGGCATGAAAAATTGCCATGTCCCGTTTAATTTCAACGTCCGTTTCTATCGGTAATAAATTGATATTCAATGTTTTACATTTTTCTAAATGTTTATTCACTTTTGAAGAAAATTGAGAAAACTTCTTTCCTCCAATTTATCTTTCAAAAGATTTTCATCTGACTGCCAAGTTCTGTGCGTTTCAGATTTTTCACCCGGCCACTTTCGAGTTCATCGCGGAAGCTTGTCTGACAGACCGACCGACTTTTCCGTTTTTAATTGCGTTGAAAATTATCGCAAAAGGAATAAACTGTCTTTCCTACTTGCTTATTCTTTTTTCTTCATTTCCCCACCGACGTGATTCAACGCGTTGAAATTTTATTAACGAGCCTCGCTCGCTGAATCTTAAGCACACGCGTAAATGGAATTCCAATTAGGGTTCCCTCCATAATTAATTAATGACCCGGCTGAACAGGGCGTTGCATTTCTCTTGGCACCTACGATCCGCACCCTCGTGCTTCACGATTCCAGGAAAAAGCTTTCAACGTCATGACGCGCGTAACGATTGTGTCACGTTATTCCCCGATGTATGTCATCCTTGTATTTCGCACCTTGCGAAAAGCTCAAGGCTACTCCAAGAACAGATACCATAATAAAGAATATGTTGTCTTTTTTTTTCATAATAATAGGCATATAATACGCAGAAAAAAAGGAACAGTCTTAAAAACAAACCGATAAGAAATTGAAAAAAAAAAAATAAGATAAAAAAAAGTTTCTTCTGTCTCCTGGGGAGTTCGGAACAGTCGTTTGTTTTTTTTTTTTTTTTTATTTTTCAAGAATTGATGAATGTTTTACACGTGAAACAGTATGTATATATATATATATATATATGTTATATACCGACGATTTGCATACGTAGGCGAATGGTAATTCACCGCGATTCTTCCGAACCGCTACATCAAACTACGAACCACTTTATTGAACGATTCACCCGAGCTTGCAATCCCCCGATGGAAGCCCGGCTGTAGTTTAGAGCTTTTCAACGGGGTGCATTTTAAATTATGTACCATATCCATTTTTCTCTTTCCTTTTTTTTTTCATTCTTTCTTTCTTTCTTTATTTTTTATCATCCTGTTTTTTACGAAGGAACTGAAAAAGCTACGCAAATATTTGTCTCTTCTTTTTTTCTTTTTTTTTTTCATCCCTTCGCCGGGATCAATATCGCTCCGATGTTGTCACATGCGAAAGTCGGTGAGTTGTTCGAAATTGGTTGTAAAAATGAGAAGATAAAACCGAAAAATTTTATGTTACGAGAATGAAAGTTATATCCTTCGTTTCGTAATTATTTTAGTTGAGAATTCTCTAATGCAAGTTTCAAAGGTTTCTTGACTGATGATTGAGATTTTTTGTTGTATTTGTTTTTTTACAATTATACACTGTTACAGGCATTTTGCGCGATTTCACGTGGCTAAATATTTTCACTCATTAACAGCGCGGGTGTTTAATTCAGGAATAGAATTTCAGGGGTGGTGTTGAGAGTTTGGAATTCAAAAAGTTCTCGAAGCGCCTGATTACGAATTACTTGGTGGCGAAACTTGAGGTAAAGAGAACAAACTTTGAAGAAATAACAAAGTTCCGAAATGCAAGATTCCGAAAATTCAAGTTACGATAGAGCAAAGTTTCGTAAATTAAAGTTCCGATAGGGCGGAATTCTGAAAAAAAAGTTTCGATATATCAAAATTCCGACAAATTAAAATATACTCACAGAGGGTAGTTCAATCAACGAGTGGGTGTGAAAGATGGGAAAAACCGAAAATCAGAAAAAATCAGAATCAGTGAAAATATCGTAAATCCAAAACAAACAAGAACGATATTTGATCATTCGGAATTTCGATGTTTCAGATTTTTAAATTCTCTCACATTTGTACTTTCGGAACTTTGATGTCTCGTCAAAGTTGGATTTCTTCACTTCAAGTTTCGCCACGAAAAAATTCGGAATTCGGCGCTTTCGAGACTTTTCAAATTCGGAATTTCAATCCCCCCCGAAATCTCTCGGACCGCGATGTCGGGCGTAAATTTTGTGGTAATGAATTTCTCAGTCCTGCTGGGTCCGGCTTTTCCTTTGAGATTTCATCGAATCAATCCGCCTTTGAAGAAGACCGACGATGCCGGCTTTGCAGGCATTTACTGCCTTGTACCTTCATACGTAAACTTCGAGGGTCCGGTTTGCGGATTACAATGCGTGTGATCTCTGGAGCGATAGCCGGACGACGACTCGAAGCCCTTAATTTGGGATTAATTGTCCACCCTAACGAGCCCACGACTTGACCTTCGTTCTACCGAAATCCACGTCAAATCAAACCCAGTGGGAAAGCGAATTTTGCTCCGTCAAGTCACGAACCGAATTACTTAATTTTATTACGACCGAGTTCGTTATCGTAATTTTTATTTTTATTCTACGAAAATTTACTCTACTTGCGCAAAAAATCATTATTGCATTTCATTTGAAATCGACAAAAAAAATTTGCTCAGTAGAATGTAATTTTATTCATTGTTTTGCCGAAAGAATTTGTTACTTCCGAAACAAGCTTTTTGGATTTGAATTTTTTTTTTTTGTCTCTTTTCGTCAAAAATCTGTCCGAAAATTTTAACAACTTTGATTTTTGGTTCAATATAATTTCGTATAAGATGTTGAGGTTTATTTGAATCGATTTTTTTTTTTTTTTGTGTCTCTTCTTATTTTCGCAATAAAATTGTGCCAATAAAAAAATTAAGCAATCGCAATTTTACGGATCAAGTTGACGAGAAATATCAATTTCAGTTTTGTAGAACGTTGGATCTGTACGCGGCCAGTTGATTGTCTGTATTATAAGGGGTCGAGTAATAATTTCGGAAACAGGATGAAACGGGATGTTGTACCAATTTAATAGTTAATTACCCAAAGAGGTCAAGGTATCAAAGTTGGAGAAGGGTGCGGTGGAATTCCCACGTGGTTAAAAATCCTTTTAGGGAGTATTTCCGGTTCGTAAAACCGGCCTGATAGGTAAATACATGCATGTACTATACATGTAATACATAGATACAGGGGAAAAGGACCAGGTCCAACATAACGGCTGACATCTTTTTATTCGAATGTAATTTTTAATTCAAATATTTGCTCCGCAATTTGCAAGGAGGAAAAAAAAAATAAATAAAAAAAAATAAAAATACTAAAGGTACATTTTAATTCTATTATTATTTTTATTTTTATTTTTATTACACACACGCGTACACTTACCGTGCGAAAAAATATGTTTACGGATGCAATTTGCTGTACGATTACGCGTCCAATTTCACGGTACGTATAACGAATTTTTATTCACCCTTACTTGTAATAATCAGGCTAATTTCTTACCAGCCTAATGTTTGCTCCAATTTCATGGCAAAAGATCGAGGGGAGGGGAAATTTTTTGAAAATTGTGAAATAACAATGATAACAAAACATGTGTAGATGGGAATACCGATGTCATTTTTTACATTTATTAGTACTCGTAATCTGAGTAAAGGGTAAGATTTGATTATAAATACGGCTAAATTGAGGTTTGAACAGCACAAATTTTTTTTTTGTTTTCTTCACGGTGGGGACAGATCGGCAAAAGCGGGAATAGTCAGGGAATTTCCTATATATTTACCTTGTTTAGTTTATATAGAATTTATAACCCACCATACTCATTATTGAATACAGTGCACTCTCTCAATAGGGCCGCAACGAGGAAAGAGGGGAAAAGATTTTCCACAAATCGGAGGCCTCCCACCAATCACTGTTGAAGATTCAAAACATTGCATTTGCTGCGTGGCCTTATTGACAGATTTGCTTGTAAGAATGTAGAGAGTGGGGGATGTAAACCGCGTGATTATCGAAGGGCGTGACCCAAAGACAAGACGAGTTGTTGAAGTGTAAACAGACTGCGAATACCAAAGCTGATTGTGAGTTTCGTGTCTTCATTGCTTGGTGTAACTTCAACGAGTGATATCGATTCTCCTCTTCCTGGGTCGGTCGGTGTTGTTTTTATTTTCGGTTCGCTGGTTTTCGATGAATGCGTAGTTGCACTGTTGGCACGTTTTCGATATTCAACTGATCAGGTAGCTAGCTAAAGCACAGAAAGTCGGAGTGAGTGTAGAATCAAGTGTTATTACGGTGCGGATTCTTAGATTATAGCTTTATAAAGTTTTCAGTGTAAAATGTGCGGTGTTCCACTGTTCAGCCTGAGATGCTGCCAGAACTACAACATGTAAAGTGTGGAGCAGCCCAGAGGAGGTAACAATACTTCTTTTATTCATTGTTTGATAATCCAAGGTAGTATGTATGCACATCGAAGCCGAAATTTTGCCCTTGCGTAACATGCAGTCGATAAATAATTAAGCTGAAGCTATAGCAGCCAATGTTAGCAGCCAGATGTATTAAATTTTTTGGGAATAGAAAAATGGGGTACTGTTTTATCCTCATAATTATATAAAAGTATCGGGGATTCGAGGTATTTCACAAAATTTTGATTTTCGGATTTCACTACCTTATGCGAATAAACACGAGAACGTTTGGCTGTTAATTCTGGCTGACGGCTTCAGTCTTGTCAATAAATATGGTTGTAGACACGAGTAATAATTGATTTGACAACTGCAAAGCCAATTTGCTAAATTAATTCGAGTTTTCTTTTTTGTTTATTCCAGATTTAAGCAGAGACATCCGAGTAACTTCTCCATTGCTCGGCAACGTCGGTGAGTTTGCATGTGTCAGGTTACGGGTATTTCCCTGGGATTCCTCTGTCACGTGGCGTGGCGGTAACAACTGTTACACAAATCTACGATTTTTTAGCTGCATGGATAGGCTCATTCACGATCGCAACGTGCTTGACTTTCAGTCGAATAATTTTTTTTTCGCAATTTAATTTACCGTAGCTTAATTGAAGTTAGAAATTTTGCACGTTGCTGAAAGTGGAATGAGCATCGCGACAGGTAACCATCGCTTACTCGGCACTCGCGAGATCGAATTGTGTTTCGCAACTGATGTAATAATCTACGTTTGAATTTACCGATGATGTCGTTTAAGCGGTGGATCCACCTGAGGCTTGAATATATTCCAGTTATTGATTAATCGTACTCATATGATTGTTTGATTGATAAAATTCCAAAGTCTGGCATAATGTAACTTAATCAAACTACCTGTTATGTCTCGAAACATTTGAAATTTTTTTACGGTCAGCAAGTATTGATCAATTGAAGGTTTAGCTCGTTTAGAAAAATACGAATTAACGTACAGGATGTTTCTAATCCATCTTACAAAAGGTTGATGTACCGATAGTCTGCCAAAATTTACTAAGATAATACATACAATTTTACGGTTGGCAAGGTACAACCGCGATACTTCATTCTGACGATGAGTAGGCAGACTACGATACAAAAACATTTTGCTCCCAACAGGTAACCAACGAAAATGTAAGTCAGCGACCACGGCGCAAATGTTGAATAATGATGTGTGTTGGAAAAAATTAAGAATCGTTTAGATCGAATATAGGTAACCGGGTAGGTAGGTGGACGTTTTGGGATCCGTCGCGGGGCTTATGCATGTGTGTGTGAGTCTCCCTTTTCCGTTGGGTGGTTCCGTTGGGAAACGGGTAAGGGTAGGAAGGTCGAGATGTACCGTGATGTTACTAACTTTTGTAATTCACAGCGTCAAACGATCACAGAGATTTTTTTCCCCAAAGACTCCGTATTCGAGTCTCTGGGCCATTTTTAAGCATGTGAATTTTAACAAGATTAAATTTACAATTTCTTGTCACTCTGCAACCATTTTTCAATCGTTATTCAATTCAATTATTTGGTCATTACCGATCATTATTCCATTCAATTGATTTCTGTGATCGTCTGAATGGGCAAAACTCATCTCTGGACCATCTATCGCGTTCCGTGGTACGCTAGATGGGGAGAGATGCTGAGCTCGAAGACTTCGCGTCGAAGAGGACCGCCGACCGTCACGCCACACATTAATGCATGCCCTCCAACCTCCCTCCCAGAATTGATTCGCATCTGTAAACAACAATCCGCATCGCGACGTGTCGGATTCAACAAGACGCA
This sequence comes from Neodiprion pinetum, assembly GCF_021155775.2. Lineage (NCBI taxonomy): Eukaryota > Metazoa > Arthropoda > Insecta > Hymenoptera > Diprionidae > Neodiprion > Neodiprion pinetum. The sequence goes on from NC_060238.1 coordinate 21,467,891, forward strand.
GATGCGGATTGGATCTCTACAGAAATTTGCGACAATTCCTAGATATTTAAGGGTTTTTGACTGATCAATCGATCGTGCCTTTTTGCACGTAGATTGTTCACGGAAATCCGATGCGCCTTTTGCGCGTGGACTTGATACCGCGTGACTCTGAGTTTGGGCCGAAGACTGTAACTAACTACTTGGACTAACTTTTGGTCATAAAGGCAGTCTGAGGTTGCTTAAATTTTGTGAAAAAACGTCAGGGAATTGTGCAGTCTTTGACGGGAAAAGTCTTGAATTTTATTTCAGCAAAATTATCTTTCAAATTCGTGTGGTTTGAAATTCACGACAAAAAAATTTTCGGGACAGACCGTTCCATGTTTTCATGTAACGGTGAATTATTGTCGTTTACTCGAAAGTTTGATCGCAAGAGTTTGATAGATGGAAATATAGAACAGACTTGAAATATTCACTGACAATATTGAGAAGATATTATTATTATCCACACAAGACAAACACAGTTTCGAACTTCTTATACACCTCGCTTATATTCCCTTCTTTTTATTATCGGCAAAAGTTTCGAAAGTTTCTCTTCCTCGTTGATATTTCCATACATTTGAATTCCCCATTAATAACACCGATCCTCCGCGGCTCTTTTATTTTTCTATTCAACATTCAAACCCCCTTTTATATCCACTTTGATACTCTCGATTCTCCCTCGTCAATGATTTCGGCAAATTTCGAGTTTTCTTTATCGTTCACATTTTTTATTCATACGAATCGATTCTTGTGGTTTACTACTTGTTTATACTATCGTACCTTCATAGGTGAATAAAACGGATGGTACGTTGTTGAATGAATTGAAAAATTTGATAAATACAAAGTTGAAAGAAACGAAGGGAGAAAAAAATATTCTACTTCGGGATTCGAACGTTTTTATGTTTCTCTCGCCTTTAGTACCCATCCATCTCTTTTTACTTCAATTTCAAACCTGTCCTTGTATATTTTCGTAAATAAGAAAATTCCATCCAAGTATTAAACCGCCACGTGTATATATATATATATATTTGTATACAATATATCTATATTGAATTTATACTCGCAATAGCGAAAGCAAAAGTGAAACTCGGGCGAAGCGTCACGTGTTTACAATAAAAATTGAAAGGGAATCTTGCAAAAGTGAAACATACAACTGCTGCACGGTATCACGATGAAAATATGTTGTTTTTTTCCCTTCTTCAATTCCGCGGAGAATTTTTTTTTTTTTTTTTTCACCGTTAAAAAAAATTCCGAATTTATTTGAAAGCGATCCAAACGTCAATCACGATGAAAAGTTGCCTGAAACCTAAAAAAGATTTCGATTTTCACTCCAACTATTTCAGACTCATGATAATAATTCCAAGAATATAATTTCTTCTTGCTTCTCATTGGTGTTGAGAAAAAAAGTAAAAAAAAATTTAAAAAAAGTCCAGATCGACGAAAAGTTTATTATCTCACGGAAATAATATTCGGATTTAACGTAGTTAATAATGAACCGGAAGTACCGGATTTAAGCGGCACGATGGAGAAACTGAATCGAAGCAAATGAACAGACGCAGTTTGTTGTTCCATTAACTTTCCATAGTTGCTGGCCGGGGTCGAGAGGCGGACGTTCAACTTCCGGTTGGCTTTAACCGTATGTAACGCCAGCTCGAAAGTCGTGTAAAACAAATTAATGGCATGCAGCAGCAGCGGCTGCAGTTAAGTCTGTGTATAACGGTCGGCGTGTGTACGAAACTCGAAAGCCGGTGCAAAGCGCCAAACATGAGGAACGACCGCCAAAAGCAAAAGTAAAACAAGACTGATAACGCTGCGAACCTTTCGAAGGCTTCGGTTTTGTTTATCATGGACGCATCGAGTTTGCGGCTTGAAGCGAACTCACTGAAAGCGAATCGCCGGATGCTCGAAACAATTTTGGAACTAGTGATAAACACGGTCGTATTTATTTTATTTTTTTTTTTTTCGTTTTCTTTCTTTCTTGCTTTTTCTTTTTGTGGCGATTTTTTAGTTTATTTTTTACAGTACGAAGCGATTAATAAAACTTTTAGAAACAGAGCGTTACTTTCGTATACACAGAATTTACATTTTTGATGCGAAATCGTTTAACCCTTTGAGTCGGTGTTTTTTTTTTTTGTATATTTAGAGAAGTTTGAAAACATATTTATTTGCGGTTTTTTTTTTTGTTGCCATTTCTGATGATTTACTTGTAATAGGTTCTCAATACTCAAGAGTAATTATTGCGATATAATGTAAATTGTTATTGTTAGAAACATATTGATTGAAAAAAAAATCGTGATAATTAAGTTCTTGAGGTCGTCGATTACGAATCGGAAATCAGATTTGAAAATTCGAGAAGACGGATCGAAAATATGGCGGACGAAAATTTGAAATTCGATCGAGTACGGAGAAAAAATTTTGTACAAGGGTTTTCGGGGTAGCTGATTACGAATCTGAAATTAGATTTTGAAAATTTATCACGGCAAATCCAATCAGCTTTCCCGAAAACTCCTGCACAGAATTTTGACCGTATTCGAACAAATTTGAAATTTTTGCACCATATTGGATCCGCAGTTTAAAATTTTCAAAATCTGATTTTGCAATACTCAGCCTAACTAGTGAAAACTCTCAAAAATACTTAGATCGAATAATTCCACGAGGTAAGCTATTCATTTTGAAAAATTCAAACTCGATCATTATATCACTTTCTTTTTCAATCTTTCGCAACGGAATTTCATTATAGAATCAGACTGTAACCGTCGAATATAACGGTTATAGATTCTCCGGTTACACCTATATCGATAAAATAGATAATTGAATAGAAATTGAAACGTTGGATTATATCGAATCCTCTGCCGTTCGCTTTTCACTTCATTTCACGTTTAATTTGCGCTTAGCCCCGCTTATCTTTTCGAGTGATAACCATCATAGCCGACGCGCATTTTTCCCCTCATTTTTTCACGACCTTGCATTCCTGATCATCCCTGCTTATAGGTAGGTACGTAAGATGTTTGATTACATATATAAATATACATAAATATATATATACATGTATATATATATATATATGTACGTACATATGTACACAAATACGCGGCACATAGAAGTGTACGTATGAAAAAAAGATCCCCCGTTAAGATCCCAACTATCGCGCGACAAGGGATAATGAGGGATTTTTTATCTCCCTTCTTTATTCTTTTTCTTCTTCTTCTTCTTCTTCTTCTTGGTTTTATTCGTTTCCTGCCGTAGCGCGAATGGATTTTTCCCTTCTTTGCTGACTCCGTCTCGATCCTGCATTCCGATATACATATGTATATAACTATATCCCAACTCCAGGAAGAAAACGTTCTCGAAGCATTTTTCCGTCGTCGCGTATTGAAAAAATAGATACGTTTATTTCTCCTATGTTGTTCGCTTTCTTCCGCTTTGCATATTTTTCTTTCGTTTAATTTTTATTTTTTTATTTATCTATTTTTTTTTTTTTTGTTTTTTATTCTTGTTTTTTTTTTTTTCTCTCTTCTTCCAATTTTTCTTCGACATACAACGTACAATCTACTCTCAAGTATCGAACAGACAGACACACGCTGCTCGAATTTCTCGGAGAAAGGTGATGAAACAAGAGAAAAATTGCGAGGAGAAAAAAAGAAGAAGAAGAAGAAGAAAACAACAACAAATAAATAAAAGAACGTCAACGACGACGACGAAAAAGGGGACGAGGGAGACTGAGAGGGAAATTTTGAGAAGGGTAGGACAAGGGGTCCTACACTTATGTTTTTGAAGGAGGGCGAGGAAGGGCGACTAGAAGGAATAGCAGTGGAAGAGAAATCGACGGTAAGGGTTGACCCGTGACTTGGAAATTGAGGACAACGAGACCGGAGGTGATAACAATGTTTCGCGAAGCAATAAACCGGCTATAAACTGTTCGGCCGAATCACTTCGGTCCTGTATATATATGGTCGCCATACTCAGCGCGGCGCTATCCATTTCTATCCGAAAACCAATTCGGAACTAGGAGAGAGCGAGAGAGAGAGAGAGAGAGAGTGTGTGAGGAAGAAGTAAGGAACAAGTAAAGGATAGTGGGGGGAAAAAAAGCACTCGAGGGAACGACGTTCCGATTTGAAAAGATTTTAACTTTCGACTTTCACCGTTGTTTGTTCGCCTTTTTTCCTTTCTCCTCTCACCTTCTTTCTCTCTCTTTATCTCTACTTTTTTTTTTTTTTTATTCTAACGATTCGTGTTTGAGAAAAATCGTTATTTTGCACTTTTAGGATTGTCTGAAATTTGGTAAACCGTGGTAACGCAAAATGTGTCGGTACGTGTATTTGTGTATTTCGGAGAAAACAACTCCTTGATGGCAGTTTTGAAATTGCCTCAATAACGATCATGTTGAAATTAGTAAGAACTGTTATTCAGTTGAAATTCATTGAATCGTAATAAGAGGTAATTAATCATATTTTTCAATGTCAGTTCGTTCAAAATTGTTGTAAAAATAAGAAAGTAGTGATTTTTTTGCACAAATGTTTCGTTACGACAACGTTCATCATTTTTTACCTCGTGAGACGATAGAAAATAAAAACTCAACGCGACGAGCGAAAAAGTTTTGTTTTTTTTTTTTTTTTTTCCTTTTACTGATTATACGTGCGATTGTAATTATTACATGTAATCACATATCGATATTCGAGAGGGTTGAAAAGTATCGTGAGACGCGGAGTTGATTTGAGGATTTTGTCGTGATTACGGGTGAAAATAAAAAATAGATATCTCAATTTCAAAGTGACGATTTATAATCTCAGCGTTATGAAAAATAATAGTTATTGCATGAAGACGGAGAAGAATGAAAAAGGGAAAAATTTTCCGAGGTGAAGTCGAGCAGGAATATTCGTAGAGCTTGGAAGAAAAGAGATCTTCTTTAATCCGTCGGACACGAGGAAGGACGATTTTCTTCGTCTCCATTTTACTACCCTTCCTGAGCCGCTTTTCCTCGTCTCCTTTCGTCTTCTTTCGGGGCTTAAAAAGCTCCTACCGTGCTCCATTCGGAGGAACGGATACTCGCCGAGAAGATTCGCAGGCGTTTAGACTCTCAGCGTTACTGCGAAAGTTGTAGGTGTTCGTGTGTATATGGGGCATTCCATGAAGTCTCGATCAAGATTCTACTTCCATGTCCCAGATTGGCTTTGTAATTTTTTGCATCAAAGTACGTGATGAAAAATGCAATCGCAATTTTTTTTATGAATTTTTCGATCCAGCGTATCTGAAGTATGATTTAAAAGCTTGAAACGAAAGCCCCCACTTTCTAAAATGTGAAAAGATATTCCAAAAAATGTTTGAAAATATAAAAAAAAAATTCTTACACCAATTAGAAGACGGTTATTTCATAACTTCAATAGGTGAATAGGAGAAATAAGAAATTATTATTTGTCGATTGTATTTTTAACGTAGGAAGAAACACAAACTTTTTTATTCATAATAATAATAATAACGTAATTTTGATGATGATAATATTTATTTGTCTATATTCTTCTTATTCATCGTTAGAAGTTGTGAAATCTCCGTCTTCTGAAACGTATCAAAAATTTCGTTGTATTTGGTAAGATTTTTGTGAATTTTTTCAGATATTTCGAAAGTGGTAGTTTTTGTTACAAGCTCGGTTGAAAAATTCTGAAAAAAATTGCTATTGCGTTTTTCGACATATACTTGAATACGAAAAATTATAAAGCCAATCTGGGACATCGACGTGGAATCTCGATCGAGATGTCACGGAATGTCCCATATATGTATATATACAGAAAAAGAGAAGACGGAAAGAGAGAGAGAGAGAGAGAGAGAGAGAGAGAGAGAGAGAGAGAGAGAGAGAGAGAGAGAGAGAGAGAGAGAGAGAGAGAGAGAGAGAGAGAGAGAGAGAGAGAGAGATAACGGTGGGTGTAAAAGGCGGTTAAGAATGCTTCCCTCGGTTCCATTGTTCTTCAAAGCTGCTGACGATTCCGCGGATGAGCCATACGTCTCAGACTGAAACCTCCATAAACTCGACGACTCAATTTCAAATGCAGTCTATTGTACATTTCCAACTTTTGTTCCTCGTTTCAAAACGTCAAGAATTACTGAAAACTCTGACGTAAGAATAGGCGATTTTTACCGCCTGCTGAAAATGAACAAAAGACGCTATTTTTTAACTAAAGAAGTGCGCAAAAACTGTTTTTCCCTACTAGTGGAATAAGTATTTTGCCGCTGGTAGAGAAATTTTTCGCTGTTTCCAAACGCGCACCTCGTTTACATTTTTACATTTTTGTTGTAAGAAAAAAAAAAAAATATCGCGGGCAATGACAAATTTTGCACACTCGTTGCGTAATACACTATTTCTGCACTGCTCGCAAAGCGATAAAATCTTTACTCCGTCACATCGCGAGTTTTAAGGTCACCTTGATGAACTCAGAAATAAAACTCTTGGGAGCAAGAATGAAGTATAGAAGAATAAAAATGAACGTCAAAGCAACTGAAGTGTTGACTGTTCATAAAAAGTGATTCGAAAAGCAGTTAATCGTCTCTGGAATGTCGTGCATTCATTAATTTCAAACTATCAATTTTGCTTCTTTTTCTAACCATGCCTTTAATCGAGTCACGAAGCATTATATGATCAATGATAAAGGATGGTCGGTAATTTCTAAAAAAGGGTAGCGAACCGACTTGTCAGCACACGAACTTGAATAGAACTTAGCACGCCGCAGGACGATTTTCACTTCCTTGATATCCAGTGTTCAGTGAAGATTGTAAGATACGATTTAAAAAAGTTCCCAGGTTGTAAAATAAATGGTTGACATTCTTTCCCCAAGTAGTGCAGAAAATTTTTTTTCCTCGTCCACCAGCCGAACGTTGTGAGCTATTTTCAGATTTTTAAATATTGTAGGAAATCGTTTAATCTAGACATGGAATCGTTGACCTCATAATGTTGTCCTAAATTTTCCGAAAAATCTTGACTCATTCCTGCGAACCGTTTTTCAGGTTTCATGTGTTCGATACGTATAAATCACCTCTGACCTATTACCGATTGTTCAAAGCCGAAAGGACAATGGTGGCACCAGAGCTTAACACCTAATAGACAAGGTTCGAGCTTGCGAAGCGACGCTTCGCGGCGTCGGAATGCCGGGAAGACCGAAACGTGACACTTTGGGTACAACACGCAAGGTAAAGAGCAAAGGCACTGAACTCACCGCTTCCGGTTTTCATTGTGGCAATTTCCTCGCGTCCTTGAAGAAGGATATTCATTCGCGGTTTCCCTTGGACAGGTTTAATCACGGACGAGAGACGAGGGTATCACAAAATCACAACACAATTCCTCCTACCCCCCCACCCACCCACCCAGCCCTTCACAGGCGAAGAGAGTTTCTTCAACTATGACCTTAAACACGAGGCTGACCTCAAGTCGGTCTTCTTCCGGTTGAACTGCAGGAACCACTGGAGCCGGGTCGACGGGTCGTAATTCCTGGTCTCTCTCTCTCGCTCTCTCTCTCTCTCTCTCTCTCTCTCTCTCTCTCTTAACGCGGCATTAACCTCGAGCGGCCAAAAACCGTTTACCAAGTTAGATTGCGCCGGCTGCTGATCTCGGAGAAGACCCTCGACACTTTCGAGGACCAGGGCTTCCGACCGTCACCACTGGGAGCTTTCTTACCGAGCTTTCTTGCTCGATTTTGTCCAGGGGATGTTCGCCCTGTCGTCGGACTCGGGGACGAAGGATTCGTTGACGCTGCTCCCGAATCCACGCTTTTAGCTAGTCAACGTCGACCCAGTATCACAGAATTGAGGGAGCTTTTTCTTCTTCTTCTTCTTCTCAATGGCTCGAAAGCTCAACGCGACCTTTAACCGGTTGCAGGCCTCGCGATTCGCAGGTTAGAATTTTAGGCACCGATGAAACACCTGCCGCATTGTCTGTCACCTTCGCACGACAAGCTTCGTCTACGAACGGAGAGTAACTGGTCCAGCTAACGGCGCCGCGAAGCTCGGAGGCTGTGTCCGCCCCCGCATCATCCCTACGAAGCGGGTTGCCAGCGCCTCGTTCAACCCTCCCAACATCCCCACCATAATATCGATCCCCTCCACTCACCATGACGACGGCGTCCTTTCGTTATAACCCGCGGCTTTTCGAAATAGCTGAACGTTCTTTTTCTTGCAACGATTCACGTGAAGCAGGTACGGAACTTCTATGTTCTTTCAAGTTCATCATCATTGGGAGGAAAATTGAAGAAACTCTAAGTACGGAGCGGAGATTGACGCGTCGATTCGACGAATTCTATTCGTAACTTCGTCGCTATTCGAATTTTCGAGATTTTTTGGTGACAGCGGTGGGATACTTGGCAAAAATCGGGAAGTGCGACCGCTGTGAAAAATTTTCTCGATCTTCCAAAAGATGATTGATCGTGACGAATAAGCGAACTTTTTGCAAACTGTTTGCTTATTTTTGTTTTTAATTTTTCTTTTTTTTTTTTTTTCTAATTTCTTTTTTGTCGCCGCTTCTCGACCTTTGAAATCCGAGGTGTCAGGAAACTGATGGGAGTTCATTGCATTTTGCCTGTACTTCACATTACAGAATTAATGTTTTCATTTACTCTGTTGGTGACAGTGACGGGATGCTTGGGTGAAATCAGTGTGTCTATCGGTGTGAAAAATACCTTCTCGTAATCGCGAGAAATTCAAAGAGATTATTTCACGATGATTAATCGTGGAGAGTTGACGAACTTGTTGCGAAAATTTACTGTTCGCAAACTGTCGACACACACCTTGAGTGTATGAAGAATTAGAAATACGGTCTCGAGCATTTATCGGTAAAAAAAAAAAGTTCCTCAAGAAATATAGAATTTCTTATTTTTGTGTGGGAATTATTACATTTCCAAACATGCTCTGAAAATTGTACATACTTACTTATTACGTTCGAACTTTGGAGAAACTTTGTCCCACTTTGAGTATAAAAATTGTCAGTAGATGATTCTTTGGTTTCTAAGATGCACGGTTTTTCATATTTATAAAAAATTTCTATCCAGACGGGAATCCCTGAGAGATTTTGATAATACCGAAATTTTTTATACTTAAATGACTAAAAAAGATGTGATCGAAAATTTCTATCAACAAGATTTAGATTAAAGTATGATACATGTGTCTTGAAAAAAAAAATTCAATCTTTTTCTTTTTCGATCATTTCAATAACTAAAAACTCGGTGTTATATATCGAAATTTCACGCCCGACTTTTTTTTATTTGCACAGGTATTGTAAAAATATAACCTGCGTCATATTTCATTCCCAAAGTCACGTGACCACGAATCTTTCGAGTTTCTAGAGCAATACTTTCAATGTCAATAATACAGCTGTTGAAAAATTTAACGTTTCACGCCACTCTCGAAGTTATTTTTTTTTTTTTTTTTCTGACCCGATGCGATGCTGCGTACCGTTCTAATTTAACAATTGACCAGATTGTCCCTTCGGAATGAATAAACACTTTCATATAAACTCCGGAAGCTCTGCTCCCCGCCATGTTGTCAGAGTACACGATGAGCCTGTAACCCCACTCGTAAGCTGTCAGCGTTAATTGACCCACTTTTCAAATACGAAATGCGAGAAGCTTCGCACTAGCAAAACTATAAACGATATAACCAAATTACAGCGCTCGTCAAAATTCGATACTTTGAAGCTGGGCTGTATCTGATTAACGAAAAGCAAGAATTTTTTTTCCACGGTTTCACGATAATTAAGCTTCATCGAATTTCGTATACCAAAGCAAACGATCACCGTCAGAGGAAAAGAAGCTGTTAGCGGTCGTTCGAATACAGCTTTCACACAAATCAATCAATTAGTCATTCGAAATTTCGCGAAATTTTCGTTACATTTTTGCGCCGCATCGCGGAACTTTTTCAAATCACGTCATTCTCTTGATATTATTATGAATTTTTCCATCGTGTAAAAGATTTTTTCAAATATATATGCTTGTAAGACTTTTTGAAATTTTCTCACATGTTTCGAAAATCTCAGAAACAGATTCACAGAAATTTGAATTGTTCTTCTTTTTGTCTTTTTTTTTTTTTTTGTCTTCAGTTCACTTTTTTTTACACAGTGACAGGATATCGTTTCCCATTTTATCCTCTTCGCGCGTTTCATCGATCCGCTGTCTCATTTTTACTTTTCGACCTTTCGACTGTTAGTTCATCTTTTTTTCGAACTCTTTCAGGACGTTACCGATATGGAAAATTGTATCGTCAGGCGATGCGTATATGCGAGTGGTAAATAGAAAGTGGAGTATTTACGAAAAGCAGAGTGATAGAAATGAAGCGTTATTTGCGCGTGTAGATGGGATTTAATTTCGCCCATATAAAGTGTGCAACGAGGATCATTTACAGGGTAAAAAGGTCGATATGCAATAGCGGGAAGCTTCCGGGTCTCGTTCTCGTTTCGAAATACTGGAAAAGCCGATCGCGGCAGTGATTAATTTTTGGCGTGGTTTCATTTCTTTTTTTTTTCGCACATTTCGTTTTTTATGCACGATCGAATTCAGAAATTAAACGCGATTCAATTAACGATGAAATTTATGCGGCGTGAGATGTTGATAAAAAATTTACAAATGTTTACTTGGACTTAAAATATTTTCAAGGATTTCAAGCAATTTCAAATCACTGCGGCAAATAATTAGCAATACAGTTCCAAGGATTTGAGGAGGTTTGGTCGAGATTTAAAAACATCTCATCTTCACTTCGGATCGTGGGAATTTAAAATATAATTCTATAAGATTTCGTTTGATTCAAAAAGAAATAACGTGGCTTTAGTGATTTCGATGATTTACAATTGCAATTTCAGGGATTTCATACGGTCGTTATACCTACAATAAAAATACTTCAGAAACGTTTCAGAATATACATGTAACATTATACTTTGAAATGATGTCGTGTGCGGTTTTAGAAGATTTAATAGGATCTCAAGAGATCTCAGAAGCTTTTGAGGAATTTTTGTGCCCTCTGTTTGCCGAAAAAATAATATAATCGTATTTGTGTGCCTGGAAAAGGTGAAATAAAACTAGTTGCTCACAAGCCTCTCCCGATATTTTGAACGAATGATCGAAATCGAGGCGAGAAAAAATGACTTCGTAATTTTGAAAATAAAAAAGGCACGGAATGGTCGAATGGATGTAATAGGCGAACTGATAGGATTCGTTACGTCAGACTGAATTATCGTGAGGTGAAATTTCATGGCGACTGCTTGCGACGACGCTCTTGTACGAAGTGTCAATTCTACTCGTTGGAAACTGTCAAAGTTACGGCCGGGCAACGCGTTTCGTAAGGGATTTAGAGCTGTCCTCAAATCGGTGGTCTACCACTAGCCGCGTGTTTGATGCACCCGTGTTTCCCACAGTCGAATATATTTATCGCTGGAATATAGTTGAAAAGTTTTAAAAACCAACCTTTCGAATCTATGGTCTTAAAGGGATCTGTTTACTGAGAAAAAAAATCCTACCGTTTGGAAAAAAAAAATTTTTTTGCATTAAAAATGCTATAACTTTCGAACTGTTTGAGATGGCAAAATTTTCAAGGCATATTCTTGTAGGGCATTAAATTCTCTAAAAAAAAAGGCCCCGAGCAGATTTTCTAGACTCGAAAATTCGCATACTCACGGGCTGTGAAAGTCTAAGAAATGCAGAAATATGCAGTTTTAGGGCTCTACGATTGAAAATATCCATACTAAGTGAAAAAACTTAAACTAAAGTGAAACGAGGTGTGTGAAAGATGTTGTTTATAAACTAGATTCGTCAAAGGAGTAGAGTTTTAATTCATTTATTCATTTCTTATTGCATTTTCAAACATTGATATTCTTTTTAATTGTTGATAAAACTTTGTTTGCTACAATTAGGATATTGCTGGCGATGTAATTGCGCTACTTGGAAAACAAACTGTTCCTGTTCTTCATTTTTCGTCAAAGTTCGATTATAATTTTCTATTAACGCTATACTGCATATTTTCGCTTTTCTTAGATTTTCACGGCCCGTAAGTATACGAATTTGGAATCTAAAAAATCAACTCCAGGGTCCTTTTTTTTTTAGAGAATTTAATGCCGTGCAAGAATATGCTTGGAGAAATTTTCTTAATTCAAACGGTTCAGATGTTACAACAGTTTAATGAAAAAAATGTTTTTTTGTACGCTATTTGAATGGGAAATTTCAAACGGCCAGCGACACCTTTTAAAATAGAGGTAAAGAATTTTCCAATCGGGAGAATTTTTTGTCCCAGTAAATAGGTCTTTTTAAAACCATAGATTCGATAGGTTAGTTTTTTTGGCTCACCCTAATATATATGCATATACACATACTGTTACGGATTGAATTATCGCCAAGGCTATTTTCGATCGAAAAATAGGCGGTGAAGAATTGCCGCATCAAATATGTAGGATTAAAATAAACGGCGTTTATTTATACAAACGATAGATTCATCGATCGACTTTTTGTGTGAAGCTACTGTTCGGTGATCGCAATTTTTTTACTGTTTTAAATTCCCTTTTCTCGGTCTTTTAGAGATAAAAGGGAGTTATTGTTGATCACTCCGAAAATGAGAAGTCGAGTTTTCACTAAATCTCCATGTTTCGAAGTTTGGAAAATCACCTCCATTCATTTTCAGATAGACGCTGTCTGTATGCATGTATGTGATAAAATTTTTTGAAAACTAAAAACAGTTGGATTTTGATGAAAATTGACATTCGACGGTTTGTCGGGTGGCTGATCACGAATCTGAATACAAATTTCGAAATCCAAAATGGCGATCCAATATGGTGGAAAAAAACATCTAAGAATATTCTGATTTTAGTAGAAATTGGTTGGCGGTGAGTTTTTGGGTCAACGATAACGAATCCAAGTTCAGAATTCGAAAATTTCTAACCGTAGATCCATCTTAGTGGTTCAAAATAAAAAAAAAAAAATCTAAATAATTTCATATAACATGGTATCCGAGGGGCTTAAAATCGTTGATCACTAATCTGAATTAGCAGTTCAAAATTCGAATTGGGTATTATTCTTTTTCTTTTTTCTCTACTTGAACTTGAAACCTGCGGTTGGTTTTTTTTTTCCTTGTTGTTCTTTTTTTTTTTTTTTCTCCCTGCCCGGGAATATTTGACGGTGAGCAGAAATTTTTCAACGAGCAGTGAGAAAAAGAAGAAGAAAGTTTACCGGTGAAATTGCGAAATTGAATTTCATCGTGCAGATTTTCCGCAGCTCTTTTACGGCGGCATAAACTTGTAAGATTTTCCGCATTCCTTGTAGCTTGCAGTATATGCAAAACGTTGCATAGTCTGTTTGATCGAATCGCAAAGCTCAGGCGACAAGACGGCTGCACTTTTACTTGAGAAATCTCAGAATCCATCGAATAATCTGGAATTCTATCTTTGCCAATCGGGACCGACGAAAATATTTATACAATTCCAGTGCGTTTACAGTGGCCGGGCTTATTTTTCTAAATTTCTGCAACTTCGCATCCAGTCTCGGAAAATTTCACGAACGGATTTCACTCAGACCTTTAGAAATCCCGAAATCTTTCGCAAACTTATTTTTATCATCCAACTTTTTGTGACTCGGCCAATTTGCGAATGCACGGTTTTCTTTTTCGAAACGGGTTTTATCACTGCTCAAATTGCAGTTTCAGGTCACACTGTGAATTTTTTTTTTTTTTTTTTATTCTTTTTACTTTTTTTTCGTCATCCATATCTAATTTATGTTTGAATTCGCAATGAAAGATTGTTGAAACAGACCGACGAGTGAATATATTCACTTGATATATACGTAAACATTGCTCGGTATATGCAAATATACGAGCCGTTTGATTTCGACCGATATTCGCTTCCATGTAATATTCAAAGAATGTATCATAAAGTTAATTATATTTACTCTTCAAATTTGAATACAAGGGGTGATTTTTTTTCGACGTATAAGCAGATTCGCTAAAAAAAAAAAATTAAACATCTTTGGTACGGAGGATTAAGAATGATTTTTAGTGAATTTGAAAGATTTCGGACGAATAATACAAAATGTGCCGATATACGTAATTCACACATCATTTCAAATTGTAATTTTTCGAACTACCAGAGAGAAACAAAATATTTGACTCGGATTTCACTGATTGGCGATATTAATTCTTGACCATGAATCCTAAAAAAGGTTTTCAAAAACAATTAGGACCTGATTCAGTTTTCCAAAATTTTCAGAAAAACCTTTGAAGAAGCCATCTTTTTTTCTTGAAATAAAAAAACCAAAACTATCAAAAATCGACCTATAGCGAAGCCGAAGCTTGCGACTCGGTTTTAAAATCTCACCGGAAACAAGAGTGAAATTTTTTCATCTGCGATCAACACTTTACAATGAATATCATAAAAATTTTTTTGTAGATGGTGAAATTGAAAAATGAGTATAAAATTACTGGATGTGTCTCTTTTTCCTCAATTCGCTTCGGAACCTGACAAACAATGATGAATATCCTGGAAGTTCTGTCGGCAAAGTATAAAAGCATGTAAATAAATACGCGCCTCTTGCGGTGGAAGAATAAATAAAATATTTTCTCCCTCAGAACCGGCTGCATCTTTTTTTTTTTTTTTTACTCCTCCGATTTTTGTACGTACAGCTTATCGTCAACTCTCTTTGCCCCTAGACGATACAAATCCCATAAATCACGTGCCCGAATTTGTATCAACTCACTTTCTTCCATTTACTTTTGTTTTTTTTTTTTCAAATAATTAAATCCAGTATTTTTTGAGGCGGGAAGACAACGAACCTGATCTTCTGATTTATCGTCAAACTTGCTGGGGGTAAGAAAAAATGAATAAAATAGAAAGTCTGTCGTCCGGTAGCTAACAACAGTGATCGATGTCGTTGTCCATGAACAATGGGCTCGAACCCTCAAACCCCACGACATTGTTAATTCTTTTAACGTTGTCTTAAGGTGTTCCCGAAACTCTGTCTATAAACAAGATGTTTTTCGACTCGGTACGGTGCGTTCAATACGTCTGAATATTGCGTGTGCGCAATTTATGTGGTAGTCAAAAACGAAAATTGAAAAAGTTCTGTTCCGATATCGTGATTTTTTATTTATTTGTTTATTATTGTTGTTTTTTTTTTTTTTTACTCAGTTTTTCCTACATTTCCTCCATTTATAATAAGCGCGTCAGGGTCGAAAAATTGAGTGAGCACAAGATGGGGGTGTTACAATTTATAACGAATTTTTGAAAACTCAAAAATCTGATTCCTGAAATGTGACGAGCCAAAAAAAAAAAAAATAAAATGGAAAAAAACGAGGGGTAAAATGATTATAATTTTGATAATTTTCGATTAGTTTTTATATTTATTCTGACTATTCTGTGTTATGGTGTTCTACATATATTTTTTTCACTTTCAGCGTTTCGAAACTTTAGTAATCATTTCAAAATGTGAAATGTGAACGTCACAATTTTCTACATTTTTGTTGATTTCGATATTTCTTTTGACTTTGCTATATTTTATTTATTTATTTATTTATTTTTTTTTTACCTTTCCAAGGTTTGAAGTTTCTGCAACAAAATTTTTCATTCTCGTTTCCAAAAAGTCTGACTATGACTCTTCTTTGGTGGTCAAGACTTAATAGTTTCAAAGAAAAAAAAAACCAAAGCTTCAAATTGTTTTTTTCCCCCAAAAAATACTGAAAAAATGATTCTGTCGTCGCACGCAGAAAAAAATGTGAAAAAAAAAAAATCGTTGACGGTAATTTCATGGAATCAGAAACAAAGGTAAAAGAATTCAAGCTGCGGGCAGAATTTTATTCGCTTTCTTTCGGACAACCCCGTGTGCATTGGTGCAGGTTTACACGTCGCACAGTGCGGCAGATTTTCCCGTAAAAAAGGATCTCGGTTTTTCGAGAGGACTCCCGAGCCTTACGTTATCCTGGCTTCCTCCATTCCTCCTTGTTCTTTTCATTTCTCTGATCCTTCTGCGGCTGCAGTTTCGGCCCTCGATTCTCTTTCGCCATTATGTTATATATTTCTACCGGGCAGTTAAACCAACCGTGCAAATCATTGTTCCGGAAAAGCAGGGTCCTGTAATCATGACATTTTTATTTACCAAATATTTCTCCTTATTTTCTTTTCCGTATTTCTTACGTCTATACTTGCGTCTGATTCTTGTATGCTTTTCCGAGAGAATGGACGCGGACTTTCTTGACACGCGTGTGAGAATATGTCCTCCTTCTAAATATATCACAAGGAATGTAAAGGGCTTAATCGTTGTTTGTAAACCTGGTCTACATACGTCATTTAATCTCATCTAATCTCTTGTAATACTTTGTAATCGTTTTTAATACCTAGATTCTCGTTGTACCGGTCATGTTATTTTTAGAATACTTGTGATCACTATGATAATCAATTGTCGTTGCTTGTAATCTCATTGCAATCCATGTCATACTCGCGTCATCTTTGCAGTCTTTTTTGTAATCTTTGTAATCATTTCTGTACTCTGAAATCTTTGTGATCCTTGTAATCTCTTTCTAGTCATTTTTAATCTCTTTGCAATCCGTGTAATCTTCGTGTAATCTCTGCAGTTTTTTCGCAATCTTTGTAATTTTCGCGCTTTCTGGAATCTTAGTGATTCTTGTAATATTTTTGTAATCTTTGTATTCTCTTAAAAATTCATATGAATTTTCATATTATCCTTGCAGCCTTTCGGTAATCTTTGTAACCTTTCTCTGGAAACTGCGTGATTCTTGTAATCCCTTTGTAATAATTGCAATCTCTTTACAATTCATCTACCTTCGTGCAACGTTTACAATTTTTTGGAAAACTTTGTAATCTTTTTCTGTCTCTCGAATCTTCGTTATTCTTTCAATCCCTTTGTAATCCTTGTAATATCTTTGCAACCCGTGTGATCTTCGTGTAATATTTGCTGTCTCTGGAATCTTTGCGATTCTTGTGATCTCTTTGTGATCATTATAAACTCTCTGCAATCCGTGTAATTTTCGTACAATCTTTGCCGTCTTTTGGTAATCTTTGTAATCTTGGCGTTATCTCGAGTCTCAGTGATTCTTTCAATCTCTTTGTAATCATTGTAATCTCTTTAAAATTCGTGTAATCTTTGTAATCGTAGTCGGTGTATGCCCTTGAAAAAAATCACCGTCACATCATACAATAAACAATTATTTTCACCAGAGTCACGAAAGTTCGGACGGTTTGGATAAATTTGAATAAAAATTAAAAACCGCGCTTCGTCGAACCAATTCCGTGAAAATATTCCGACCTTTCGTGAAATCTTCGAAATAGAAACTTGAAAGGGAAGCTGCCCTACGACCGCACGGGAAACGTGGCAAGTTATAGTATTCCCGGCGAACCGCGCATGCAATTCTCTGAAGCTGGATTATTCGAGATGCCGATTCCCGCCCAACTTTAATCGTTTTACGTTACAGAAATCTGTGGGAGGAAATAACCCGCTCGATTAATGTTCCACGCCTGTAATTTATCTGAGGTATTAAACTTTGGCACACAGGTGCACAATTTCCTGTTTCAAACGTTTTAACGCCGAATTTGATTTTATGGATATACACGTGTGTATATATATATATATATATATGTATGTACGCATGTACGTATGTATGTGTGTATGCTAATTTACAGACGAAATTTCGCCCCTCCTTCCTATTTGTACTCAACGACGTCTACCGTAACTGTTAATTAATTTTCCATATTTATCGGCGCTACCACGCAGCTTATATTATCCATTAACTCATGGGGACGAATGGAAAGGGAAGCGAGACGAGAAACGCTGGCTCCAAGAGACGAACGAGAAAAACGAGATATCGACGTCGTATCGGTAATTCGAAAAATTTATCTGATGAATATTTCACCGTTCCATGTAATTACAAAAACTTTCGAATGAATGGTGAAAAAAAAAAAAAAAGTAAGAGTAACCAATGTGCACGGAATATATTTTATTTAAACGAGTGTCAGGTGACTAACAGTTCCATAAAATATTCTTCTCTTTTTATCCACCATTTATTTTACTCCCTTCTTAATCCTGTTTTTTTTTTTTTTTTTTTTGCCACTTTCTTAGTATTCTTTTTTTTTTTCTTTCTCATCTCGTTAGTAACGAAGACCTTTTATCTAAAGTACATGTATGTCAAGTGGCACGGCACCTCTTTCGCCTATGTATTAACTAACCTCAGAGTTTCTCGTTCAGGAATTTACGCAATCTGCCACCGCCAGCAGCGATTGAAGTGCCATTCTCGAAACTCCTTTGAGTATAAAAGTGAAGAAATTGATAGGGGGAGAAAAAAACATTGAAACGGAGAATTGGGGGAGAGAGAGATAGATGTGATTCAGGAAAAGGAGAATGAGAAAAATTATCAGAGAGGGAGAAATAAAACAGCGGAAAACCAAAGTGGAATAAAAAGAAAAATTATCCACTGAGAAGAATCACAGGATCTTTTTTTTTTTTTTTTTTTTTTATTATTCCTAATCGTTATTTCGATATGTAACTTGAAACAAAATTGTGATCTACATTTTAACGTTTCTCTTTCCCATTAACCGTTGAAAATCGATGTGGAAAAATACGTTGTGCTTCGATAAAATAACGGGAAAATTATTCGAAACACTAGCGCAGATAACGTAATTTTTTTACCGTTTCAAAATTTTTCGCGCACGAAATATGAAAAATTGATAAATTTTCGTCGCTTTCATTTTATAATACTTTATCGAACGAGTTTCAATGAAGCAAAAATCTTTCACGTATAACGCGCAGCGTAATAAACGAGTTACTTACAACGATCCAGGTTTGAATTAATTATTATCCGTCGTTATAATTGTAACTCGTTATACATTTATGTATCTTTTCAAAGGCGTGAAAAGATACGCGCCCCTCTCAACCCGCGCAAAAGGGCGAAGAATTTGAGCAAACGCGACGAGGACGCTAATTATATCAAATATTTGAACACACCTTCTCAGCTTTTAGTTGAGCAAACACATTGCAACGCATTCGGTGAAAATATTTTCATCAACGTGATGAAACTGGGCAAAAAAAAAAAGGAACAACAATTACACACGAGAAAAAAAAATGATACAACAACATGCTCCTAAATAACACTGGACAATCTTTTTTCCCCGCTCTCATTTTTGTTTTTTTGTTTATTTTAATTTTTTAATTTTTTGTTTATTTATTTATTTGTTTATTCATTTTTTGCGCGTGCTATGTAACATTTTTTTTTTTTGTAATTCCATAATTTTAAATCTGCAGGATTACGGAGTGACAAGATTGTCGTGACTTTTTGAAAACTGAAAACTCGCGTGAAATGAGAATTTGGGACGAAGTGGTCGAAAAATAAAATAAAAATAAAATTGACTATACATTCTCAACCAAAATTGAGTCTCGTCGACGATATCGAACACTTTATGATCAGGTGGGAATCGCAAAAAAAAAATAACATTTCAATAATAATAGCGCCCAAAATTGTTATCAATAAATTGTTTAAGCAAAACGTTATTTAACAAATTTATGGAGAATGTTTTTTTATTTTTATGGTGTGAAATGAATTCGTTGATTCGTCTGAACGCGCGTGAATTTTGCTAGAATTTGTTCATTACATTGAAATTTTCATCTTCGAAAATTTTTTGATTTTGAAAAATCGATGATAAATCGTGAATTTTGGATACGTTTTTGTAAAAACGTTGTTTACGTTACATTTAGAAAGTTCCCGGGGCATTGAACGGATGGTTCCGTGAATACAGATTTTAAAAATTTTCGAAAACGGAAATTTCAAAATAACGAGAGAGTTGTTTATAAAATTCACGCGTATGCCAGGAAAAAACAACGAATTCATTACACGTAAAAACAAAAAACATTCCCTAAAAGCTTTCGTTTAAACAATTTATTGATAACTTTTGGGAATTATTATTATTATTGAAATCTTAATCTTCTTATCATCTTTATTTCGACTGATGTTTGTACGATGTTTATCTTTCGGTTGAGAATGTAGAGCGAGTAAATCCTTAAATGTAATAATTTTACGAATAATCGACCGGATGAATAACAAAATTTACACTCTTGGCAATCGAAGTCGCGTGAAAATTTTCAAGTTTAAGATATTATATTAAAATTGATTGAATATTAGAAACGAGGAGGTTACCATATATATATATATATATATATATATATATATATATATATATAACATGGGCAGTTATTTAAGAGGCTTTATAAATAACATGCCAGCCGCAAATTAACAACCACGCAGCGGATAATAGAAACTCAGCTCTCTCTCATCCCCCTGAAACCAAGGGCGCGTCGAGTATCTCGCGTTAATGATGGATCGTGCTAACAAGATTTTCACCCTCCGGTCTCGGCGCATCACTTTACACTTTGCCAGCTGTCTTCCTACTTTCCCTCCAACCGTCACGCGGATCTTACGCCCCACCGATCCTTCGTTATTTCTCACCTTCCCGATGTTTGCGTCATCGGAAACCCCGTGGTGTCTCAGTTTCCCGATAAGGGATGACGATGATAATCGTAAGAAAAAATGAAAAAAAATAAAAAAAAAATCACGAAAACAGCTACTGCGTTTCGATTGTCTCCCGCTCCCCCCACCCCTTTTTTTTTACTTTACATCGAATCACTTTTTCTCACCTTATCCAACCGCGAAACGTGATGTAACTTTAATCTCTGCAATTTTTAACATTATTCTAGCTTCTTGTGGAGAAAAAGATCGTTTTGTTTTTTTTTTTTTTTTCCCTCGTCTCTGCAGAACAATACTTTGGATGATAAATTTGTAAAAATGAATTAATAAAATAACTTACAAAAGCTTCTTTATCAACGCAGTGAAATACGTATAATTTTATAATAGAAGAAATTTTTGCTCAATTTTAAAAGGTGTCGGTGGCCATTTGAAATTTCCCATTTCAATAAAACGCAAAAAATTTTCTTGCATCAAAAATACTGTAACTATTGAACTGTTTGAGGTGAAAATTTTTTCCAGGCATATTCTTGCAGGGCATTGAATTATCTAAAAAGAGACCCCAGAGTTTATTTTTTAAATTAAAAAATTCGTATACTTACGGGCCGTGAATGTCAAAGAAAAGCGGAAATATGCAGTATAGCGTTAATATAAAATCGTAATCGAACTTTAACGAAAAATGTAGAACATAAACAATTTATTTTGCAAGTTAGTGCAATTACATCGCCAGCAATATCCCAATTGTAACAATATCTCAAACGGTAAAAAGTTATAGTATTTTTTGATGAAAAAAAAAAAAATTTATTCTATATATATATATATATATATATATATATATATATATATATATATATATATATATATGAAAAATACGGTGAAAATTTCATGCAAGATTCACCGTATTGCGTCCCAAGAGTTTTTCCATCCTCAGGAAACTCGCAAATTTTTCACGCTATGAAAAAAATTCCCAATATTCCATGAAATTTTAATTTACCACGCGGAGCAAATAAAATTCCCGTAGAATTATACGTAAGATAGACGTGTCGTTTTGAAATTTGTTCTAACCTTTCGATCGCGTGGTCTATACTTTATACATTGGGATCGGTAAAAAGTTTGGCGGCATCCCTCCGGTGACACGTTATCTTCGTTGACTTATCCGCTGGGATTCAGCCGTCTCTTGTGAGCGATTCGTAAATAATTAATCAAGCTGGCTATGTACGCTCAGAGACGCGGGCGTGACGTTTTTTATTATTATTATTATTATTTTGTTACATCTTCTTCTTTTTCGACTCGTGTCATTCTTTATTTTGGCATCATAGATGGTTGAAGGTCAAAAAGTAGAATTCTCACAGGATAGAAATGTCACAATGTCGAATTTACAGAAGCAGGGTAATCTAGTTCGTAGAATATCAGAATGCTTAAAGACGAAATACAGGAAAGGGAAACAGAGTAGAAATGTTCTTTAATCACGAAAAACTAAACTATAGTATCTTCAAAATATTATTAAAATTATACATAAATACAGAAGTTCAGACAAGAATTTGTTTTATTTTTTATTAAATTTACAAGTGTAGAGAAATTTAGAAGTTCAGGTAGAAATACAGAAACCAAAATATAGATTTATCACCATAGATATAGAAACGTAGAATTTTGACTTTCAATATTTAACCTAATTTCGAAATTTTGATATTTCAATTCATTGATATTCCATATTTTGTAATTGTACAATTTAAAATTTCTTGAATTTCCGGCACGTGGTTTTGTATGAATTTTCTGGAACTTCGTATCGATTTTATGCAATTATTTTCACCCGGTATATCCACCGAATTCAAGATGGCGACAAAGATACAGCTGATCGTTTCTCTTTGACACAACGAATACGTGAGAGTAAAGAAAATCTCTTGTAAAATTCTTCAATACTTAATTTGATTCTGTGAATTTTGTCGCGAGTTCAGAGGCACGATGAAAAACGAGTATTGGAGTTTAAAATACGACCGTTCGAAAGCGGCGCGCGTCTTTTTCTCCGCCAGATGGCGTCTCGAATTGCGTGCAACGAGACGTAAGGCGGGAAATACAAATCACAGTTGTATCGAAAATTTGAAATAACTTATGAACGGGCAATCCGCAGCTCGAACTCAGGCCACCCTTGGCTATATTCTGAGGGAGAGAGAAACGCCCCAACGCAAGATGTGTCAAACTGTTAGAAATAAATCGGTGGTACCCACTTACGGGGATATGGGGGACAGGGCACCGCGTATATAAAGATGAGAAACTGCGGGGGAAGAAGAACGGCTGAAGAAGAATCGGACTTGGATAAGGCGAGACCGGGTTGTTGACTGTTCCACCCCGTTAGCTGAACATGGCAGCGATTTATTACATCCAATATCGAAGATGCCGTTTCTTTTATAATAACGTTATGTGCCGGCGACGCGTGCGGCCGGGAAAAACGCGAGTGAGGATCGCTGCGGAAAAGTGAATGAAAAAGATACAGGGAATGAAAAATACCGATCAAATGACGTGAAATAGGAATTGAAAAATCGAAGACTCAATCCACGCGCTCTGCTACCCTCGGGACTACTCTTTCCTCTCTCCCTCTTCTTTTCACCCTTATTCCGCACATTTGCCGTCGCCCGGCTTGCCTTGCGTTATTTCATCCCCCTCCTCCGGCTACTCCATTTACCCCGGGGCTACCCTCATCAATCAGTTTCGCAAAATATTATTATTTTCCACTCTGTAGAAACTAGTTAGGAAACTACTTTTATCACGCTACGTAAAGGAGTGGAAAATAATTCAACGACGAAACGCGGGTACGGAACGATTACTGTTGTACTCGGATTTTTCTCGCGCTACAAGAATTCGTAGAATCTTTTTGTTCTTCTTCCAGGTAATATTCTTGCCAAAGTATAGATTTCGCGTATTTTCAACCGAAAGATTCAAACACAATAACTGGAAGATTGAAAATTTTAAAAGAATGGAAAAAAAAATCAGCTGTGAAATTGAAACCCTGGAAATAATTTTGACTGAGTAAATGTTTGTGAATAAAAAAAAAAGAAAATAAAAAAACAGGGAATTCGTGGGTTGAAAAAATTAAAGAATCCCATATAAATATTTTTTCAAACCCTTTGAGTACACAAAAATTGGGCTTTCAGTGCGTGTAAAATTCCTTTTGATATTGAAATCGACAGCCGTTCGAGCGAAGTGAAATCGAGAATTTAAAATGAGCAATATGAAAAACGGGTAATAATTGTTGTCATATCGATGTTTGTAATTAACGTTTGAAAACCGAATACGATTCGTTTTCTCTGCTGATAAATTTACGACGTAACGAAAGCAAATCGGGGTGGTGAAAATCTCGGAAAAATAGAACCTACCCTCGTTCTTCTTTCCCGTTCATCGGGTCCTCGACGTGCGACAAGATAGCCGAGACTATATGACCAAGTTCGGTTTCCGGAGTTGAGTTTTTGCGGGAAAAAAAAATACGAGGGAGCGGGAAAGTTGCAGCAACCCCTCAGATAGATGGATAGACGTGAATTACGGGAATGTAGGAAAATGTCGTTTGATTGCCAGTGATATTTTACCAACTCGCCGATTTTACGATCGCGAAAATTTTCAATATTATCGACGAGTCGGTGAGGAAAGAAGGAAGTTTTTTCAACGATCTTTAGAGAGTGGGGAAATATTTTGTTTTTTAACACAGCGAAATTCACTCGTTTCGGGTGTCATTATAAATTCACGTCAGAATTGTTTCAGAACGAAAGAAGGATGAGAGGATCGATCTTTATTTTCTCTCTGCTTTATCACCCGTCTTCTCGTATTTCGGTTTATTGGTGACAGCGGTGGGATATCCGAGCACCCAGATTATACGGGTGTGTTGTGAATGAAATCTCTCGTGGTTTAGAGAGAAACTGAAATTGCAAGGTAATTTATCATCGGTAAATGGCGGAGTCAGTGCCACAAGCTGTGTTGTTTCAAAATTGGTCGAGCTTGACGTAAAAGAAACACGTGTGTGTAACATTATTTTACCGGTGAAAAGATATCATGCGAAAATACGTTTTTGAAAGAAGTAAAGGCATCGGTCTACTTCAGAATCATAAATAATGCATTTCCATTTCCATTTATCGTTGATTTCAATTTTTTAATGAGAAAAATTTCCGTTAATCATTGAATTAGTTATTTTAGTGGAATAAATATTTCATAAGAAAATTAAATTATCAATTTGATTAAAAATTTTACAACCCTGATCTATTTGCATCATAGTACGAGACTTGGTTCTTTTAAAAACATCAATTCGTATTTCAATTTGTCAAAGAACGTTCGCGACTCTTACGGCAATTGGCAGCATTTTTTTTTTTTTTATTTTATTGCACACGGCTTTCAATTGTTTTACGAAGAAACTTTTGATGTTGAAATTCTTCCTTTTACCTCCAAATTGATTCTACTTTTTCCGTTCTTTTTTTTTTTTATCCTCCTCTCCGTCCTCGACTTACTTTCGTTCCACTCTGTCTAGATTTTCGTTTCTCGCTTTTCGAACAGGAACGTGACAAAAGCACGCCTGTGTGATGTAAGTTTCTTTATTGAATTTTCCGTCATGTCGCGATATCGATACACTTCAAAAGATATTTTATTGAGTAGCCACGAGGCTCCGTCTCTCCGCAGAATCACGATTAAAATTTGTATTTCGATTTAGAAGAGCTGGAAGGGTTCGCAGTCTTGATATGATTGTGACGTGAAATGATTTTCAGATTTTTAAGAGTATGTACAGATATTTCGCACCAAGTCTTGAGCTAGTTTTCCGATCGTAATTAAATTACTCATCACTCGACGCTGACCCCCTTAACGGCAGTTGGTTCATAACTCAATTAGGAATGTATCGGGTGTACAGTCAAGTTAGAAAATTGAGGAGTTTTAATTAAATTGCAGACAACATTTTCAGCCTTAAATTTCTCGCATTTGTACACAGTCAATCAATAATTTGATTTGATCGAGGTTTGTTTTATTTAAAAAAATATATATATGGTGTTAAATTTAAATCAATTGATGAAAAGTATTGTTATTGATAATAACGTCAACCATTTCGTGCCGTAATATATTTTTTTGATCCGTATGACATTTCAAAAATAGTTCCAACAAATTCATTTTATTCTTTTCAGACAGCACTCTTGAATAGTTTATCCTCTTTGTCACAATCCGAAATTCTTCCTGCAACAAAATGCCAATTGTTTCGAGTTGAAATACGATATTTAACCGTGGCATTGGCGACCATTAAAAAAAAACGAGGTAATAAAAATGAGGATAAAATATCCAGGAATACAGGTCTTTAAATTTGAAGTGAATTGTTCGATTGTGAGCCGTTTTTGAAATATCGCGGAGAACGTCAAACATGCCACTTAGAAAAATGGTTGACATTATTTTCGATAACAATGCTTTGTATAAATTATTTCTAACGAGAAAAAAAAATTAACAAATTTCAAATAAAGTTAGATTGTCATAGTTTCGAATAAAATAAACTACCGTTGGTATTGAATAGTCGGACGTCGAGACATGAGTTCCCAAAACTTAGCCATTTGAAACACATTGACGGTGAAATCGCGACTTCAAAATCTGAACAACCATAAGTCTGGAATACGAATTTCAGCGAATAATTCTCTCCTCGTAAATATATCCAAGTATATGAAGTTCAATTTTTATTAAATTTAAAATGAATTTTGGTTGGTCGTCAAATTTTCAATTCAATACTCCGGGTGTCTTGAATTCTGTTTCTTTCGGTAGAAGATATTTTCCAAAATACTTTATTCGAGCATTGTATTTATTTCGAAGCTTTTCTATCGGACTGTACAAACCGACGAGAGAATACGAAAGGTCGGACATCGATTGAGGCTAATCGATCTTTGATTACTCACGCTTGAACTGCAGGCGGTCAAAAAAAAAAAAAAACGACGAGTGACAGGAGAAATTCGGAAGGCTAAAAAGCGTCTTGATAAAATAATTTAAAAAAAGAAGAAGAAATAGTAATAATAATAATAATAATAATAATAATGATGATGATGATAAAAAATTTACCCTTTCAAATTTCCTACCCCTCATCGCTAAGTTTTGTTCGGCAGTTGAGGTTTTGATTTCCGTTTCATTAACGAAGGGGAGGAGAAGGGGGAGGAGGAGAGCTTTTTGCCCGGATCAGGGAGGCGGCTCGAGCTTAATTGCCGTTGCACGCCGGACCCCGTTAACCGTAACAGGAGAGAGCTTAGTCGAAGATGAGTTGTAAATTATTTCTATCTCATTATCAAGTCCGCTTCAGGGTAAAGCTCGTCGCTACAAAGGATGCGAACTAACGTCGTTAACGGAAAACATCCCCTAATCGTTTTCGATGCGTCCAAAAACCGCGTAAAAAGCTTTCCTCGCCGTTGCCGTGGCGATGGAGAAACGAACGGGGAAAGGGTGGCGATAAAAAATTTGAACAACAACAACAACAACGACAACGACAAGCGTTATATTATCACCTACGTGCGTGTATCACGCCGATAAATGATTTTACGAGCTGAAAAACGAAGCCTGTAATTTGTAAATTACAAGTATTTTTTATAGCACGGATGTGATGTTGCGAATGAATTTAAACTACAAACCGGATACCTTATTGTGAAACAATTTTCCGAGTCACGAATTATCTGCAGTCCTGTTCTATTTTTTTTTTTTTTTAATCGTCGCTGATATTCATAAAACTGTGAAAAAATGCAAACATGTAATAATAATATAGTCATGGAACAGTAATTGCTGCAATTATAACAACTCGCCAGAAAATTTCTGTGGCACGATAAGAAAAAAAAAAAAGAAGATACTTGTTTCGATCGGCTACGAGGAATTATATACCAAGTTGCAAAAGTTCACAAAACATTTTCAGGATTCGTTTACTTTTTCTTCTTCTTACTCTTCTTTCTGCTCTTACAACTGAAAAGTTTTTCGAATCGTCAATTTTTCCGTGTATAATGAGGAAAATTGATTCGTCTTCTTTTTTTCCGTATATTTTCTTCCCTCCGCCTTCTCGTTAGATTAATTTTTTTGAACACAGTTCCGGGAATCAGTTGAGAATGAGAAAATTTTGCGCTCATGATTGTTGGAAAAAAGTTTTCCCTCGCCGGTTTCTATTTTTCATTTTTACTTTAATTTATTTCTTTTTTTTTTTGATCTCCTCTCCGCTCCGCTATTCGGGGAGGGAAATTTTTACACATCCTTTTTATATATTGGACGCGGTGCTTTTAACCACGGTAAATCAAATCACCGTCCATATCAAGCTTTCAAGTACAATTATACGCGTCAAAATTTTTGAAAACCCGCCATCTTCCGCCATTTCGTTGATTTTTTTTTTTTATTTTTTTTCTCGCCTCTCGTTCCATTTTATTTTTTACGGCGTTCCGTTTGGTTTTTTTCTTTTTCAAATTTAACCAAAGGAAAGATTTTTTTTTTTTCTTTTTTCACCGTCCTCTTACCCCGAGAACGGATACCGTTTTACACGCAAATCCCACTTCCGCAAAATATATTCAGACTTCCGCCGAGGTTGTTTCGATTAACGAGTCTGATGCGAGAAAAACAAAAAAATATTAAAAAAAAAAAAAAAAACGCATCACTGCATAAGTATTTTCGAATCAACGGTACATGTAATAACAATTTTTCTCATCGTTGCGCACAAAAGAAAAAAGAAAAAAAGAAGAAGAAAGTCACTAACTTTTTCACGTACGTTTAAATATACACTGTAACGTGCTATAGTGTGGAATAAAAATTTCAGCAACAGTCAGCTTCTCCGTTGTTGTTGTTGGTATTTTTTTTCCTCTCTCTCTCTCTCTCTCTTTTACCTCAGTTCTTCAACTTACTCTCTCGCTAATTGATTAAACACAAACTATGCAGGTATAAAGCTAGACGCGATGTTATTTACTCGTAATTATGAAAGTAGGTACATGTATAAATATAAGTTTATACGCAACGAGGAAAAGTGAGTGGAGAAAATTTTGAAAAACAAAGAAAACAGCGGAGAGAGAAAAACTGAGTGATGCAAAAGTCGAAAAGTTTGCTACTACTCCCGAGTCTCGACGTGGTTGCGTCGTCATATTTACATTCGAATCGACGTTGAAGAATTTTTTTTTTTACTTTTTATTTTTTCTGTTTTTTTTTTTTTTTTTATTTTCTTTCTCGTGTCTCAGTTTTCTACAATTTTTTCATCCACTTTCCGAGTACGTGAAACGTAATTATTACTTCGGCAAGATGTGTGTATAATCAGCTTTTCATTTTCTATTCGCTTCCTTTTTTTTTTATTTATTTATTTTTTTTTTTTCTTCTCCTCTTCGTGTCCGTAAATTATTCACTTAGCTCCGTATCGCAGCCGTTATTTACACCGAAATTGCAAGGTGGATGCAGGTCACGTTATCCCCGCATACTTTGCTATCTATAACCCTCGAATCAACGCGGTGTGATTAAATTTTAATGGAATAATTTAGTCATCAGAATTTGAAATCGACGAACCGCTCATCCGGCTTCGGAAATCTGCAATTCGCTGGCTTTGGTAAAATTCAATTTTCCGAGAAGCGGACGATTATCTCGGCTAGAAAATTAGCAGGCGTTTTTCATTCGTGTTTAAGCGTATGATTTTTACATCACCGTATATATAATTGCGTATTATACGTATAGTTGGAAAATAATTTGGTCGTAATGAACGAAATTTTCATTTTCTACCTAGAACTATATTTTGTCGATTGTGGTGAAAAATGAAAATAATAGTTAAGGATCGAGCGGTAACCGGAAATAAAAATTTCTCTCAGTATGGTTTTCTTCTGCTTTGCTTTTTTCGTTTATTTTTTTTTCCCGAAAATTGCATCATTTTTCCGTGATTCTGTGTCAATCTGACCGTCGTCGATCATTCCGATGGAAATGAAAAATCCTTTTGTGATCTCTTGAACGTTTTTTTTTTTTTTTTCTTCCTATCACATCGAACAGTTTTCAACCATTGTTATAATTTATCAGCTACGCGTGCAGATTGTTTTGCTGATTTTCATGATCGCTCAAAATTTCGTCTTGCGCTTTTGAAAACGATACTTTGACGATTTTCAGGCAATTTCAGCACGTTATTTACAACTGAGACTTTTCAATAGCTTACAATAATTTATTTCACCCCTACTCGACTTCGACTCACCGATAACTGTTGACCATTCTTCTAATTCGACTAACATCGCGTTTTGGATAGTTTTTGAGATTTCGTTACTAATTTTCATCATGTCCATTTCGTATAAGTATCAAATTTTATACATGTATGTACATATAAATATATCGATAGTTTCGAAAGTTTGACGTATTGCTAGAGCGCGCGTCTTTTTTTCCCACAATGCACTCGATCTCTAATTATCGGAAGGCCTGTATTCAAACTAACGTATATATATATATATATATATATATATATAATACGCGCTTGACTAACGATATTTCAAACTTTGCCTGGACGGCTCGAGGCGAAAGTTTCGAAAGCTCGGATCAGTTGAAACCCTTTTAATACCCTGCAGGGTTTAAAAAAAAAAAAAGAACATTTTTGATTCGCCGCTTTTCCCATTCTTCCTATGCAAATTTATGTGATGGTTTTTTATTATTTACATATTTGTTTTATTCTTTTTTTTTTTTTTTTTTCATTTATTCCATTCATTGTCTCGCCACATCGTATATATTTACAATATTTTACTTTTGCTAATCCTTCGCAGTTTCGAGATACAGAATCCAGCAAGCTTGCAGAGAATTACGGAAATTTATGTAAGCTTGATCGATGACGATACAGCTGCGGAGACGTATATTCATTATACATTCGTATAAAAATTGATCCTGTATTAATGAGGAAACGGAAAGATCTGTGATAAAAATTTATTTCAGGCATATTGCGAAATTGCTTAGAATATTAGAATTTTCAGCCTCTAGGGAATTTTCGTTGATGACGAATAATCAAATTGAATACACGTATTTTGGATATGAGGGGGGGGGATTAGTTTTTGCATTCTTGTATTTTTTTTTTTTCGATCTGAATTTAAGCATTCAAAAATCTCCGTCAAGTATAAATTATTAGTACCTAATCAATTATGAAAATTCGCGTCATGTAAAAGAAAATAAAAAACAAAATGAAAATGAAATAAAATCAATCGACACTTTCTTTCTAAGAGAAAGCACGACGTATAATTATAATTATATAAGATAATTTTGATGTAAAGATAATTAACGGAGGGTTTCACCTTCGATCCTCCGCTTTTCGCAAACATGAATCGCAATTACAAATCAAATTTTCACGCTGTTTATGCATTGCGTTTCATGCATACAACGCATCGTGCACAAGCCCAAGGCTAATTATTAAACAAACAGATTATTAATGGGATGAACAATTCGTGCGCAGGTGAATCCGATAATCGATTTCCGATAATGCACATTTATACCTCTGTAAAGGAGTTTCAAAATGCGTAGAAAATGGCATTACAGATAAATATACAAGTTTTTTTAATCTCAAAGAATTTGTATTTTTGGTACAGATTTTTGAATTTTTATTCTTTTTTTTTTTTTTAGAATATTTACCGCGTACTTGTTGGAAAAATGTTCCAATAATGCCAGACGAATATATATATATGGGGAATTCCATGCGATTCCAACGAACGTCTGATCCTCATCATTTCTGATTTGATTTAATATTCTTTGTTGCGATAGTACCAACTTTCGAAACGGCACCCTGAATTTTGTCAGATTTTTCATTCATCCGCTCAATTATTCATAAACAGTCGAAGTGATTTTGAAAACTGACCGTTATTAAGACTCTGAAAAAATTCTCAGGCACTCTAGTTTCAATTCCAAACATTTCAACCGAAGAAATTACCCGAAAATTGCATCAAGCGCAAAAAACCAAATAACAATAATTAAAAAATGCCAATTGTCGTACAGAAATTCGTACGCAAATTTTCCTCACATTCAATTGAGATTAGACGAGTGAAAAATCTACCATTCTATTCTATTCTCTTTTTTTTTTTTCGTTTCTTTTTCTATTGATTTGAAAAAATTCACAGATTCCCAAAGATTTTGTTACTTCTTGTCGCGTAGGAAGAATTTAAAAATAAAAAAAAACGCCGGAAAACGACCCTAAAATTGCGTCAAGCAAAAACAACAAAAAAAAAAAAAAAAAAACCGGTGACAACAATCGTTAAAAAAAAAAAAAATGTCAATTTTCACGCAGAAATTCGTACGAAAATTTTCCAGATCCACGCCGTGATCGTTTTGTTGAAAAATAGAGCCAATAAATTTGAATCTCTTGTTATTATATTATATTACAAGGCAATTCGCATATCGCATACAGTTTCACGATTCGTCTGAAATCCAACGAGAGTCTCTGGTTTTTTTTTTTTTTTATTTTGTTTTTTATCGTTGAAATAACATTTTTATCCATAGAATATATGAAATGTATACATACATACACGCAAGTTCCAACATACCGTGAATATCTGATGCGATTCTTGTCCCAAAGTAGGTATGGCATTGTTGTTATTGCTTGAGGAAACACGCGTTATTCAGGGATTCCTTTACCGCTATGATACAGCTGGAGGATTTTATTTTATTTCATTTTTGTTTATTCTTCTTCTTCTTCGTCGTTTTTTTTTTTTGTTTTTTCTTTTACCCTCTCTATTCCCTCTCTTCGTCCGGTATTTCGTTTTATTTTCAACAATGGAAGCAAGAAGAAAACGTTCCAGCGCGATACTACGGTGGATAACGTTTTTCTTTTTACCGGGCATAAAAATTTTCTTCCACTTCTCTTCGTTTCTTCGCGTCGCAATTTCATATCTCACGAATCGGTCGTTTCGCGTAAAATCTACAACTTCACCAACATTCTCGACACGTGTTCACAGATTCTGTCGGTAGATTTTTTTTTTTTTTTTGCCACTTTGATGCTGGCCCGAAACACTTTGTTAATATGAATAAATTTTTTAACTTTTTTTAGAAATCTTCGGTTTAGTCGAAGTGTAAAACCGCGACTTTCAAAGATTTATAATGTTTTTGACAATCTTCGATTATTTTGGTCGAAATACCATTGAAATTTTTTTTCTTTCATTCAACGGTTGAAGAAGAAACTACAATTTATTAGTGAACGTGAATTTAGAAAATTTCATAACAATACAACGTTCGAAAATAAAATAAAATTCATATCCGGGGGAGATTTTTCAAATCTTCGTAAGAGATTCAGGTAATCATAATGATTGCTTGTTCAAGGTTTCATCCTTGAGACAAAAAAAAAACTGTCAATCTCAACTCAAAGTTTAGGCCTGTACTATTTTACTGCTGATTAACCTCTAGCGATTCATTTATTTATTTATTTAATTGTTTTCGAGTTTAGAATTCGTGTGATTTGATTAAAAATTGATATTTTCATTTTACATTATGTATGTTTGACTTAAAAATCGAACGAGCCGAGGTTAAAAAATTAGCAATTCAATACGTGATCACGATTTTCTTTCCACAATTAAGAACTTTGTTTCCACTTTGAAATTTTATAAGTCGTTACCGAATATACGAACGATAATGAAAAGTATACATTTTCGCAGAGAATTGAATGCTCTAGAAAAAAGCTCCGATACATAAGATTCATATTATATGAAAGCATTCGTACGTTATAATTAACGTTCAAAGTTTAAATTTATATAAAATTATCATTCTGTCAATTATAGCTACGAAATAAACACACGTGTTATAAAGCGTATTCCACATTTCTCGTAGGTGAAAAATTTAGGACAGAGCAATTACATTATTCGAAAACCTCATTATATAACAAACGAAAATTAAATATTGTTTTCTACTGGTATTGATCGATGCAACTGTAAAAAAAATTTGAAAGACTTTAGTCGATACAAGAATAGATATATTTTCAATTTTTCTTTTTTTTTTTGTTTTTTTTTCAATCAAATTGAAAGCATTTAAGCCCTTGGGAGTATAAAAATTCAAAAACAACCGTAATAAGAACCATTCCAATGTCAGTATAACAGAGTAGACGGAATTTCATCCCTTCTTTGTGATAAAGTTTAAAAGATCCGATTATGAAAAGAAATATTCTTTGATTAACAAAAAAAAAAAATTCACACACGTACATAGATGTTGCCAAGATAGGTGAAATTGCATAGCAAAAAGTGAAGAGCGAAATTGGTTTTGCGCGTCTGCGTTGCTGGAATACCGCGCCCATCCCTCGGATTCGAATCGCTGCCTATTTCGCTTATATTACAGGCATTATACGCGTGCATACATATGGAGCATTCCACGCCAATACGACCTGGGTTTTACCCTTGAATTCTTAGATTTGGCGCGCGATTTTTTCTATGATTGTTCTCACTTCGAAGGGTACTCTGTTTTTTTTTTTTTTTCCTTGTTTTTCGACTCAATTTTTTATTTTCTACAATTTTTAGAAACGATTTTATCGAGCGACCAAAATTAAAAATTTGAAAAAATTCTGAAAAATCCTGCGTCGGATATAAAAATTCAGGACCCGGAGTGGGCCGATTTTCCCTTCTTACTGTTTTACAAACTTTTACCCGCAAAAACATGTCATAAATTTGAAGCGAGAGTTACTTTACTATCAGTGGCTGCTGAAATATTTTCTTATATCACACCGGATTTAAAAATAAAAATTCACGTGTTTCGCAGGGGACACTTTCTCTTCTACTTTATTTTGTTGATAAAAAAAAAAATTGCAAATGGTAAAGTGATTCCGAAAAGTCTGAAAAAATTTTCAAAAATTCAATGTGACGTGTAAAAATGTATCAGCGACCATCCGTAGTAAAATGACTTTCACTTCTGATTTTTTTAACGTTTCTTCACGGAAAAATCTTGAAAACAGTAAAAATGGAAAATCGGCCCACTCTGGGTCTGAGCTTAAAAATTTTGATATCTGACGCAGGATTTTTCTAAATTCTAATTTTTGAATTTTGGTTGGACGATGAAATCGTTTCTAAAAATTGTTAAAAATTCAAATTGAGTCACAAAATGATGGGGGAAAAAAAAAAAAAAAAAAAATAGAGTACATTTCAAAGTGAGAATCATCGTAGGAAAAATGGCGTGCCGAATCTGAGTGGTCAAGGGTAAAAACTCAGGTCGAATTGGCGTGGAATGCCCTGTATATATACATACGCATATACATATATGTGTGTATGTGTAGGCAAACTCGGAAAGTTTCTTGCAGGCCATCTATTATAACGAACGAGCCTGAAGCAAAGTTTGAACAATTGTTATAAGCAACTGAATATAATTGTATTATATAAACGATTGGCTTGAAAACTGTTTTAATCGGCGTAAAACACCGCGTATGAATATTATACGGCCATATTATACCCCGAATATTCTATATATACATGTGTATATATATATATATATATATATATATATATATAAATACATGTATATCTATACATTTCTGCAAAGTCGCAAGCTTAATGAGCCGCGAAGAATTATTTTACCGAGGGTGTATTTAACCCGACTTAATCGTTGCGAACCTCGGATGAAAAAAATTGTCGGATGTATACTTAATTACTCGGCAAATTTTGATCGTAATAAAACTGAGGGGAAATTTTAGAAAGATAAAAGAAAAAAAAACAATCGTTCGCTAAAAATCTTGACTGTAAAAATTTGCGAGGAGATTTTGTATTGTAATTATGGTAAAACTTGAATTTTCAATATAAATACAAGGCAAATAATACTTTGCTAAAATTTTTACGGAAATTTGTAACTTATTTTAATTCTGAGAACAATTCAGGAAAGATGAATTTTCGTTCGAAAATATTAAAATTGTTTAAGCTGTGGTAATTTTTTTCACTTTTTCGGAAATCATTATTCCGAGATTTTGTCTTGTTTTGAATTTTGTTTTCGACGAATTTTATCGTTTTGTTTTTCGTTTTTGGATTCTGTTCAATAATTAGATAGTTTCATAACGTCAAATTAGACGAGTGCAGATTAAATTTTCAAAGCATTCGCATGTTGTTTGAATTGTGTTTTTGTAGAAGCCAGTGGGATATTTCCGATTTTAGGAAAAAATTAACGTATTTTCTCAAACGTTTGTTGTAAATAAAAACTAAACAAACTTCGGTTCTGCGTTTAAATAACTTTTATTTAAATATTAATCAACGCAAAAAAAGAAAACAAGAGAAAACTTTACAAGTAACAAGTGAAGATTTTGTTTATCATTCGATGTATGTTATCAAAATTTGATTTATTTGAATACGAGAAACTCGAAACAAAAATTT
This sequence comes from Neodiprion pinetum, assembly GCF_021155775.2. Classification (NCBI taxonomy): domain Eukaryota; kingdom Metazoa; phylum Arthropoda; class Insecta; order Hymenoptera; family Diprionidae; genus Neodiprion; species Neodiprion pinetum. Next base: position 21,503,647 of record NC_060238.1, read on the forward strand.
TCTTTTCTTCACCTTTGTCATCCATTTCATCCTTATTTAAACATGTACGGTAACTCGAATGATTATTAAATTATCGCCTCTTATTGTTTACCCGAAAATGTTGCAACGCCAGGAATTAATAGTTCCGGTCAAATTTTCCAGTACTTCCTGCATATGTATTCAAGATTCTACGCCTCTCTCCGTCCGTCTCGCCTCTTCGCAGATTTCAGAGTATTCAGGCTGTCGCGTACCAAATTTAGATCAGTCCGGTTCGAAGCTCGGATAGCGACGCTCAGCGTCGCCTAAAACCAAAATAAATACCCTCGTTTCATCCGCGGGTATAATCGAGACGTTTATACCGAATAATTCCATGCCGTTTTATACGTTCGCCTAAATAATCGTTAACGCTTTTATCCGTAGTTCGAATTTCCTTTCGATTCTAAATGACAGTGATAGTTTTATACACTCGTCGTACTTCCGGTTTTCAGCACTTAAGGGAATTCTACAACGAGGTGAGAACTTTTATCCCACGGTGTCGTTCTTCCACATTTCATTTTTTTTTTTTTTTTTCTTTTTTTTATTTCTGATTATAAATGTTCTCTAGGATTTCTTTTTTCTTCAATTTTTTTTTTTTTTTTTTTTTTCTACTTTTAATACAAAGCTGTTTCTATGTACGTGAGGAATTCCGTTTCTGATTTCGTTTAAAAAATTCTCCGCAATTTTCCCAACTCTGAGACAGTGGGTTGAATTTTTTCAGATTTTTTTTATCAACCGCTCAGTTATTTATAAACACTTGAAGTGATATTGAGAAGGACGTTTTTTTTATAAGACTGTATTTCTTTACTTCAAACATTTTTAAAACCAGGCCCACTACGGGCAGATATTTTCCCATTTCATTTATTTTCAGCACTTTCAATTTTTTTTAATCACCTAAAACATTGTTCCAACTGTATAAAAATTTCCGAAAGATTGTCAAAACTTATATTTTTCACTGCGAACAATTCTAGAACGGTTTCATTATCGGACGATATTTGTTTATTTCTTTGGCGCAATCAACTTTTTCTTCACCAAATTTACAACGAAACCGGTCTAGAAATTTTCAGAGTGAAAAATAGGAATTTTCAGACCGTTCGAAGAATGTTATATCTAATCAATAGAATTAAAAGTGCTACAAAAAATACATATAATGAATGTTTGAAATGTTTGGAAAAGAGAATGCAGTTTTTAAAAATTTTTGAAAGAATTTTGAAAAATGTACTTTTCAAAATCACTCGGGCAGTAGAATTTCGTCGCTTTCGCCGGAGCTTTTTCAACAGCTATATATAATCTATACTTTATCTCTTCGATCTTGTTTTTTTTCTTTTTCTTTTTTGTTTTTATCGTTTTTCTTTTCTTTTTTTTTTTTGCTTTGGCCGACTCGCACAGCGTTCGTAGGTTTCACCCTCGTTGTCATCATCATCATCACTGTGGTAATTTAGCGTGCTCTCGTCGCGTAATTTCGCCCCCTTTCCTTAACCGCGGCTTTTTTTTTTTTATCCCTCCATCAAGGATCGCTGATGAGATAGGCAGGCGAAGTATCGAAGAAAAAGTTGGCGAAATGCGGTTCAGACTGAGCGTCGAAGGCCGAGTTTTTCTCATTCGTTTCCTTTCTTTTAAACGCGTCCCAGGAATTTTTCCAGACCCAATAAACTAACCGCGAGCTTTCCCGAAATTCGAGCTTTCGCCGTGCGAATAATTAAAAATTGTATATTTATTTGTTGACTCATTTCGGAGCGAAACTGAGAAAAGGAAACGAACAAGAAACGTGTTCGAAGAAAATATTTAATTATTTCAGTAGTAAGTTTCATCGCTGAGAATTAATTGATTCGTCACGTTTGAATGAAAAATTGTGTTCTTTAAATTGCGGCCCGTTAACTGTGTTATTTTTCTTCTTATTTCATACTTTTCTTACTCATTTTATACTCAATTAAATTTCTTTCTTACCGCGAAACGCGACGCGACTTTCCAGAGTTTCCAGATTATAATCACTCGACAATAGCCGCGGTATTTCATTGTATAGCTTCAATATAATATACATTCAGTCACCTCGAGTGGCGATGATTATTTTTTCACATTTACAACACAGCTGAAACCTGTGAGAATGTAAAAATTTACTAAGTAGGTTACGTGATTGAAAATTACAACCATGCGATAGATTTTCAGAATGAAAATAATTTTGCATCGCGTTATGCCGAATAACGGAGGCAAAGAAAATTAAAACCATTTTTTTTTTTTTTTTTTTTTTTATTTCTGACAAATTTAAGACCAACTATCCGAATTGCAAATTGGCAAAAGTTTTTCGTAACCTAAGTATCAACCCAATAATTATTCAGTAAAATTAATCAACTACTGTTACGAAATTTGAACAAAAAGAATTAAACTTTTAAGAATCTTAATTTTTCCTCTTCTTTTCTCGCTCTCTCTTTTTTTCTGGTTAAGAATTAAAAATCATAAGAAGATCGGACGTCCTTGGCAAAAGTTTATCACAGTTCGTTGAATAAATCGACTGCGCAGTAAAAACTTGTAGATGAAAATTTGCCGACCCGGGACGAGAGCTAAAATTATAAAATTTGATTTTGGGAATTTATTGATCATTTGATGATTATATTTTATTGCTCCCCGACGTTTGCGCAATTTTTGACCACCATCGCCGTATTTTTTCTTCGATTCAAAATCGAAAGTATCAATTATTATCATCATCTTACTAAACCAAGTATCTATTTAATACAACAAGTAAGAAAATGGGTGAATATTTTTATCCGAAATTGAATAAAAATTATTTTAACCAAACTATAAATTATGAAAAAGCTTTTCCGCCATCAAGACTGCGTACTGAAATTCACGAGACTTTAGCTTCGTATGCACAGTTTGAACAAAAATATAAATAAATAAAAACGAAACAATCGATGAATCGATTAATTTTTACCGAATCAATCGATTAGTGTTCGATTATTTTTTTCGACACTATTAATCGACGAATCGATTATCTTAAGCTCATTAGCCATCGATCATTAATTATGATCGATATGGTTTTCCTTTCTCCTTCAACCCGCAACTTCATTCCTCTTCGATATACCGAATGGGGAGAAATTGCGAAGTTGGCTCGCTCAAGGCTCGGTGGAAATTGTGTACGTGCTAAATTGAGGTTGACTCAACTTTACCTACTTCGCGTGGGATCTTGTACATTATACTTACGTAGGGTACGTCGCTGTACGGCTTCCTTCCATGTCATTGCTTCCGTGATGTATTATAGTTATAATAAACCCGCTTACGTACCCATACAGTATACACATATGATACATGTAACGTATAACATGCCCGCATATATTTTATAATAATGGGAAATTGCACGAACCGTGAGCGATCGGGTGACGAAATTATAATTTTTTTTTTTTTTTTTATCCCACATAATAACCAAAAAAGGATCGACGATGACGCAAAATGTTCAGGCGTACCTCGTTTTTTCGTTATTCCAACAATGTTCGAACAATTTATTCCAACGATACCTGTTTTACTCAATTTTTTGTAGTTGCTGTAACTAATGAAATTTTTCTCAACGAACGAATTGAATTATCAGATGCGTTGTCTCAAATTCGGAGTCGTTGCAAAACAGATTCTAAACTTTCCGATGGAATCATCGGACCGACTTGTCTATTTTTTTTTTTTTTTCTACCGTTGGAAATGTACCGAAAAACGAGCCTTAAATTTCGAAAAATTCGACACGCTTGACACACAAAAAAAAAAAAAAAAAAAACAGCGTAGTAAATCATATCTTTGCGTATGTGGAAAATTTGTCGTTTTCTGTTGCGGGAATGTTTAAGCGTTATAAATTTCGACGTTTTTCATTTGCCTGTAAAAGTTTTTCACACTCTTCCGCACGACTGCGAATGGATTATTTACATAACGTTAGACTTTGACCAGAAACGCGCGGTGCGGCATGAATATTGGATTCGTTGCATTTCGTCGGGCATTACGAAGTTTTATCAACACCTCTCTACGCGCAGGTTTGCAGTGAAATATGAAATAAGTAGGCAGGTATTTAACGGATACGGAAAGAGGCTGCCGGTTGGTTTGTAACGCGACCGTAACCATCTCTGGTAATCATTTGACGGTAGATCATAGGAAAAGCGCTAGTGGTGGTGGCGCTTGAAGAAACGACCCGGAGAACTCGGCAGCTGCGGTTTAATTAGACGTTATATATCGCTGGGACCTGATTAACTCTCTCATGGTTTGACGTGTATAAATAATAAATATATAATATGCATGTATCAAGTACGCATCGCGTGATATTTGTTTATTTATACAGCAAAAGAGAGACGGGGAAACGAAGGGCGAAATATTTTCACCGAAAGAAAGAAAAGATGCGGAGGTGATAAAAATAAAAAAAATAAAAATTGGATTTTGTAATGATTTTTCCTTTTTTTTTTTTTTTTTTTTTTTTTTTTTGTTCTACGAAATCTCGTCAAGCTTTAATGTTATCCGACAATCGTGATTTTTATAATTTAAACTTTTGCGTCACTCGTTGTTGCGCTGAATCGATTTTTATAGCAAGATTTTGTTTTATGGTTTTTTTTTTTTTTTGACACGGTGATTACGAATCTGAAATTAGATTTGGAAAATTCAAGACGATGGATACAATACGGTGGAAGGATGTTTGAAATTTGATCGAATACGGTGAAAAAAAAAAAAAAACTCTGCGTACGGGGATTTTGGGATCGCTTATTGAATTCGTCGTACTGAATTTTCAAAATCTATTTTCGGGAGAATTTTATTTTTGAAAAACACTCACAACCGTGACTCAAAAGTTTTCAAAGATCAAAGAAAGTTACGTTGAAACAAAATTTTGTCATTATCTTCGAGGAAATTTCGATTTTTATTCAATCTTGTTTGTATTTTGTTGATTATTTTCGTTTTGTTGCTGCAACGAACAATTCTAATTACAAGCTTTTCCTGCCATCGGTGCAGAGAATCCAGACAAGACGCATAACTGTCTTAACAGATTTCTGGCCAGCGTGGCTATATTTATCTTTCATTCACTCTATCGGCGCCAATCTATACAGCTGTAGTATATAATAATACGTTAAAGCTCTGCGAGTGTTTTTTTTGGATATTTTCGACACTTACTCATTCGAAGATCCTACAGACTGCCGGTAAATCCGACCATTCGACGCGTCACTTTAAAAGTCACCGATTTTCTGCTCGATTCCTTGCACTTGGTTGAAAAATTTTCCACCGGTGTCTCTTCTTTTTTCACTCGTTATCTTTTTTTCATTTGTTTTTCCCGCTTTTTAAAAATATACGTCATTTTCACAACGAGGTTTGTCATTTTACGCATTGAAAAATCACGACGGCGTTTTATTTTGACTAAAGATCGCGTTTATATTGTATGTTAATTTTTTTTTTTTTTTTTATTCCTTGTGTTTGGTAAACTTTTTGCTATCAACGAATTTGACGAAATTAAAGTCGTATTACAGTCACGACGGTTTTATCATAATTTTTATAAACGAATCAATTATTCAACCGTTGTAAGTAACCATTACACTAATTAATTAACAATTCATCGCTATCTTTGCAACTAATCGAACTAATGGTTTTAACACCAAGAAAAAACTATATTCCTAAGACTGTTTTAACTTCAGGAATTCACAACGTTATTCAAAACTATAATTTAACCGTCGATAATCTCTATTTTCTCACTTCACGTTCAAGGGAATAGTTACGAAAAATGGTGGGAGAGGAAAAGAAAGAATAGTTGGCAAAAAAGGGGAATGATGGGAAATGAAAGGAAAAGGGGTGTAAAAAAAAAAGGGGGGGGGGAGGTAAATAAAATAAAAAGGAAAAGAAAAGGTACGATTAGAAGGCGGATCGTCCGGCCTGTTCGCCCTCCGATATTCTAGTACCTGTGTGCCCGTCGGAACGACGTCAAGTCGACGTTTCTCACCGTCACGCGTTATAGACGAAGAGATATAGTAGCTATAGTTGTCCGACCTCTCGACGTCGAGAAGTTATACGGATTTAATTAAAACCGATAAAGCTTCTCCAATTCTTACTGTACACTCGATCGTGCTTACGTGTGGCACGAATTACGAGCTCGCAATTGGATGAGAATATTTTTAACAAACAACCTTTTGAAAATTGGCTCGGATCGTCGCTGGATTCGTTATTCCTATGGGGCAAAGTTGAAATTCCGAATTTGAAAGGTTCCGAAAGCACTGGAGTGAAGATTTTTTGGTGGCGAAACTTGATGCAAAGAAATTAAAGCTTTCGAGAAACAACGAAAGGACAAAATTCGACTGGTCAAAGTTCCGAAAGTGCTAGAGTGAGAAAATTTAAATATCTGAAATATCAAAATTCCGGACGATCGGAAGATTTTACGTTCTGCGAATTTTTCGCCGTGTGAAATTTCATCGGTTTGATGATTTTTTTTTTTTTGTTTTGGATTTTCGATATTATTACGTTCAAAATCCTGGTCATTCTGATTTTCGGTTTTTCGGATTTTTTTACAACCACTCGTCGAGTAAACTAAGCTGTGCTAGTATAGTTTAATTTTCGGAATATTACTCTGTCGAGAATTTATTTTACGGAATTTTGCTCTACACTGAGAAAAATTTCATTTGTTACAGTAGCTAGAAAAATTGAGTAAAACAGGTGTCGTTGATCCTTTTTTGGTAATTGCAACGCTAAATCAGTTTCTGAGGTTTACTCTACTTTTTTTAGTTAAACAAGGCTTTAACGTCAAATTTTCGCAACAGTTGCAAGAGAATCTAGCAACAGCGATAGTAATGAGAAAGAATAGTAACGGATACTAGAGTTTCCGGTAACGGCTAGAAAACTGATTTTCATTTTCTACCTAGAACTATATTTCGTCGATTGTGGTAAAGAAAGCAAATAATTAAGGACCGAGCGGTAACCAGAACTAAAAATTTCTCTCCGTGTATCGTAATTTTAATTTTCCGAATCTTGCATTTCGTAACTTTGAGCCATAGGGTTCGAAACTTTGATATTTCGTCAAAGTTTCATTCTTTTGTTTCAACTTTCGCGACGAAAAAAAATCGGAACCTAGCACTTTCGACACCTTTCAAATTCCCAATTTCAATCCCGCCCGAAATTTTGATCGAAAAATTCGTCCGCCAGTGAATATAATTCGTCTAAAAAAAAAAAAAAAAAAAAAAAATAACCGATTTCGAAATTAACGAGCCTCGACGACACGACGACTTTGCGTATCTCACTTTATGCCGGATAATTCAACAACCGACTATATTTCTCCACCGCGCTTGCGGCGTGATTGCGACCATGGTGAATTGAGAGCTTAAAAGTCGCATCGTCCTTCGAAGGTTACGCCGTGCAAGACAGCGTTAGAAGGCTGCGGACTTGCGACTCGGCCGAGAAAGCGAAGCGTTTGTAGCTGGATAAGACACTTGCAGGCAGGCAGTCCAATCCGTGTACCGTGGAAAGTGGCCCATTTTCTACCAGGCTAAATATGAGGGTGGAATCGGGGGAGGAGGGTAAAAGCTTGGCAAAAAAAAAAAAAAAAACAAAGAAGTAAGAAAGAATGAAACAAAAAAAAAAAAAGAAACAAAGTGGGAAGACGTAATAGAAGGGAGAAAAATTAAGGGGTGGAACCAATTAGCGGTAATGGCTGGAAGAGTGACGGAATTATCTCGCTGTTACGCTTCGCTCTGATTGATCTTGGCCCTTCGAAGGGGTTGCGGGATACACGAAAATCGATGCTTAGCAGCAATTTTGCCAACCCATCGGCAAATTTTTATCGCGTTCGATCCTGATTCATACGAAATGAAAAAGCTCATTCAAAATACATTAACAGATGTCGGGTGTTGAAATTATGAAAGAAAGTTTAGCTGAGGAAACTTTGTTTCAAATCGAGTCAATTTTTATTAAATAACGTTAAAATAAAATGAACGATTTAAATTTGGACAAATTTTAAAACTGTGAGGCGGAAAATTTTTATACTTTTTAATTTTTTGTACATGGGAATAAATTTCCAACACAGGGAATTTGAAACGAGCCTAAAAAAAAAAAAAATAATTAATACCTACATACAGTCGGTCAAATTTTGTCACACATAAATAATATGTATATGTATGATTGCATTTACGGAGAAAGGATTTGCCGAATCAATCCCACGGATTTAATCGGGAATAATTATTTGCTCAACAGATTGATCTCCATGCTATTATTGATTTACGCAAATTACGTTTTACTCGAGAACCTGAATAATTACTATCGTCGACTTGACAATTGGGATTGAAGGACAACGGTCGGGAAATTCAACCGAATGATTTACAGCCGAGGAGTTTTCACAGTAAAAAGTTTATAAAAATTTTATCAGATTAATTTGTGTACTTTGTTATCTTTTTTTTTTTTCTCTCTATCGTTTACGTGTTTATCGATAATGTTTAATCTGTGATACAGTCGACTATGATTTATTTCATCCGTTTTAACCGTGGATATTAAAATTCATCCTAGTTTTTTCACTGGTTTCCATGTGCATAAAAATAATGGTGATTATTCATCTTTATGATTTGCATTTTTCAAAGATAAAAACACTGTGTATGTACAAATTGGATTTCTGATTGTAATTTGAATATGCAGTAATTGATTTGGGGCGAGGTAAAAGTTCAAAAAACCGCCTGATTCCGAATTGTTTGGTGGCGAAACTTGAAGTAAAGAAATCAAACTTTGGAGAAACAAGAAAGTTTCGAATGGTCGGAAACCTGACGGTTCAAAATTCTGTTATGCAAGATTTTGAAAATTCAAGTTACGATTGAGCCAAGTTCTGAAAAATAAAGTTTCGACGGAGTAAAATATGAGAAAAACCGAAAATCAGAAAAAGTTGTGAAATTTCACCAAGCCAGAAATTCACAGAACTGAAAATCTTGGATCATTCGGAATTTCGATGTTTCAGATTGCGAAATTTTCTCATTTTTGCAATTTTCGAAACTTTGACGTTTCGTCAAAAGTCTGATTTCTCTACTTCAAATTTCACCTAAAAAAAAGAAACAAATCGGGATTCAGCGTGTTTTCGAGACTTGTTAAAAATCGGAATTTCAATCCTGACTCGCTTCATTTTTCTCCCAAGCGGAAAAGAAGAACGAGAAGAAAAATCAACTTTTAAGGTATCTCCTTGAATACCGACTTGCGCTTATCAAACATCGTTACACGTGTAAGTAAGTAGATAAAACAAAGTGTAACACGATCTTATTACACAACGTATACGACGCTTTAATAATCTATCAATCAATATAAAACCCTGTTATAATGAATATCCGACGTGTACCACAAATTGGTGCTTTTTCACGCGATTGAATGTCGATTTTTATCAAAAGAACGCGTCGGGCGTGAAATTTGAAGAAAAATTACAAAGAAAGAGATGAAAAATAATCAAAAAATATTCGTCAACTTTGCCTCGAGTCAATTTACATCGTCAATTTGATTTAAAAATTCAATTTCACCTTTCAAACACTGAATATCATCGTTTCATTCTTTCGATGCACACTTTTTTCCTCCTGCGACTTGATTTTCAATTCTCAACATTTCATCCAATAATTCAAACACGAACAATTTCCATTAAGATTCCTATCAATCATCCGACTAAATAGCATCGTCTCAATATTTATCTCACGAACATGTATTCAAATTATTGCACAGTCTAATCTCGCCTTACGGCAAGCACGACGTGTAATATATTGTTTAAAATATTGTATCCGTTGCTGCTGCAGCGGGAGTAATCTATAACCGTGAAAGTAATCCTCCCGTTTATCAAAGGTTCTATTCGTACGGTGAGGATGAATTTGAAAAATTGAAATAACAAAGAAATTGATAAATCCAAACTACGTGTAAGAAAATAATTAGATCGAGACGAATAATTGAAGAAACGTAAGTAGCTGAGAAGAAAAGAGTGAAATAAAAAAAAAAAAAAAATAATGAAGAATCGCGTGACAATTTTTCGCCTCGGGATACGTAAATAATTATTAAACGAGACGAGAAGCTTTATTCTAAATTACGCCTTGATCTTCTTGCACGCTTTTTTGTACCTTGCGTTGTCTTCTCCTTTTTTTTTTTTTTTTTTTTGTTTTTTTTTCGCTGTAATAACTCTCGCTTCTAATTGTCTCTTTATTCTCGTTTTCCCTGATCCGCGATTCTTTTCTTTTTCTTCTTGTTATCCTGTTTCGTAATATTTTTTTATTTTTTTCTTGGTATTTTGTTACTCTCCGGAATGGCTTTTCACCGTATTCGATAAAAAAAACCGTCCCGAATTGCGTGATCGGGCTAATGGACAACGTTTCCTCGGATCGCGATTCATCGTCTGACTTGTTCGAGCCTTGGAATTGCCTGATATAACACCCGTACGATCTGTACCGGTAACAACGGCTGTTACGACGTTTCAACGAATCCACAAACTGTAATAAGATCTGAAAATAATCGAAGGATAAAGCTCTCGTGAAGATGAGATGAAAAGAAACAAAAAATCAAAAAGAATGTAGCTTGTAGAAAACATTACACCTAACCTAAACTGACCTAACCTACAATGAGAAAAATTTCATTTGTTGCAGTAACTAGAAAAATTCAGTAAAACAGGCATCGTTAAAAAAAAACTGTTTGAATATTGTTGGAATTGCGAAAAACGAGGTACGCGTAAACATTTTGCGCTATCGTCGATCATTTTTTGGTTATTGCGACGCAAAATCAGTTTGTGAGGCTTACTCTACTTTTTTATTTAAACGAGGCTTTAACTTCAATTTATCGTTGCACGAGTGTTAAATTTTCGCAACAGTAGCAAAAAAATCTAGCAACGGTGATCGTAATGAGAAAGAATAGTAACGGATACTAGAGTTTCCGGTAACGGCTAGAAAACTAATTTTCATTTTCTACCTAGAAGTATATTTTGTCGATTGCGGTAAAAAATGAAAATAGTGAAGAACTGAACGGTAACCGGAAATAAAAATTTCTCTTACAATCAGTTCAAGCACGAAAGCTGGGATTTGGAAAATTCAAATCCTTGTAAACGAAAGTTTTATTTACAACTGACGAATAAACTTTTATTTATCGAATACTCGGGCGAGCTTTTACGTCCCATCAAGCTTCGCGCGCATTCCCACCGTATGTGTTTTATATCACGCACGTAAGGTATGTTTAACATACCCAGCACAGCTGCGTTTAATCGCTCTCTGCACGAACAGCTTTCAGTTTTGAAGCTAGCCCGGAATCTGAAATTTTATATGGCTCCGCTTTTATACTCGCAGAATATTATAGATGGCAAATTTTGAAAAGTCAGTTTCACGGGTAAGAGTGAAATGAAAAAATAGGCGCTTTAAATTAGAATTAAAATTTCCTACCTACCGAAATTCTGAAGTAAAATTCGAGCCGATTTCTTCCAGTTTGCAAAATCGGATTTTCGTTTTACTTCGGATACGAATCAATAGTGATAAACGAGGCATTCATTTTTGGATAACTCTTTGAGAAAACGTGATTTTTTTTTTTATTCCAAATTACAAAACGGAGCAGATTTTTTGGACAAAACGATTCTCAGGGAAATTGAACGATCGTCAGATATGATCGTCCAGTATCGATCAGTTAAGATTCAACATTTTAATAAAGAATGAAGAAAGAATTCAAATTCAAATTTACCCGAATTGGTAAATCGGTTGAAAACAATTTTATGCTTGATTACTGTTTTATAAAAATTACGTTACATTCACGATGGCAAACATATTTGTTAATTCGTTTTATTACTGTATCGAAAACGTTACATTGTGTGAACATTATTTCAGAAGGCGCAACGTTGAGAATGAACGAATCCAGAAATGCAGCCGTCATCGCCATTATTTTGGCGTTGACATCTCACTGTCATGGAGCAATGAACACCATAAAAATTGGTGAGTATTTAGCGCGGCGTTTTGTGTTGAAAAAAAAAAGAAAAATTAAAAAATAAAACGCAAATCCATTTCCAAGAAATCAAATTGCATATTGAAAACAATTGTGCAGTCCGATATGTCATCGTAAAATTTACCATTAAAAAATTCAGCGTGACGTCGGATAATCCTCAGAATTGTACAGGCCGATGTTTTGCTAATTTGTTTAGAAGGCCACGAGTCGTGAATTGTTCAACTCACAGATTCCAGCTCCCGCGCGAATTATTTGTCAGTGGTAAAGAATGGTTAAACGTGACGCTAAAACGTTGTAAGTAATAAATACTCACTTTATTATTATGTGTTTAAAACGACGTATTCAGTCGTTTTTTGCCGACAACTTTTGATCCGATCAATATTTCTCAACTCGCGAGTTTCAGTTTCGTAGACATTTCAAAGAGGAAAAATAAAGTATCGAAACCTTTTTTTTTCCCGTACAACCGAAAGGAAAAAAAAACGACGTACGCGAGAAACGTTAAAATCGTAGTTTTTATCAATTTTTAAACAATGTTTATCCACAACGTTTTTACTAACCGCAAAAAAATAATCAACGTTCTTAATATTATCAGACAATCGATATAAATTATACGCAAAGTATCATCAGTCCTAAGAATAACTTATAAATTAATAGCAGAACTGGCTGTCATTTAAATAAGCCATTGATTGAATTTCAAACTTGTCGAAGGCGCATCCCCTCGGAACTTCATAATTAACAATCAATTCGCGGCGTGTTTGCATCGTAATGTAAATGGATTTCTCATCAGGAATATCAGGATAATCGGTTAATTACAAAAGTTTAAGACAATTCCTATTTTTCAAGGCCAGTTTCGTGCCGATCACTCGTCCTGAACTCGGGGGCGAAAAAAAAAAAAGAAACGACAATGCGTTTAAATTCAAATTCAGGCACATCGTAATCCGGTTTTTTTTTTCATTTATTTTTTTTTTTTTTTTTTTTTTTTTTTATTAAAAAAAATTGATCAGACGTAACTGAAGTCTGAAAGAAAATTTCTTTCCCTCCTGTTTCTTCGTTAAAAATAACGAGAAATGGGCATTTCTTTTTCTTTCCTTTGAGTCTAACGTTTAAAATTTATTTCGTCGTTTCGTTCTTTCCGGAAAAAAAAAAAAACTGTATCAGCGAAATTTGTGAGCTTCAAAACTTCAAAGAAATCTTGACGCGAGGATTTAAGAGATGTCGCAATTTATCAACTATTTCTGTTGATCTCTTCGTGCGATTTGTATGAATCAATTGATGATTCGTAGTGAGAGAAAGAATGAAAGGAAAAAAAGAAAGAAGGAACGGAAAGAGTGAAAATTGTCCTTGGAAAACATTCCTAACCCTTTGAGTCTAAAAAAAAAAAAATAGATGGTAAGTATTCTCCGCATAATTCTTTGCGGTTTTTTTTATTTTTTCGTTATTTCTGGTAGTATACTAATCGGTTTTCAATACTCGAGAGTAATTATTGCGATACAATGTAAATTATTATTGTTAGAAGCAAATTTATTGAAAATAATCGTGAAAATTTGAGGAATAGTTTAATACCGAGAAAGTTGATCAAATCTGAAAATGGAATTAAAAAATTCATGACGGCGAATATCCAATATGGCGGACGAAAATTTCAAATTCGATCGAATCCGGGGGGAAAAAAAAAAAAAATAACTCCGTCCAGGGGTATTTTGGGTCGCTGATTACGAATCTGAGATTAGATTTTGAAAATTCAGTACAGCGAATCTAAAATCAGCGACCCCGAAAAACCCCGCGTAGAGTTTTTTTTCACCACACGTATTCGATAAAAATCATGAATTTAAAATATTTGATTCTAAATTCATAATTAGCTAAAGCAAAACTCACGGAATCTGACGGAACAACGTATGACTCGATGGATAAAAGTGACTGATATGAATGTAATGAAAAAAAATGCATAATCGTGAGAATACAAATTGTTATTAATAATAATTTTTTGCAATATTTCCATCCTCGGTATTCGCATGTAAGACCCTTCGACTATCCGCATTATGGACCAGGGTAGGTAAGAAGGAAGGGAAAACCGACGGAGTTTGTTCCTCTGAGCACAAGCCGTTAGAGCCCGTAGGGCGAGAGTGAATCCCTCGAGAAAGTATAATAAACTGTCGAAAGATAGGCTGTATATCGACAAATGGAAAACGCGTGTAGATTTGAACTCTCCGCAGCGGGAAGAAGAGTAGCGAAAACTGGGGGGGGGGGGGGGGGTGGAATGGGGAGGAAAGGGGCGGAAAGGGGAGGGTCGCGAAATTATTCCCGGAGCGAAATCCCCGGCTGAAAATCACCCGCTATACGTATTCCCACCTTTCTTCTCTCTCTCTCTCTCTCTCTCTCACTCTCTCTCTTCTTTCTCTTTGCCTCGCTCTCCGCGATTCGACAAACTCTCTTGCCCCCCCCCCCCGCCCCCACTCCTCAAACCCTCGGCGACTCGGCACGTCGTCCATTAAAAATAAAGGCCGGAATGATTTAGACCGCGAAACGTGGTCGTGAATACAGACTTCAAAATTTTCCCCACCGCGTACATACATATATATATATATATATATATATATATAATGTAGTTTCGATACGTGTGGATCGGTCCTCAACCCCCTCCATGTTTTGAGAGACAAAAAAATATTGTTACAGGCGAATCTCCGCTTGTTCCGAGACTTTCTTTTTTTTTTTTTTTTTTTTTTTTAAAGAAACAATTTTTCGAAACGTCGTTCTTAATCGGATAGATTCGTTCTTGAGAAAATCTTGTGGCAAATTTTTACGACAACGCGACAATTATCCTTCTCCGTAGAAATTGACGAATGATTTTTGAAACTTTTTTTTTTTTTTTTTTATCGACGCAAAATGCGACGGGTTAAATTTTGTAACTTGACTTTCCTACCACCTTTCCTATCCCGGTTTACTCTATTTTACTTTTCACTTTTCAACATACCGCCAAAAATATTCACACGATTGTATGAAATTATCTGTGTCATTTGAAGTTTCAAAGAGTAACATAAATTACAGCTGTGCGATTATTGGTGTGTGGAAAAAAAAAAAAAAAAAAAAAAAAACTAGAAAAAAAAAGAATACATATTTTGGCGAGACGAAAAATGATACGCTGCGTATAAATGATAACATGATTACAAAAATGATGTGTCTCGACACATTTATTGAAAAAGTTCAATGGCGGGCAGGCGAAATGTTGCGTCAAGTTTCGTCCCGAGTTTCACGGCTATACAGACGTTGCAGTTTATGGATACAAATGATTCTCACGTAAGAACTGCTCACGGAAAGAAAAACCCATCAGTCTTGACGAAATCGGTTATTTGTAATGCGGATATAGAATAAACGGGAATCACGATTGAAGCTTCGATACTCACGACTGTCCAAGATGAGAGAAGGCAGAGTAATTAGCTTTATATTTAACTTCGTGGATTTTTCCAAAAATGATTCTGTATCCGTGAATTTTTTACATCGAAAATAACACGAGTTTAAAAGGCTCGAAAAACGATTTCGCGCAATTTGCGATTTTCTATAATTTTTCTACCTCGTTTCGTTGAAATAAAAATTGTTTCCAATGAAAGATCCAGACAGAATCTCCGGGATTAAATTTTATATATCCCTGGCTCGAATATCATAACCAGTTTTTAATTTGTCCGAAGCCATAGAAATTGTACTTGTAGCAAAGCTATGAATTTCTTCTACCGTGGGGAAAGTAATAACTGTAGCAAAAGTAAGTCGCCAAATGCAATTGGGGATGCATGGCATCGGGGGTTTTGTACATGTGAGTGGATCCGTTTACGAAAAAAATCCGAGCAGACCCGCATAGGGAGCCAATGGCAATGTCGGGTTGATCGGAAACAACCGATCAACGGTTGCGGACCTGTCGTCAAATCAGCACAAATAAATTCACCCGTCTAACAGACACTGTATAAAGAAACAGTGAGGCGCGAAGCTCCTAGTTAAAACAAAAAAATATTCATAACGAAGACACGGTAACGACTGTGTTACGTAAAAAAATAAATAATTCCAGTCGGAATAAATTTACGAGCAAAGTACATCGGTTTTTTCACTCCCTTATCTGTACGTTAATTATCATTCGTAATTGTAATTTCTTTTTTTTTTTTCTTCTTTTTTTTTTCTTGGTAAATAATTCTGGTTACATAACAGATAATACGCGTTATTCGTATCAATGCCATAACTAGTTTCGACTTTGGAATTAGCGTATAAGATATATGCAAGAATCGGCTGAATTTTCGAAATAACAACAAATTATGCGATTAATTTTTATACCGTTTATTAAACGTTCTTTATTTGACGATAATTTTTGTTTTTTGTTTTTATTTTTTTATTTTTTTATCTTTCCGAACCCTGCGAAGGAGATGAAAATAATCCCTTTTACGACTGAAAATTGAGGAGACGACGGACGATGTGATTGAAATTTGCGTTCGAGCAATATTGGCTCTTTGACGCGGTAAATACGTGCACGAATAACTGCTAATAGTGAATCGAACCGCGCGGCGAAGGGGGAGAAGGGATGGTTAAAATTTGGGGAATTCACTCCGGGCGAATTTAATAATGCTAAACAAGCCTGCCGAACTTCCGGTTCAATTGCAATGTCGATGATATGGTTGGTACAAGTTTAATTAAATTCATGCCTCTAACCGTTGGGTTGACTGAGAAACAATTACATTAAGGATTAACGAATAAATCAGGATTTTTTTTAGCCGACAAAAATTACACAAAGATACGTATTTTCAATATTGTACCCGTTGTAATTTCTCACCACGTTTTCCGTAACTTTTTTAATCTACAAAGTTGCCGCCTTCGGATATTTAGCACTTTTGTCAAATCAGGATCGGACAATTAGGGCGCGCGTATCGATCATCCGAAAATCGTTCATCTTTCCCGAAAAGACTTTTTCAAATTAAACCGATTCTCTGTAGAATATTTTAAATGAAAAAGAAACCTGACACCCTACAAGAAATAATATTCTTTTTTGTCGACGATGCGCGGAATTTCAACCTTCCAGATAAAATTGCAGGTGAATTGCTGATTTTCTTTCATTCACAGATTTTTGTATTGAAACGAAACAAGTAACGAATGCTTTGGGGAAAATAAGAATGTCGAAACGTTGTTTTTTTTTTTTTTTTTTTTTTACCTCAGAATCGATTACACAGGCCTGCTAAATATTAATTTTAATTTCCGCATAAAATAATAATGCCTTTTTTTTAGGTATTTAGGTAGATTGAATCGAAACATAACGCTAATTTTTTGAGAGGCAGATCGAGATTTACTTTTATGCAAGATACGTGCATGTTTACAGATTATTGAACAATTTTTATGAAAAAATAAAACATAACGAATACAAAACTGAATGTTTGGTTTATGAAATGAACAGCGTTAGTTTTAAAAACAAGACTTGAGAGACTTGATAAATCGAAACGAATTGCGATATCTTTTTCTACTTTCTTTAAAACTCGTTTTCAATATCTTTTTCTCTCGTACTTACGTAGCTCTAAATTATATGCTCAAAATCACCGTAAACAACAACTAACGAAGGTGGATGGAATATTCAAACATCAACACTACCGTTAATACGTCTAATTAGCGCACAAATTGTAAGTCAACTCTAGTATTACAAAGAAAAGAGAAAAAAAAACTCTCAGAAAATTTACTCGATAGAATTTTTTAAATATGTTTTTTTTTTTTTTTTCTTTGATTCTTACTTAATAATCAGCGAAATTAATACTCAGTTTTGTCAGGTGAAAATCATCGCAGTCCTGTTATTATTGATCTGCATCGTTTGATCCGAACGCGATGTAGGAAAAAAAAAAATGTTAACAAATAATTAAACAAAAAACCACTATCAGTTATTTACACGTTATTAGAGACACCGTTTAGGCCTCCTTATCAACGGATGAAATAATCGTAGCAGCTTGTGCTTCGAGTTACGATAAGGACGTGAGTGTAATTAGAATTTCGCAAAGACACGCGAGCCGTTTGCAAAATAATTGTTAATATTTAACGCGATAAGAAGCTACGCTTATATTTTTGACCAACGCTTATTTCTATAAAATGGCAAGTCTCCGCGTCAACTTTCGCAGAAGTTAATAATTCTTTTTAAAGAATTCTAAGGTCCCAGCTTTGTGTAACGCAGAATAGAACATCATGTTCCGATTAATATTTGCCTTCGCTATTATCACCTTCGCCGCAGCAGCTCCGCAACTTTTAACGATTGCTCTCCAGGGCAGACCGTTGTTGGATCTCGATCGTAAGTTGAGAATTTTTTTATCGCGTCATTTTAATGAAAGGGAATCACGATAGTTATTTTTTTTTTTTTTTGCCCAGTAAAAACAAAATAACACGATTTTTGCACACAAGTTGAGAAAAAAAGAAAAAAGAATAGCAATTTTTTATTTACTGTTTGTTTTTTTGTTTTTTTTTCTCTACAAATTTCATCCTGAACTGGATAAGTTTCGGTAATATTCGAAGCAGAATAAAAATGATTGAAAAATTTAACCCCGTCATTTTTCCATTCTCTTGCATTTTTTGTTTAATTTTTTATGTTCTCAGAAATTTTTTTGACTCTTCGATAGATTGAGTTGAGTATTTTTAAACAGGCGATTTGGAATGCATTGTGTAACGTTTTTTATTCCTTGATTTTTTTCAGTGGCAAACTTAGGCCGTTAAATGCTGGAAACTTGATCGAAGCATCTGCGTCGTCCCGTATTCGTAACGCGAATATGAAAAGATTTAACGAGAATTTTGGCGAGGGGGAGAAAATAAAATGATTCGAAGTATCGCGTAAATGTTTTTTTTTGTTTTCAAATCAAAGGATCTTGTATTATAACAATAAGAAATGTAAATTCAATTAATAAACTGCAGTGTGCTACGGAATTTTTAAAACCAATTATTTAAAAAAAAAATTATAACTGTACGGTACAGAAGTGAAAAAATTGATTACTTCAGCTTCTACATTTTTCTTCGGAAATGTAAAAAAGCAAGAAAATCCTGCGGAAACTTTTGGTTCAGAAAATTTTGCAAAATGGGTTATAACATTGATGTTGCAAAATTTGGAGTAACGATGTGTTGTGAAAGAGAAAACAGCGCAGCAACAATTTACCCTTTACAAATAAAAAAAGAAGATTGAAATTAATATTTAAGTAAGGCATCGATATTTTGTCAAAATAGTTCAATCATCGTGTGAAATTATTATTATTGTTTTTTTTTTTACAAATTTTAATCCCGAACTCATCAATTCCAAATGAGAATGTTGACAAATTTTCGAGACTTCTCGAAGAGAAAAACTGATTTCGCGCTGCAACAACCAAAAAAGGATCGACGATAGCGCAAAATGTTTACGCGTTCCTCGTTTTTCGTAATACCAACGATATTCCAACAGTTTTTTTTTTTTTTTTTTTAACGATACCAGTTTTACTGAATTTTTCCAGCTACTGTAACAAATGAAATTTTTCTCAGTGTATAAAAAAAAAAAAAAAAAAATATCCGACAACGACGTTACGTCAAAATAATGTTTTCCATTTCTCCGTATGAAATTTTCACGCGAGCTGCGTTTAATCGTGCATGTAGAAACATATCCAACTTTGCGAATTCGATTACAGCGATTTTGCAAAGGTCGAATTTCACGTTCGACGGGGCGGGTGGTGAAGGGAGGAAGGGAAGGGAAGAGGCTCCGTGGGGGGTGAGTTTGACTCCTCGGGGACACGAAGAACATTGATAACGACATTTAACTCCGGTTAATCGAACCGTGAACGGTTTGAGTCGAGCTTAAGGGCGAAGCTCGGTGAGTTTCAAGGGGGGGGGGGGGAGTCCGAGAGGCCGAAGGGCGAAGGATGAATAATTAAGGGAATAAAGGGCGAGTATCGGATGGAGGACGGGAACCAGAGCCGAGCTTTTTCTTTCGATCGAATTTTCGCCCCCTGTAGGGATTACGATTTCTTTTTGTTTTTTTTTTTTTTTTCCTTTTTTCCCATCATATTTTGTTCCTCAACCCCCCCCCCCCTCCCCATATCGCCAAAAATTACCTCACCGCGAATATTTTCACGGATAATAAAATTCATTTTCCTTCACGCCTCTGTGCCTTTCTTCCGCGCAACAACGAATCACGTTGAACCACCACCCCTTTCTCGAATCCATTAAGGTTAATCAACGAATTCGATAAAAACTCGAATATATTATTATTATTACGAAATTATTTATTATTTTTCTTATTATTCTATTCTTATTCTTATATTCTTTTTTACGAAAACAATTTTTCTTGATGCTATTTGGCGAAAATTTTACCTACTTCTCGAGTAGATTCATGTTTGTTTCATTTTTAGTATACATGATGTAAAGGCTCATGCACAAAAACTAATCTCTATTGTATACAAGACTGTTTGTGTTTGTATTACGCTCTTATATGACCATAGCGATAGGTATGAATGAATAACCGATTATTGTTCAGCGCCTAAGTTCGTCAGTTTTGTCGAATATTTCACGGAAGACGGACGTATTAACAGCGATGAATTAAATTTGGAATTAATGACTCATTTTCTATAATTCGACGCTTTATTTTGTTAATTTATTAATCGCTTAAAAGTTAATTTATTATCGCGGAAATTGATTGAAAATTTCATCCATTTGAAACAAACTACTTCAAGTTAATTGGATATTTTCACTGTTCAATTTCACGTTTGATTGATATTTTATTCAATTTTTCGTAGCAAAAGAAATATTCTTTTATTTATTCAAGCATTTATTTATAGTTGTGTCGCGTTGCTTTCAATCCAGTCAAGTGTCCTCGATTTTGGGCATTGAATTCGTTGCCGATTGATTTATCATACTTTTTCATTCGATATCGATGATCGAAACATTCGGCGAGATATATTTTTCCTCAATCCATTTCCACTCATCAGATAACATCGTCGATTCTCGAATCACGCGCAACGATTATTTCTTCATATCCAACGATGAAACTTGCACATCCTGCTATAAATAATTTATGGTGGCCCTTAGTATTGGTCAGAAGAATTCTTTTTTTCTCTCACCCCTTAAATTGACTCGAAGTACCAAAAAATTATTTTTAAACGTGAAATCCGCTAGTAATTTTAATATTAACCCGTGCCCCAAAGGCCCTTTAAAGGAGTATATATATACATGTATATTATTTAATGCTGCAAGAAAATCGGAATAATAAAACAGAGTACCTATTATAAATAAGTAGAAAATGAAGATTTGCCTCAATGAATAAAATTATTAATTAAATCTGCATACCTAAGGTGACGCGAATGAGCGTATTAACGATGATAAAAAAAAAAAAAAAAAAAACTAGAACCAGTGAAGGAGGGAAAAATTCCGATTGTGTACAGTGCACATTTACATCCGAAGTTGAAAGGGATCCTCTTGGAAAAAAAGAGCCTCGTTTGGACGGTGCTCGTTTTCTAAGGATGAGAGTGGCTCGCGTGGTGGGTATAATTTCATTTCAGGCCATTATCTCTACTCTCTCTACTCTCTCTACTCTCTCTACTCTCTCTTCTCCTCTTTTTTATGCAAATTTTTGCCCCTCGGTTATTCCGCCTTTCGGCTATTCGGTCGTCTTAAAAAATGAGACGACGTTAAACCCGAAGTTGAAAGTTTTCCACCATTCTCCTACTCCGCTCTCTATTAAGAATAACTGACGGTTATGAGACACGTATAAATAAACGCTACGGAAATAGTTTATTGCATAACAATTCCGCCGAGTGAGATTAATTTTTTATCCGTTTATTGAAGGATAATCGAAAAAAAAATGGTTTCAAAGTTGCTGTTTGTTTATTTTAAAAGCGAACACAATCCGTCTTTGGAATTGAAATTATTGAAAAACAAGTGTAATAAGTTTGACGAATTTCAATTTTTTATTACGACTTGACAAAATATTCCTTCGGTAATTTCGATCCGATCAATTTCAGTTTTACACTTTTTTGCCAACTTTTACATCCAGTTTCTCACTTTCTTGGTACACTTGTTAATACGCGTATATCCGAGAAGTATGTTTGTTAGAAGTTTATAGTTTAGTCAGTTATCAACAATTAGACGCTAGTGTTTCCGTAAAACAATACAATTTTCTCAATTATACCCTGAAACGATAATTTTAAGTATGTTTGTTCGCATTACCGTTTCTCTATTCACGTTCAAGGGTTCGATAAAATTTCGCACAACGTTCAGTTGGAGATAAGGCTAATTAATGAACGTAATTATTATTCAATTTACGCACCGCAATCGCAAACGCGTATTTTCCGAGTTAAATTCGAACCGAGCAGCGTGTATGACTCACCGGAAAATTCACCGACTAATTTGAAAATTATACAGTGAGAATTATACATTATCTTAAAATCACTACATTCAAGTAGTCAAATATTATTTCAAATTCATACTTGAGATTTTTAATTACTTAAAACGATGATAATTGAATACGTTTCGTCATTAATTTTTGTTTAATTATTTTACTCGTTTTAAAAAGCATGATAATTTATTTTATTTTTCACCTAAAATATCCTCGCTTGTAATTAAAAATAATTTCTCATACATCGGATAAAACTATAAATATTTTCCACCTCACCATCTTCTTTTCATTCGCAATGATTTTTGTTATTTTTTTTTGTTTTAATTTCAAATTGCCCAAAAACTCTGTAGCAAATTGCTCTTTCGACGCGTAAATTTGTTTTCTCTCGTTCACTTTTTTTACAGTTCATTTTTAATTTCCACCGCCTTTCTTCCAACTCCGTTTCGCATTCAACTTTTTTCAATTAAACCTCGCTCAATTTTGAATCAGCATACAATTCAACATTTGGTTAATTAAATTGCATTATGTAACAGAGTCTGAAAGTAAAGAGAAAGAGAGAGAGAGAGAGAGAGAGAGAGAGAGAGAAATCTAATTATTGTATAAATTTTTTAATCCGACGTACAAAAAAAAGAAAAACATGTTACACGTATATAAAATATAATAAAAGAATTCAGATAGATTTCGTACTTATTTTACATTTGCATAGATAATGAATTTAATTTCAAAGAGAAATGGAATGAAATTGGAGAGCTGATTAATTAGATACACCTATATAACACTGAACAGTAATAAAAGTTTAACATTATGCGTTTTCGGATGATGAGGAGAAGATTAAAAATAAAAAATTGAAAACAAACGACGAGCTTTTCTCTTCGTAGATAATTTATGCGAATATATTTAATCTCCGTCTGACCGACGAATCGGACTTAATTAATTACTTTTGGTATATGTATACGTAGGTATGTGAAATCGACTGATGTACCAACCTTGCAGCCTCGAAAAGTTAAAATTTATATTTCCGACAGGTTAGGTTCGACTATATATAATATATATATATATATATATATTATATATATATATAGCCTAACTCGAATAATTCAACCTTGAAGGGGTTGATTTATTCCCGCACATACCTAACTGCAGTTAAATAGTTTTAGTCAACGAACAAACTTTTCCCACTCGCTTTGTAACCGTCTCTTACACTTTCTCTCTCTCTCTCTCTCTCTCTCTCTCTCTCTCTCTCTCTCTCTCTCTCTCTCTCTCTCTCTCTCTCTCTCTCTCTCTCTCTCTCTCTCTCTCTCTCTCTCTCTCTTCCTCTCTCTCTCTCTCTCTGTGAATATCTAAACTGAGAGAAATTTTTAGTTCCGGTTATCGCTCTGTCCTTAACTATTTTCATATTTACCACAATCGAAAAATATCGTTCTAGGTAGAAAATGAAAATTAGTTTTCTAGCTGTTGCCGGAAAGTCTATTATCCGTTACTATTCTTTCTCATTACGATCACTGTTGTTAGATTTTCTTTCAACTGTTGGGAAAATTTAACGCTCGTGCAACGATAAATTGACGTTAAAGCCTTGTTTAACTAAAAAAGTAGAGTAAACCGAACAAACCGATTTTGCTTTGCAATTACCAAAAAAGCAAAATGGTTAGGCGTACCTCGTTTTTCGTAATTCCAACAATATTTAAAAAAAATTTTTTTTTATCGATACCTGTTTTACTGAATTTTTCTAGTTATTGTAACAAATGAAATTTTTCTCAGTGTACGTTGTACTCGTTATTTATAACAAATTATTATCGTCGCGACTAATTGTACTGTCATTAGTTATTGTTAATCGTAAGTCACTCGATTTTAAATTGTAAATCTGTTTTCTACATGATTTTTCAACCCTACGCTGCTTCCACCGTTTATAATTCGTTGTTGCCTCAAGGTAAAAAACCAAGGCACAAATAAAAATCAATCGAATATCTCTGAAAGCGTGTAACGACATTTCGTGCAATATCGGGAAAAAATGTAGGTTTCGATATGAAGATCGGTAGATCAAAGAAAAAATTACAATCTTGATAAAATCTTACGTTCATTTTTAAATAATCTTGAATGCTTTTTTTTTTTTTACTGTCGAGAATACTCAATCGTACATCACTGATTGAATATCTAATTGATTTGATTTAATATTTGATCCATTCACTTGCAATAGATTATACTTTTGATCTCTGGATAGACCATTTTTTTTTTCTTTTTTTTCTTACAAAGGATATGATTTTGGATTTGGAAAATAGGATTGATAAACAATCAATATGTCCTTTCGTCAGTTTTAATTAGCAAATCTGAACTACTCTCTTATAATTCCGATTCACTATTTATTTATTAGTATTTTTGCGGTCGAGTCAATCATTCAATCAACATCGGATTCATGCTTGAACTCGAGTCTTCGACCTTGCGTCACTTTTTCTTTGCGTCAAGCTAATTCTCGTTGTTGTATTCACGCGATTTCTGACAATTAGCGAGCTCGTTTTGTGTCATAATCGCTGTACTTGAAACCAGACATGGCATTGTGCAACTTCTGTTCATTACGATGAATTCACGAACTGGTTTGGCGATTGTTTCGACACTGAGATCAACGCGTTAAGGCTCCAGAAATTTGCGCCCCGTCGCTCAAATATCAACAAAGACCAACTTCTCGTACGTTTGTAACGTCGATTTTCGAACAAGTATTCGAAATTCATTTCAGCAAAGAAATAAAGTGAAGAAAGTTTTAGTGAGACGATGTGTTATTTCCTTATCTCTGAAAATGTGGAAGAATTAAAATCGAAGGCGATTTAAAACTCGACATATCGAAAGAACGATTCGATTATTGTTGAATGATATTTTCACACTTGCATAAAATAAAACACAGTTGAAATGAAAATTGCAGGGATGTTCGATAATATCCAGAAAGTGTACTTTTTGTTTTATTCTCTTCAAACAATTGATTCAGAACTTTTGTCGGAAGGCAATTTTTTTATTTACAATAAACGAAACATCTTTGTCACAAATGATTATCAATTGTTCGAATTAAAATATTCATTTTTTTTTTTTTTTTTTTTGTTTTCTAATGATAACGAAGATTTTTTTCATCCAACTTCAACTGCGGTTTGTTGAAAAAAAATTAAAATTGATCGCAATAGAAATGCGGTTTTTTTCAGATATTCCAAAATACCTTCCACGTTGGAATTTTCAGAAATGGACGATCGTTCGCAAATTTTCTTTATTACGTTCAGTCTTTTCTCGTTCTGCAGTCACGGCGCATCGAAGAGATGAAACGGGGTCAATCCGGCTTAGAGTTTTTTTTTTTCTTTTTTTTTTTTTTTACACGAAACGCAGCTTTCTTCGACAGTCTCGGCTTTTCCTCTCTCGATAAAAGCCGTTCTTAAGACATATTTCGATAAAAAAAAAAATGAACAAGATTTCTTTACGATTCATTCGTAAAAAAAAAAAATAATTCTTTGCTTCTTTTTTTAGCCTTGATTTTTGATTATTTATTTTATTTTTATTTTTTTTTTTTTTTCTCCCCCTCGTAAATTAGGCGAGAAAATTTATACGTCAAGGTGTATAATAAAATCGATGCGACGTGAATTTTCTTCCGTATCGAGAGAAAGTATAGACGAGAATTTGTCTGTTCTCGGCAGATAGGCAACCTCTGCATATTCTCGCTGATGAAGACATACAGCGGCGCAGATTATTCGCGGCGTGCTGTTTCACCGAAACCCGAGTGCCTAGTTTTCGGGTCAACGTTGCTCTACGATCCTATCTCACCCTTATCCGAACGTGTAGTTGCAAACTGCAGCCTCCTCCCTCCCTCTCTCGCTCTCTCTCTCTCTCTCTCTCTCTCTCTCTCTCTCTCTCTCTCTCTCTCTCTCTCTCTCTGTCTCTATCTCTGAAATTGCATACCGGAAATTGAAATGCAGATGCCTGTGATAACGGGCATGAGTGCGAAATACTGTCTTACCGACTGAATATTACGACGAATTCGTGATATAATCGATCACCTAAATCACCAAACCCGAATAATAATAATTAAGAAAAACGGTCATACCTTTTTTTCAATTTTCACATTGCTCCATATTTCTTCTGCCAATTTTTATCATCCTGAAATTCAAATTTGCACCGAACAGCGTATTGTAAAATTTGAAAATATTTCTCTGATAATTTATTATCATCTTGTCCGTCGCTTATTTTTTCATTTGTTTATTTATTTTCTATTCGTCGACCGAATTCCATACGAAGATGAACTTGCCGAGATGATGATATTTTTCAAAATCAAATACTTCCAAGAAATATTTTTAACCAAGCCCTGCGGACATAGATTGGATGAGCTCGGAGAGTTTCTTTTCTATTTCTTTTCTTTCTGTATACATTCTTGGCTCGCAATCATTTCTCACTTTCGTCTCTGTCTGACTTTGAGAAATTTTTATCATAGGCATCACGGAGAAGAACAATAATATTCGAAATTGAAGTGAGGCGGGGGAAAATTTTTTTTTTTTAAAAATGGATGGATGGATGGTTGGACGGGGAAAAAAACTTACCACCCTTTTTTCGTACCTGCGAGAGATAAAAGTGGTAAAAGAAAGATAGAAAAAGTTTGCGACTTCGGAGATTAATATGCAATACCTAGGTGCAGGATATAATGTTGGATTTTCTGACACATATATATGTTTAATGTATGTACTATCATATATATATATATATATCATAGACCTGTGCTGTGTGACAAAAATTATTTATATAACCTATTTTTGTGATATATTCCCGCTCGTATTATTCTCAAGATGCTATTCGTCTTTCGGGACGCGAGACTCGCGTCAACTTTCTTGGATATTTTTATTACATGTGATTTGATGGTTTCATGATACATATTGCAGAAGAGAAAGAAAGAGAAAAAATCATAGAAATTTCCAACAAACTTTATTCACAGATATTAATTTCGGTTCGGAAGTATAACTTTGGATGATTTTTTTTTTTTTTTTCTTTCTCCAATTTTCTGATTACTGTTTTACAAAATACTTCATAAAACGCTGTCAGATCAAGAATACGTTATAAATGTGAACGTAAAGTTTTTATTCAAATTTGAAGACACGAAGTGACTGAAAAAAAAAAACAAAGGACCTGCGTTTCGAGTGGTTTCATAAATTTTACCGAATCATCGAGGATAAAATTATCGAACATCAAAAGCAAAATGGTATAAAATTTATGACAAGTCAAAGAAATTCTTCCACATTCCGCGTAATGCCGAAATAACAAGTGAATCATTGTAAAATCCTTGCCGTTTCTGGGATCCTTGTAATTATCGGCATGTCTTTGTAATCCTTGTAATCTTTGAAATCCTTTGGTAATCCTTGTAACCTTTGCTGTCCGTAGAATCCTTGTAATACTTGCAATCTCTTTGCGACGCGTGTAATACTTGTGCAATCTCTGCGGAAATAACGCGAACTGAAATAATTTCATCTAAGTTGTTTTTTTATTTTTTGTATTTTTTTTTTTTTTTTTTTTTTTCGTTCGCGTAATTTTTTTATCCGCAAACAATGGCGAGTTACACGGTTACAGGCTTACCGATATTGGAAAATTTATTACCCCGTGAATTCCGGAACGATGGAGTATATATACGCTAGACTAATAATTCGTCCCCGTGTCGTGGAATAATTACAATTTATACATGTATAGACGATTACGCAACCGGTGCGGGTGGACTGTGTTTGCACGTTCGCTCTATGTGAGCAACGCAATAACGAGACAGAGAGCTAGGGCTTAGATGCGAAAGGCAAAAGAGCGGTCGAAAGAGCCAGAGGAACTAATAAACAACGAAGTTTGTATGCCCGACACGTGATTTGCACCATTGGAAATTCTTCACCCTGCGTTGAATGTATATTTTTTGTAAATAAACCAAATTCCGAGGGGTTTATTATTTATTACTATATAAAATTGGCTTACGCCGACTGCGATTACATTGATTGCCAAAGGATTGCAGGGATTACAAAGAGATTACATAGATTACAAAGATATTGAAAAGATTCTGTAGACATCAAACATTACAAGGATTACCAGAACATTGTACGGGTTGAAAAAAATATTACAAGGCTTACAAAGACATGAGAATAATTACCGAAGTTCCAGAGACGTGGCAAAGATTACAAATGTTACGATAATATTTATAAAACGAGGATTACAAAACGATTGCAAGTGATTGCAAAAATTACAAGGAATATCAATGATTATAAGGTTAACATGGCGAATACAAAGAGAGTGAAAGGATTACGAACGATTACGATAAATTACAGATATCACATGAGATTACATGACGTATGTACAACGGATTACAAAACTGATTAAACCCTTGCCAATTTCTAACCATTTAGAGGAACCAGAAACTAATAAAACGGAGCATAATTGATAAAAAAAAAAAAAAAGACAAACAATACGATTTCGACAGAAAAAATACTACCAATAACGTCCTATTTTTAAATTTATTAATAACTCAATTTTCTCCATCTAAAGTTTGTCTGTTTAATCCGTTGATTTTGGAGAGAGATAAAAAAAAAAAACTATATTTTCAGTAACGACTGGGTAGAAGATTCAACAATGAATCACGATTGATGAAACTAATTCATCGGGTCGAATGAATTTCACATTTCGACGCGATATTTGTTGAACGGTAAATGTAACTTTTGCGATATTAAATGGTCCTGAGTCATCAATTCCCTTGATTATAATACAATCTCTCCCAATCGCCGATCCCTGCCAAGAATTTAAAATTGCATTTAGTGTGCCTCAAACTAAATTTCGGTAATGCATTACGGTACAGAAATGAGAAATCATTGCAAACAGATTGTAATTTGAATTTATTTCCGCATAAATGTAGAAATAAACTGATTACATTGCATATGTTTCAAAGAAATTCGAATAGCGTTGAACAGACGAACGGTTTTAAGGATTGCAAAATAAATGTGCGCGCAACAAACCCGCGGAAATACAAACTTTGATGGAAATAAAAAAAAATGAAAAATAACTTTCACGACTTTGTTTCACCCTCCTTGTAATTCACCCTCCGCAAGAAAGTTTTCGGTTGTAAGGTTGTTCCCCTGAAATTAACGCCTCGAGTACGGATATTCAATACCGTATTTTCCACTTTTCTAGTAGCCTCTGGAAATTCGGATTGAAAAGTTGAATAACGTTTTTATTCCTCGAGAAATATGTTTTGCAAAAAATTGTACAACTATTGGCGAGATGTTAATTTAAGATGAGACGTATATCGCTGAAATTTTGCAACATCGAATGAATACACAGTAAATTGAAAATTGGATTAAACGAAAAAAAAAAAAAAAAAAAAAAAAACGTCGACGTTTTTCTCAGAAGAGAATAATTTGAAGCTGAATTTATCGATGTAAAATTGATGAATAAAAAAAATCCATCACTTATGATTTCAGGTGCGATATTTCACGGTAATGGGGAAGTAGAAACTGCGGTGTTGCATCATGCCGTAAAGCAAATACGGATGCATCGAACCACCGGTCAATTTGACCTGGAACCGATTATAAAAACGGTGGAAATCGATACCGATGGAATGGGTGCCGCCGCTGCCGGTGAGTGAATTAATACAAAACCCGAACAACAACAGGGACAATTTGTCACCCGGTATATTAAACGGACCTGAAAATATTCGAAACAATGCCTGTCGTCATAGCGACGTTCAACGATATCACGGATCTCACCTCGCTGCGAAATATCGAACTTTTTACCCCAATGCTCTTTGCGTTTTGTTACTTTCTTACAAGTGCTGCGAAGAAGGGGAGGGAGGGGGGAGTACATTTTACTTTTTCAAGCCTCACTTTTGCCTCCGAGTGGTTCCTTTTCTTTTTTTTTTTATCAATCCCAATTTTCTTCTTCTTTTCTTTTAACAAGTACACTCGGGGACCATGAATCTGAGACGGATAATTTTTTACACCAGACAGTTACGTTGGCAACAGTGAGAAACCCACAGCGCCACAGGCGGCCAAGCGCGAAACAAACTCAATCTCAATAAACGTAACATAACCTATGACCGTCGAATGTAACGTTAGAATACCGCGGGGATAATGATTTGTTGAATTGACACGTATTCCAAGGTTACATTCGACGGTCATAGGTTATGTTACGTTTATTGAGATTGAGTTTGTTTCGCGCTTGGCCGCCTGTGGCTCTGTGGGTTTCTCAGTGTAGCCAACGTAACTGTCTAGTGTAAAAAATATGACGTCCCGGATTCATTGTCCTCAAGTTTACCTAAACACCGACAGAATTTCACCTGATCACGAGGTTTTCGTCATTTGCACCAATTCAGGAAAAGCTTGCACCGCGTTTTTTCGTTTTCAATTGTACACATAATTAGTCTGAAAGTCACGTATTTCTCCTGTAATGCCCTATACAAAATTTTAGTTTTAGGAAAATGATTTACGACGATTGCTATACTTGCAAAACTTAGAATAGCAAGATCGTTTGCACGTTGTTCGCTACTCGAGCTTTTATTGAGAGAAAGTGTCGTTCGAACTCCAATTTTCAAAGTCGTTCGGCTTTCCCTTCGACGCATTAATGTTTTCTGTAGTACACCATTTAACTGTGACTTTATCCGACGATAAAGAATTTCGTGAGACTTGTAAAATTCAGAAAATAATAATAAGTTTCATTGTTTTTTGGGAAGAATTTCATTTTTCAATAGAAAAATGAATTTCTGGATCCTAAAAATGAGGTCAGAGATTTTTTGGAATAAAATCAGTTTGGCTTCTTCAGCATATCGCAGTAATCGATGAAAATTAATCAAAGAGAATGTAAAAAATATCATGATTTTTGAAATACAGGAAAATTGGTTATTTTTTTTGTTTTCTCTTAACCCCAACAAAATGTCACGAGTAACGTTAAAGAAATGAAAAATTCACGTTATTTCATCTAATTGCAACTGAGTATTTTCGTAAAATTTTATTTCTCCATTTCGAAACTGCAATTCTCTAAACAGAAACATAAATTTTGTGAACGAATTTCAAGAAAGTAGTAGTCAACAGATTGAGCAAAACAAAAAACGAATCCAATCAAATCTTGGAAGAGTGTAATATAATTAAACTAAAAATTAAAAAAAAAAAACCTATCCAGAACTTAAGCAATTCTCATATTTTCACCTATAAATTGTACGTTCCTTTTCAGTTTCACCGAAGATTTTTTGCACAACTTTTTCAACAGATATTTTCCTCATTTATCAACTAGTAAATTTTTATAACTACACCCAATTACTTTTGTCTTACTATGGTAAAAATAAAATTTCTCACGCGCTCGATACAATTTTGCAGCCGATCTAAGACTAATTTCGGGTGGGATTTTTCAGCGGTGCTTGTTTAATTTTTTGACAACCGACCGTTTCAGCCTGCGAATTACTGGCCGAAGGTGTCGCTGCAATATTCGGACCAAAAAGTGCGTACACGAGATCCGTGGTCGCAAGTATCGCGGCTCATCACGATGTACCTCACATCGAGTATGCCTGGCGACCAGTCGAGGAATCAGAGCTCGAGTCAACAACCATCAACGTTTATCCACCCGGCAAAAACGTTTCCGAGGTTGGTTCAACAAATTAACGACTGAACACAATCGTTAAATCGCTGACTTTCTTAGCGCGTTACCTTGAAAGTATTTTATACGCTTGATTTATCGTAGGGAATAAGGAGGAGGAAGAGATGGAATTTTTTTCCACGGATGTTCCATGAATCGTTTGGCAAAAAATAGGCAGTTTTTTTTTTTTAATTGTTTTTCAAGGTTATCGTTTTTAAACTGTAATTTATCAAACCATCTTTACTGTCATTTCTTTTTTTTTTTCTTTAGAGTTTCTTTCTTAACTAATTCCATTGGAAAATTTTTGTACCTACAAACTATTTTCGTAACAATTTTTCCTTACTGGAGTTAGTTTCAGATCATGTTATAATTCATTTTTCAAAACTTTCTCACAACTCAATTTATTACTCGTTTCCCTAATTTTCGTCTATCTCGTTGTTTCCAATTGTGATTTGGAAATACATTTTCGACACGCAATTTTTCATTTTGAGTGGACGAATTTATTTACGAACATGTTTGAACTTTCAATCGTCCGTTGTGGTAAAAATCGATTTCCCCTCTCCTTCCTTTAACATTTGATCTGCAACTTATTTTCAAAGGTTCTTTATTCCGATCCTAATTAATTGTAAGTAAATTTTTTTTTACCAACGTTTCGATTCTATACCTGATACAAATTCAATAAAAATTACCCTTGCACTGTTCTAGAACCAAATTATTGCCCGAACAAGATTCTTTCGAGAGAAAGAATTAGTAAAAATGGAATATTTTCAGTACTCAAAGATCTTAAGTTAACAAGGTGAAAAGACTTTCCTGTTTTCATCGTTGAATATTACATGCAATCTAACGCCTATAAATATACTCACTTTTCTCTCTCTTTCTCTCTCTCTGTCAGTCTCTCTTCTCATCTTTCTTTCACCCTATATTCGCCAAATTTCAAGAGCCGAGGGCTCATTGTTCCGGAATTTGAATAATTGGTAATATTATAATTGCAATGACGAGCGAAAATTCCGAGCCACTGCACAAACTCAGCTCGTTTTATACGTATACCTTATTTATTTATTTGATCGTTATAATATTTATTTTTTCTTTTTCCTCCTTTTATCCTTTTCCCTCCTTCCACCGTCGTACGTCAATATTTTTAATTTGATTTTCACTCAACTCACGCGTAACGTAAAGTACTTTGAATATATATTTTGACAAATTTACTTGCTTTCGAAGCTCCCGAAATTACCCGTTCGTTTCGTTCGTTCGTCCTTCATTCATTCGTTCGTTTCGACTCCTGGAGGTTTGGGCGCTTTTATAAATCTTTGTGAAATTGGCTGGAAGAAAAAAAAAAAAAAAGGAAAATAAACTGACAAGGACAAGTAAAAAAAAAAAAACAAAAAACAGAACTGAGGTGAAAAGTAATGTTGGAAAAAAAAAAAAAAAAATCAGGGCAAATTACCGAACCTCCGTTATGCCTTCCTGTCGTTAAATAGCGATTACCAGCTCACGTCAAAAATTACCTCGCATAATGGCGCAGAAGCTTTTAGGAAAAATTCTTATACACCGTGCTGAGTAAATATATATTACGTAATGTCTGTGAATATTGTGGAAATATTCTTTCTCGCAAGCCATCGCGTTATAACGGTCAAGGAAACACAATAGCGGATGGCAACGTTTGACAGAACAGGTGAGAAAAAAAAAAAAAAAAGAAATGGAAAGAGAAAAAAAAAAAAAAAAGTTCAATGTAGCGAATGAAAATACGAGTGGGCAATTTTTTAAATTCGCACACATCTCGGTTTATGTGAATGAAATTTTAAACGAAATTTTCAGTCCATCTCTGAGCTTATTTCGTTACTTTTTATATCGTTGAATCTGCATTATTACGAAAATTCGAAAAGTAAAAGAATTTTCAGACGTTTCGAAAGTCTTCGATGTCGTTTAATTTTTTTATCGGCAAAACAATTCCGCGTGCTTCTTTTCGCTTCTCGACGTTTCGTACGTTTCAATGCGACGATTTTGTCGGTTCGGAATGTTTATATCGTCGATTTAACGCTCGGCTTTATTTCGTTGAAGAAACGATTGAGACTACATCAAACCTGTCGTGATTCAATATAAAACCGGGTTTGTACAACGGTAACAGCCCTACGATAAAATTCACGGTGCCACATAAAGACTCGGACGATCTTGTTTACAATTGTTATACTTCTCGACTAAGGTACTCGTACAGCCCGTACAGTCCGGTAAAAAGAAAGATTAACAATTATTTGAACAAATAATATGACAATAAAAAACAACGATAATTGCAAGATAAGTGTTTGAATGTGAAAATTCGTCTTACGTCTTGCCAAAAAAATTTATTGAAAACGAAAATGAAGCAAGATTCATTCAAGAAAAATAATCATACCATTCGATTCAATTGCTGTAAAGTTATTTATTGATAATCGGTTTTTTTTTTTTTTTTTTTTTTTTTTTCCA
Source organism: Neodiprion pinetum (assembly GCF_021155775.2). NCBI lineage: Eukaryota > Metazoa > Arthropoda > Insecta > Hymenoptera > Diprionidae > Neodiprion > Neodiprion pinetum. The sequence continues at coordinate 21,537,977 of NC_060238.1, forward strand.
TACAACCAATTACGATCACATTGAATCACAGTTTTCGAACCGTATTAATCGTTTCGTTGTTGTTGTTATTGTTATTATTATTGTTGTTGTTGTCGTTGTCTACGCGGATTTTTACATCATATCCTAATAAAACGTAATCAATTCAGAAAGCACACAGTATAAGTCTTTCCTCTCGGTAACAAAAAAACCCAGTCCACCCTAGTTACGTGCATTGTTATATATATATATATATTTATATATACATGCCCGCAATTTTATCGCGAGTTATCTCAGAGTGAGTCAAACGTGAGGAATTTTACGACTAAACAGGAGATAAGAGGCATCTAGCTGATATGAGATATATATATAAGATTCAGTAGAAACAGGCCAATAATCTTATGTCTCGTAACTGCGGAGGGATGCTGATTTTCTGTTTACCGCGAGTTTCTTACGAGACTTTTTTTTTTTTCATTCCGCGACAAGTTTCAGCACAGGAAAAAACATCGGTTACGTGTTTTTTTTTTTTGACCCGCGAGCTTAATTGTTCAAAGAGGTAAAAACCACCCCTGAAGCCCAGCCCTAAGAATCGTTGTTTGTTGTTGTTCTTATTTATTTATTTGTTTTTTTTCTGTTTTCTTTTTTAAAGGCTTTCTCAACAACGACGCGAAACTATTTTGATAAAACAAACTGGGCGGTAATATCCGCATCCCTTATTTTTTTCGGGTCAATTTTAGGGGTGGTTCTTACCCCTCGAACGGCCGGATTAGCACGTGAGAAAAAGAAACTACGTCGTCTGATTTTTTTTGTATTCTCGCTGGCTTTTTTTTTTTTTTTTTTCATCCACTTCCAAGCCGATCGACGCGGCTGCGTTAGCGCAGTTTTTTTTTTTTTCTTTCGTCTTCCTCTTCTTCTATCCTTTTTTCGACCAACCTCACGCTCAGCTGTACCTACACGGTGTAAGGGATTTAATTAAATCCGAGGCGACGTACTCAGCTTTCCAACTTTTGTTTTTTCTTCAACATTTTTCCCCCGCCTCGCCCCCACCTCACCACGGTCGTTTCCTCGATTACTCGAGAGCTGTAAAACCGTCCGTATCGGCCAATAAAATTGTAATCGGAATTCTCGCAAATGTTCGCATATATGTATATATGTAATATATATGTATGGGTACATGTGTACTAGGGTGGTCCTTATTTGGGGTGTTGACGAATTCCGACAAGTGCGCCCCCTAGACACGTTTGAAATAAATTAAAAAAAATGTGTGCGAAAACGGAGCGCTGTAGTCCAATTAGAAGACGTGCCTATAAGCTCGTTTTGTTTTTCATTTGAATAACATGGGATTTTCAGACTACTTCAGTCATTATGTTTTTGAGTTGTCCCCATGAACGCAAAAAATTCTTTTTTCACATAAATCTGTTGTTCATGGATCTCGGAATATCGTAAAATCTTTTCCGATCCAAAAAAACAGACGGCGATCAAAACATTTTAATTTTAATTATTACTTTTTAAAAAAGTATGAAGTATAAACGATGTGTTTTGAAATACACTAATTGAAATACATATTTTTTCCCACATGTACAATTATTTTTTTTTACAAACTTATGACGTAGATAAGACTGCCTTTTAATTGGTGAAATACTGCCAAGCACCAAGCGGCTAAAAAGAGGTATTCTCACGTTGATCAATTTGCCGTCGTGTATAATATCAGGGGGATGGGGGGGCGTAAAGGTTGTGATAACGACTTGTGGAAAAATATACGCGTAGTTGTACCCATGAACAACAGATTTATGTGAAAAAAGAATTTTTTAAAACATAATGATTGAAGTAGTCTAAAAATCCCATGTTATTCAAATGAAAAACAAAACGAGCTTAGAGGCACGTCTTCTAATTGGACTACAGCGCTCCGTTTTCGCACACATTTTTTTTTCATTTATTTCGAACGTGTCTAGGGGGCGCACTTGTCGAAATTCATCAGCACCCCAAATAAGGACCACCCTAATGTGTACACGTGTGTTATATATACTTGTATGATAACTGTATCGTAGGTGTAAATGTCCTCGGGATATCGGAAACGAGCCGAAATTGACACCGAATATCTTCTTAGTATCGCAGAGGAACAAGAAGAAGAAAGAAAAAAAATAAAGAAACAAAGTAAAATCGTTCGCGAATCAACGTGTGGAATTGAAAATGAAGAAATTTATTTCCTGTGAAACAGAATCGAAGAGAATAATTTTTTTACGAAAATTCTTTGATATAAAAAAGTCTGTAAACCAATTCTCTTACAAACAAAACAATTTTCAACGGTAGGTGATGAAAAGTTTTTTGTAAAATCGTCAGATTTTTATTTTTCTTTCTTACCGTTCGTAAGAACCATTGAAATTTATCGATGCGTGTCAGAATTAAGTACGATCGGCTCTTATATCGACGAACAGAGGTCGCGACACGTATTTTTCAAAACGTATTTTGTCTCAATTGGTGGTATTTTGGAGATTGTAAAATTACCATTTGAATAGAATCGAAACGAAATATTTATAGACTTCTTTTCAGCAATCCTGAAAACTGATTCAAGCTGAAATATAATAGCAGATAATTTTATGATTCTGATAAATATGTTCTCTCGAGCTTTCCGATGAAATATACGTGGACATACCTCAAGTTTCAGTTCAAACCGTAACACGCGACTCGTGAAAATCGATGAAAAAAACGAAAAAGTAAAGAAAAAAAAAAAAATTGGAATAGCTAGAATTTTTTTTTTCTCTACATACGTATATTTTATTCGCCAATATCTCCACCCTTGCGCGCGCGTAGAAGCAAAGTGCTCTGGTTTCCAGTTGAAATCGACGGATTAAATTATCCGCGAGAGAGCTGCATGAATTTATACATGTATACGTATGTACGCATATACATATGTATACACAACTGTATGTACGTTATAACACATGGCCAGAATTCACGTACATGATAGACCCTTTATGTATTATATCTGGTATGAATTTTGAGAGTGACGAGGGATGCAAGCGAGTTAACAACATAATATAGCTGTCGACTGAGGAAAATTTTACTTTACAATTTTTCAATTTTTTCAATTTTTTTTTTTTACTTCTCTTTCGAATTTTCATTCAGAGATAGAGCGAGAGAGAAAAAAATTTACTCGCCGCTATATCGGATATAAAATATAGCTGAAAGCCGTGATAATATTCATGATTTATATTTACTCTATCTCTATGCATGTAACTGTGTGTTTTATTCATAATCGTTGAATCTGCAAAGATTCGTCAAATGACAATCGGACGAATGAAATACGACAGGATCGAGCGTGGTTGGAATTGAGAAATTGACGGTTAAATTGATATGAATTTTAATTGGAAAGAAAATCTCCTCGATATGTGAAGAAGAAAATTAAACGGACAAATGCCTGTTTTTAATCGTTTGTTCTTTCGTATTTTTTATAACGGAATTCTAACGAATTGAGACTCATTTCCCGTGTAAATGGATTTATTGTTAGTCCAACTTTCTCAAAACGAATTTTCCACAAAGCGACACAAATTTATCAATTTTAATCCATCACGATTTTACACGCAGCTTGTATTTATAAATTTTTTCGCAATTACGTGAAGACGAATAACTAAAAACAGAATTTCATCTTGGGCAATTTTTGTTTTATTTTTTTTTTATTATTCGAGAATTCATTCAGAGACAACTTGAGCCATTTAAGATTGATCAAAATGAGACGAAAGGTACGTTTTTTTAATAAAAATAATGAAGTAAAATAACGCTAATATATACGTTAGAACACTACTCATAATGTTGCTTTTTTACTTGTTACAAAACTTGTTCGATTAAAATTCAGCCCGACCGACTTTAGTCTCAATTTTTTGGAACCGTTTGTTCAATTGTACGCAGAGTGTCGTTTCTTTTTTTTTTTTTTTTGTTTTTCTTCCAACAATAAGAATCGAAAATCCTATTTTTCTTGATGAGAAACGAAAAATCTTACGTTTCGTATCGCGATCTTATAGTAGCGAATAACGCGAAGTCTCTTGTTGTCTTCCTCAGGCGATAGCAACACTGATAACGGCGATGCCCTGGAAGCAGTTCATCGCGATCTATGAAACTGACGACGGTCTCTCGAGGATCCAGGACGCGCTGAAGCTTCACGGGCCTCAGGATGATCCGGTGACTGTGAGGCAGCTCGGCGAAGGACCGGATTACCGTTCTTTGTTCAAAGACGTCGCGACGTCGCGTGATATAAACATACTTCTTGACGTCGAGTACGATAACCTGATACCTGTTCTCGAACAGGCGAAACAAGTAAACCTGATGAAGGATTACTACACCTACATAATTTCCGGCTTGGTAGGAGGATTTTGAAAAATTTTGTAAATTATCACAATCTCAAGTTTCAAAGTGCCCAGAATTGTGTTTCGCGATTATTTGACCATTTTTCGTCTTTTATTACAATACCGTTCTTTAAATTTCGTTATGACGTTTATCAGATAAGAGAGATAAGAGAGACCAGAAAAACGGGAACGTGTTAATTTATTTGTTTGTATTATCTTCAAATTTGCACTGTCATCGTTGTAATGTATGTAAGAAATGAAATTGCGAGTCGAAATAGAATAGAATGAATCGATCCGAAGACGGGAAATATAAGTTGCTTAATAGACTTTCATTGCCTTGACAAAACTGCTCGGAAGCCAGTCTATAACTTTCCGGTTTCTCTATTTCTTTGTTTTTTTTTTTTTCGTGTTTTTTTCTCGTTTCTCCTGATCTTATCTCTTGAGTAGCATCGAGACAGGCGACGAAGAGATAAAAACAAAATCGAAGAAAAAGGAAGAGCAGAAATGGGCGGATACTTGAACTGAACGCTCTATATAAAATACTCCGAACTACGAAGAAGAATAAAAGCACCGGAAGCAGCTCCAGATGTACTGGAATTGACAGTGCTTTTCTATTTTTCTAGCTTCGTTTTTGTTTTCATTTTATTTTTATTTATTTATTTTTTTCTTTTTTGTTTTCATACCCTGCTTCTGTTGAGACTCGGACTCTGTTTTCTCACGGTGCGATTGTTTCTCCGTTCTACAGAATTTTCCGGATGATCGGATCATCGAGAACTTCAAGGACTCACCGGTTAATATCACCGGACTCGGACTCATGGAAGACAGAAAGGACGAACTGAGAGATGCCCTCAAGCTCGACATCAGGGTTCGTAATTATTTAAAATTACTCGAGTGAAATAAGCTATGTATTGAAAAATACAATCGTTACAGTCTCCTCGGGCAGTTAATAATTTCCTTTTCAAACGAAATTGTGTCTCTCATTTAACCCGTACAACGATACTCGCTCAATGTTATCCTCAGTACGAAGATAATTGGCATATTTTTTTTTTTCGTTTTTACCTTTATTCGATGAATTAATTTTCGTTATTCACAACACGTCGTGTTTCAAATCAATATACATCTTGGTACAGAAACCTTGACTATAGTATCTTATTTCTGCGAAAATTTCAAATTCTTTGCCACGTTCGACAATTCTCGACCGAAAGATGTGTCCCTCTTTATTTTTGTCGGGTCTCGTGTCAAATTTCTGGGTAATGTCTTCATTAATCCCTCGGTGGACAACAAGCGAGGCACTGTTTCGAGGCTTGTGATATTGTTCAATTTTGTCCGAGTTCCAGTCCACAATACAACAGTGCTGAAACACATCTCATACCCCTGGCGAACGACGAGGGGCACTTACGAGCAGCTGACGGTCACCTTAATTTTCTTTTCATTAACCTCAGTCCCACGTTTACATCGACGAAATTATATGAAAAAAAAGAGGAAAATTTTATCTCGCTCCGTGCACGCTGCGCATTGTTTGAAAAAAGGGTTGTTGTTCCTTGTCAAAAAGTTTCAGCGGATAACCGCGGCAGGAATAAAAATATTCATTATTTTCGTAGGTCATCGCGACTTGGAATAGTTTTCGCGCAAACGTTGCACTGTTTTTTCTTGTGTTTTTTTTTTTTTTCAATTTTCTACATTACTTTTTGGCGAGAAAAAATCAATTTCACGAATTTGTGTGGAAACTCGAGAATATAGTAAGCTCGATATCTTACGGATCTCATTAATTATTTCAGGTTGAAGACGCCCTTCTTTACGACGCTCTTTTACTCTTCAAGAAGGCGTTGGACGCGCTGAATTTGGCAAACATTGACGCAGATTCACCATTCGATCTTGTGCCAGTACCGCTGGCTTGCAATTCCGTGGAAAAATATTCGGCAGGACGCAATTTGACCGAGGCGATACGCTCCGTGAGTATAAACACGTAACGGGTGTAAGATTCACGAGGTAATTTATCAATGGTCGATTATTCGACATCGGAATAGAATATCTCGTTTCCTTACCGTCGGTAAAGAAGATGCAGTCTTATCAACTCGTCTCAAGATGTGTCGGGTGAATTCGTTGGCATACCACCGGGGGTCCTATTACCGACACTCATCATCTCTTGAGATCTTCTTAACTTCTGAAGAAATATTTCAAGGCATGGATATTCGTGCCGATCGCAAATATTCTCGCAGTTGGAAATATGTCTGAACATTATGGGGAGTTACCGATCGAATTTTCGGTCGGTAGTCGCCTTCCTTACCGACTGAATGCGTCCCGCGTTAATTTGAATTTGAACCTAGGAAACTCGAGTCGACGAGCTGACGGGTCCGATGGAGTTTGATCAGTTCGGACAGAGGCAAACGTTTCAAATTCACGTGTGGGAGTTTTACCTGGACAGGTACCAGACCATCGCTATTCAGGACAATGAAGGATTCAGGCTGACTCGGTCCGCCCAGGAGCGGAAGGATGACATCGAAAGTAAAATTAAGATCAATCGCTACAAAGTTACAACAAGAATCGTGAGTCTGGATCTCCTTGCATTGATAGACATTCGGCTGGAACCGAATTGCAGACTAAATGTTGTCCGTCTACAGGGTCCGCCATACTTTATGGAAATTCCGAAGGATTCAAACGAAGGTATCGTTATCAAAGAGAAGCGATACTACGGATACAGTGTCGATCTTATCCACGCGATATCTGAGCTCCTTAATTTTGATTACGAGTTCGAGTTGGTGCCCGACGGTAACTACGGTTCATACAGCGATGTCAACAAGACCTGGGACGGGCTTGTCAGGCGCTTGCAAGATCGCGTGAGTCAATTTTTGAGAAGAAATAATGGAGAGAGAATGATGAGGAAAGGTCGTGAAACAGGACAGGACGATTTGAACGAAAATCTTTGCGAGTGCTCTTGGGCCAAAATGAAGAAACTCGTGTTTCGGCGTTTCACCGACGAAGAAGGTGTCCCAGATCGATCTCTCCGATTTGATTCCTTTCGTAATACGCTATAGTAGACTGAAAACTAAGTGACAGGTATTTTTTTTTTTTTTTATCTGCCATTGAACACTTTAAGGTGGTGAAACCACCTTCCAAAGTAAGGAATGTCAAGGGGGGATTTGGCAGATAAAAAAAAATACGTGTCGCTTAGTTTCTAGTCTACTATAACATATTAGAAATGAAATCAAATCGGAGAGATCGACTTGGAATACCCTTCTTGTTGGTGGGTATTCAGTAGAGAGGAGAAAAAAATCGGAATCTGTTAGATAATGTGATGTACCGTAAGTTTTAAATTTTCTTATTCTCATTGACAAGCGCCCACTCACTGAAACGACGAAATACCGGTGCATTTATTTTGACCCAAGAGTGTGTCAAATTATATTTGATAAAATCGGTCTGTCCTACTTCATGTGACCTCACCCTGTGAGTAAGATACTCTTTATACGTTTCACTGAACGGTTTTGACTTCGTAATTTCAGGAAGCTGACTTGGCCATTTGCGATCTGACAATTAACCACCAGCGGGAATCGGCCGTCGACTTTACAATGCCCTTCATGAACCTTGGTGAGTTGGTAAAACCGACTGGCGAAATTACTCAGGTTTACAAATGGTTTCTCGATCCTGCTCTCTCACGTATCCGTCTCATCTCGTTTTCATACAGGTATCAGCATATTACACAAGAAGCCGGAGACTAAACCACCGGATCTTTTCTCCTTCTTGTCCCCGTTCACCACCGATGTCTGGATCTACGTCGCCACTGCCTACCTGGCCGTTTCCCTTGCATTATTTTTCCTCGCCAGGTTGGTCAAATTTTATGTTCGAATATCAGAAAAGATTTTAGTCGTCGAGAAAAAAGAATTTACGAACCGTCCCGAAAATTGTCGAACATTCGAAGACCTATTTGGAGTTTCAACCCTTCGGACTGACGCAATGTACTACAAAATGGTCGAACTCGATTTCGATAATTTCAAGTTTCGACCCTTGAGTATGAAAATACAGACGAAACATGGTTTCAGAATCGCTCCGGGCGAGTGGGACAACCCTCATCCTTGCAATCCGGACCCTGAAGAATTGGAGAACAGTTTTAACTTGATGAACTCGATGTGGCTCAGCATCGGATCACTTCTGCAACAGGGTTCAGACATTCTACCGAAGTGAGCCTCCGCCTGTTGGTTTTTTTCGATGTTTTCTTTTCCCATTCTCTGTCACCCGGCAATTAACGCTTCTCAGCTGACTCTGTGCCTTCCTGGGATGCAAAACATCGCAAAGAGCCCAGCGGAAGAAATCGGAAGCCGTTGGCGTTCGCGAACCGGAAGAAGAGCCTCACCTGTTTGTTCCCCAAATTCATTTTCGTTTCCATGATCTGCGACCACCGCGACCTTATACCCAACTTATGCAGACGGCTTCTCATACTCGGATTCCTATCATTTCCCCGTCCATATACCCAGCATGACGTGTGTTCTCATCCAGTCAGCGAGAGAGTAGGTACAATTAACCTTAACGACGGTGTGTTTGCCGGACGCATTTGAGGCGGCTTACCACTTATTAGCGTGTCATCCCGGCGGCTATTTGTTGCCTGCAGCCGAGCTTGTTTACTCGGCGTATCCACGCTCCTGCACATGCAGGTGACGCTTGGTTAACCCGACTCCTATAGCGCGGCTGTCCGAAGTCCCGAAGCCGAGTTGGTGGTACCGCAGCACCAAGACGATGTCAGTCGCGTCGACGGTAATGCCGGTCCCTCAAATGCCGAAGACAAACATACGGTAAAAGTTTACACAACGATCATGGCTCGGCTAATTAGTGAAGGACTCTCGTAATTGCGGTGGAGCCTCGTATCCACCTTCGCGTCCTTGAAACATCCGTTGGACGCTCACGCAGGCCTGAATGTCCGTTGAATTGATGACACTTAAGGCCGTTCACAGGGCACCGTCGATCCGCATGGTGGCTGGAATGTGGTGGTTCTTCACCCTGATCATGACCTCGTCCTACACCGCGAACTTGGCCGCCTTTTTGACCGCCGGAAAAATGGGCGACAGTATAACCAGCGCCGAGGATCTGGCCACGCAGTCCTCCATCAAGTATGGAGCTGTCGACGGCGGATCCACGTCCATGTTCTTTAAGGTACACTGTAAAAAATTGACGATGTTAAAATAGACCAAATAGGTTACCGGTGTGGGCTACTATATGAAACACTTCTCGTGGTCAATTCGGAACTTGAACGTCAGACAGTGTTGGATTGACGACAAGTAGTATTCGATTGACATGAAATAGTGTTAGATTGACACTGCAAAATATTGAATACTGTCCACACCGCGTGTTGTTGTTGTTTTTTTCTTTTTTTTTTCCACTCTGCAGATGCGGTGAAACGCTGTGAAACTGTGCGATAAATGTTTCTCGCGCTGACGGAGTGACGAATCAATTATGCGGTGACCATTTTTTCCCTAATATAGAATTCGAGCAACTCGGTTTACCAACGGATGTGGGCTGCTATGATGGAGGCCAGACCCAGTGTTTTTACAAAGGACAACGCCGAGGGCGTTAAACGCGTACTTGGCGAAGACAGCAAGTACGCTTTCATCATGGAGTCCACCTCCATCGAGTACCACGTAGCAAGAAGCTGCAAGCTCGAACAGATCGGCGGGTTTCTAGACAACAAAGGATACGGCATTGCCATGCCTTTGAGTAAGGATAAAAATTATTATATTTTAACCATCACTCAATGATCCCGAATCGTTGGCTTGTCGCCAATCGTTGCGATGAATTTTCTATTAGCATATCGTCATCTTCGTGTAGGTAATATTCTCTCCTGGTAAGAAAAAAAAAATTAAATTTTCTTCGTCAACTCGGAAACGCAACATCAAATTGCGTTAGAACGTCATGAAATTATAGGCTATGCAAGTTCACAGCGCGTTTTTCTTACAGTTTACTAATTTTATTGTACAGAGCCGTAAGAAGAAAGATATCCCAAGTCGATGTCGCCGACTTAGATTATTTTGTAATATGTTATAGTAGGCTAATATGTTTACTGGTTTTTAGTTTACTGTAACATATTACAACAGAAATCAAATATGAGAGATCGACCTGGGATACCTTGGAATAATATTCGACCTTTGAATTGAATCGAATGCCAAGGTTCGCCAACGTTTTGTTGGTATTTTTCCGATGTATGGTTGGTGCGTAGATCTCCATCTGATGTCTTGTTCTCCGCTTTTCCGATTCACCTTCCCTTCTTCTTCAGACTCACCGTACAGAACGTTGTTCAGCGAGGCGGTACTGAAGCTCCAAGAACAGGGTGTCTTGCAAAAGTTGAAGGACAAGTGGTGGAAGGAGAGAGACCTAAAACCAGAGACAGCAGAATGCAACAAGACTGGCGAGGCGACGGATGACTCGGACGAGCTTGAGCTCGGTATAGCAAACGTCGGTGGTGTCTTCCTCGTTTTGATGTGCGGCGTTTCGGCAGCTTGCGTAGTAGCGATCCTCGAGTTCCTCTGGAACGTCAGAAAAGTCGCCGTCGACGAAATGGTCAGTCCCGTCTGCTAACGCGTGGCTTATTTCGCTGCAGTCGCTTTTTTACTGTGCCAGGAGCGGAGTTGAAGTGCCGAAAGCGTCTAATTTCAAATTATTCGGTGGTGAAACTTGAAATAAAGATATCAAACTTTGGAGAAACAACCAAGTTTCGAACGGTCGGAAACCCGACGGCTCAAAGTACCGAAATGCAATATTCCGAAAATTAAAATTATGATTGAGCAAAGTTCCGATGGAGCAAAATTCGAAAATTAAAATGCAATCACACAGCGTGGTTTACTCGACGATTGGGTGTAAAAAAAATGAGAAAAACCGAAAATCAGAATGTTGAAATTCCAAAACAAAGAAAGATCAAAGTGGTGAAATATCACCAAGCCAGAAATTCACGGAACTGAAAATCTTTGATCATCCAGAATTTCAACGTTACGAATTTTTTAATTTTCTCATTTTGGCACTTTTGGAACTATGAGCGTCGGGTTTCATACCATTTGAAACTTGGTTGTTTCTCCAAAGTTTGATATCTTTCCTTCAAGTTTCACCACCAAAAAGTTCGAAATTTTGCGCTTGCGAAACTTTTCAAATTTCGAATTTCAACCCCACTCCCTTTGCAATATTAATTTCCAGGTGACACCGTGGGAGGCCTTCAAGGCCGAGTTTAAATTCGCGATCAATATTTGGGCCGAGACGAAACCGGTCAAGGTCGCAAAGAGCAGCAACAGGAGTTCCACTTCCGCTTTGCACACCGGCGCTGGACCGGGAAGAGCAGCATCCGTTGCCAGGTCGCTCGTAGGTTCCTTCCTCAGGCTCGATATGATCGACAAGTTCGAGAAGGACAACACATCGAATACCAGAACTGGAAATCAGAGGAACAATTGAAATTTCGTTTGATCATTATTATGACCTAGTTATTGATACTTTGAATGGCTTCAAGCGTAATCGTGAAATATTATATAACGCATAGTATTTAGTATTTATACACTGATACAATATCTTATAGTCTGGTTTGGGAAGCTACCTATAACGTTTTTATTTTATTACATTTTTTTTTTTTTTTCTTGCTTTCCGGAATTCCAAACGACAAGTAAACGACTAAACATCCCACCAGAGTCGGGTGACTCTGCCGGGCAGGAATAAAAAAAGGAAATGTGTGGTATGAAATGAAATTAAATAAAAGCTGCGTCATTTGTCTGTATCGTTTTTTTTTTTTTTTTTCATCGTCTCGAACATAATACGGCGGTGTGTAATATACTGCTGTATATTTTACGGTGTCCATAGACAATGCATCCTGTTTATTCTTCCCCGCGTTTTATAATCCGTAATATATCTGTCAACCGCGAGTTTGCGGTCGAGAACCACAACGCGATGGACCAAACTCGACTACAAAAGCGCCGACTTATATAATATATATACATCATTTTCATCCGACAGCCGTACTTGCAACAAGCATCGCATCGCTCTGTACAATACGCGTTAGTGTAGATGAAGGGAAAATAGTTTTGCAAAAATTGCTGCTGGATTGGGAGATAAGAAGAAAACGACAAGGAAGAAAAAAAAAAAAAAACGAACAGATTTGCCAGAAAATTAAATTCATCGTTTAATAGATCTCACGATTATAATTTTATTCTTCTTTACGACTGACAAAACATTTTCCAATCATCTAATCGATGAAAAATCGCGCCAACGAAAAGAAAATGGAAAAGGAAAGTTGTTTCTTGTTTTTTTTTTTTTTTTTTTATTTATATCTTGTATCATTCAGACAGCGGTGAGTCAAGATTTAAAAACGCGCGAGGTTCAAATTCCAACTCGAGACGATTGTAGTTTTGAAAATTTGATCGGCGGCTTCGTACTTTCAAGTCATCCAGCGAGCTCTGCGGGTCTAACTATTTTAGGTACGTATTATTATATCAAAACTGGACGATTCGTGTAGAGTGAGATAAGAGAGAGAGAGAGAGAGAGAGAGAGAGAGACAGAGAAACGAAATACACATGAAACAAACTTGATATTAATTACCCTCAGGCTCGACGTATTAATGCTTTTTTCCTAAGAGATAACGGGTCAAAAGTCAACCTCTAAATCACCCGGTCGCCGTGGAGGTATGAGGATATTTTCGATAAGCCCTTTGACGAAAACCGCTCCGCAATCCAGCGCCTTGAAACTGAGTTATGCGCGTCTTTTATACACGTGGATGCATACGCCAGGACAGTTGTAATTTTTGGAATGCGTATTTTGATGACAATCAACTCGTTTCGAATTACATTTTATTTTGTCCGGATATGTAGACACTTTTTTTTTTTTTTTAATTTATTTGTTTATTTTTTTTTCTTTCATCACTTTTATCTTCGAGGATTTTCTCAAAAGTTAGTCCTCGGAGTTTTCAAGTATTATTCCATCGAACTTGTATCGAAATGCTTTCTTCATTGCTCTGTAGAAAGAGAAGAAAAAAAAAATCAATATTCGCAAATTTTTTTTAACCATAATTCTGGGAAATACTTCGTTGATATATATCGAAATGATTTTTTCAAGTGGGTTCCGGTTTCATTTTTAATTCCAAAGAAGTAATTGCCAAGTTTTCTTTTTACCAGACATTATTTATTTCTCATTCAAATCTCTCCAAGTTTTCTACTCACAAACGGTTAAACCGCGTTAATTGACTTATTTTCTACTTTTTTTCCTTTCGCAAAATAAAACGAAAATTGCAGATAAACCTAGAAACCAGTAGAGGATATTATAGATACCTTGGACTTTATTTTCTCAAGCATAAATCTTCTTATACAGATAAATTAGTATGAGGAGAAAAAAAATAAAAAAATTGCAATTCGAATGACTCGAAACAGGGATCTTCGTACAGTTCATCGTGTCTATGCTGTTTTTTTTTTTTTTGTCAGTTTCTAGCATAAAATGCCACGTAAATTGGAGAAAGTGATTGACTCAAAACTTCTCAGTAAGCGAAGATGGGGGACTGCCGAGGCCGAAGGCTGGTGAAAAAAAAAATAAGACGCTTTTCAAATTTGAGTTATGGAAAGGGACCGAAGTCGCGTCGCGCAGAGGGTGAAAGAAGTGCCGGTAATTCTCCTGATCGCATCGCTGCTGTAGGTCCTTCGCTCAGTCCAACAATATTTGGACTTGCCCATAATGGTGTTAACGAACCTTGGTCCCCAGGGTTTTGGGATTTTCTTCCCCCTTCGCCCCTCGGCTCGGCTTCGTGCCACGCGGCCTCTTTGTGGCATTATTTCCCGGCCCGAGACTCGATCCGTAGAGCCTCGAGCGGCCACCTTGCTGCCGAGGAAACTTCGACGAGTGGAAAAATCAGGAGGAAAATCCGACCGGTCACAGAGCCGGCTTTCAATTGAAGTGGGAAAAGAAAATTGCCGGTACTCTCAAACATTCTACACATCCAGAGATTTGCTGGCACGTTTCTTTTTTGTTTTTTTTTTAATTACAAGAGGTTCATAATTGCTCCTATTACTTAGACGATTAGAAGAAAGAAAAATTCAATCCAAACACGCCGAAAATTCGAGAATTCGATTCAATCGCTAACGAACTCGATGAAATTCATAAGACTTTGACATCGACTTGTACACTTTAAAACTAACCGACTAGACTTTTCTTCCTATTGAGAGAGAGAATTTGAATGTGAAACCGTGCTAGACACTTTTCATTCAAAATTCGATGCAAGCAAATTTTTATTCTGATTTCGGTAATTTTACGATGCTTGGAGTTGGCCGGAAAATAGGCAAAGCAATTTGACCGAACGACCGAAGCTGGGTTGAAAATTTAAAGCGTATTTGACGGTAAAATTAAAGAAAAATTCACCATCTATCGAGATTCGATTGGAGTAAGAGAAGAATTTTCATCCGATGCGGGTGTCCGTTCGACGTGAGTGTGTGTGTATATCACCGTATATGTAATCCATACGTATTGGTGGATGTTTGAATGATTCATGGTACCCAAGGAAGTTCCGAAAAGGGCGGGCAATTATTCAGGAGTAGAATAGGCGGCAGCATCGGCGGAGGGTCCTGTGCAAACAGGAGACACGTGGGAGGTCCTGGAGGATGGATCTGGAGTCAATCCCGTTACCCCCCGCCGAGGTGAGGCTGAGTTATGCCGAGCGGGGTCCTGCAGGACGCCGAATCCTCTTCTGACACCTTTATTTGACTCGATAAGCACCGTCTCGGCGCCTTTTGAAAAGACCCGCGTTATTATCTATACGTATATGTATATATATATATATACGTTTGCTCGGAACTCGAACTCTCGAGAGCGTACATAAGAAGTAACAATGACCTGTTTGCCTTTCCAGCTTCCTTGAGAAACTACGCCGCCCAAGTGTGTATATGCACACATTATACGCACCGACGACGATGACGACGCCACCGTTTCGCCCGTGCATCCGATCCCCGGTAAACCGTTCCGAGCTGTCAAAATTCAAACGGAAACCCCACAGACCCGATGCATGGTCACGAGATAATAAAGACGCTCATGGCACACCCTCACTCGAAGTGCCGACCTCCCAGACTTTCCCGGAATGCGTCATTCCATGTTTTCACCGTCATGCCGTTGCGGCTCGATAGCAGCGACTGTGACCGACTGGAATCTGGATTCATGATGTCCGGTGCTCCCGGAAATGTCCTTGAATTTTGCTTGTCCTTCGAAGATCCCTGGAAACTGTCTTTGAATTTTTCTTGCGTACAGGAAATATTTTATTCTTAATGTCCTGGTAATGTCATTGAATTTGTTAGGGATTTTTTACAGGACACCATGGGATTTTACCAGATATGGTATGGAACCGATTACGAGGCGATCACTCGTTCGTCTTGTTACTGGCCGTGCTCTCAGTTGCACCCAGAATCCAGATATGCTGTCCGTCCATTTTGCAAAACCATTGGTTCGATGGCGAAAAGGAGCCAATGAAAGAATTTTGAAAGCATACTTGAGAAGTGCGAAACATTATCGAGCAGATATCTTTATGCAACTTGAAATTAATCTCCAAAGAAAACTCTCCTGTTTCCTGACCGGTTACCCACTTTCACTAGGAATCCATACGCTGGTCGTTAACTCGACGTTGAAGAGCATCCGAAACCCACAAATCGTTGTGGGATAATCTTGGAAGCACACTTACAGAGATGTTCGAACCAACATGGAGTAAACGTGGAAATCTTCATGTAACTTGCAATAATTGATCCGGAAAGAAAAGTGACCCTGACCAATTTCAAGTACTGCCAAATGACGAAGATCCGAAACCTTGAATTTCAAGCCGAAAGTTGGGTACCAAAGCAAAGCGTTGAGGATACCGCTAATTTCAATTAATGAAAGCATTAGGCCCGGCTCCCTTGAAAGATGGACCTTCGATGGAATTCAAAATGGCCTCGCGCGAGGAGCGATTACTCTTGCCGATAAGCGAGTAGATATCGTTTGTGTTTCTGCCGCTCGTTACGCGACCGTTGTAATTAAGCCGATAATGATTCTTCACCGCCTCATGCCGTACAAACTTCGCCGGTATGCAACTGCCGTTTTCGATTCTTGATAGAACCTTTGTTGTGGTTAATATGTATACTGACCGCGTTTGAAGTTCGTCTGAAACGAATTCTTTTCATTAAAATACTGTTGCGAAGTAACCGTTGAACGATCGATTGTAGAACGGATAAAAATCATAGCGAATAAACGTAATTGTGAGTGTACGATTGAATTGCAGTTCCGAGTGTCCAACCAAAATCACACGGAATCGTAGCGTTTCTTCGAGAATTCGCACAGCTACCGTTAAATCATGAAACATCAGTAAAAATGCGTGAAAATCAGATGAAACAATTTCAAAATAGATCAAATCGTGTGCGATTCCAAAAGCTATTCAATTACAGGCAGTAATAAGTATTGCTTCAGATTGAAAACTAATTTGCAATGCTGACAAGGTGATGAGAAGATCGGTGAACCAAAGGTGAGATCGAATTTGATTGTGGTAAGATCGAATTCTCGTCTACAGACGATGCGTCACAGTTTTAGAAATGGTCTGTTCAGCTACCGATGCAATCAAGCGATAGGACGATTCGCGTCCTGCGGATCAAAGGACGGCGTCCTGATCAATCCTTGAGTAATGAATACGAGAAGATTGCCAGCGATGTACAAACGCGAAGAGAGTAGGTTTGGTCTTAGGTTTCGTCAGACCCGTCGAGTGGTTGAGCATTCTGGAGTGGAAATTGATTTCGGTAGACCTCCATTACTCAAAGCGAGCGGAAAAACGTACCGACAAAAGTCAGGAGACTGATCCTTTGGGGATAAGAAGGCAAACTTATCCCAGTGAGTCGGATGGGTTCTGTGTCCCGTAGAAATTCTTGGCGCGTTTTTAACCAGCAGGAGCTGTGCAGGCGCAGAAAGGAACCCCGCGTCTCGCTTTAACCATGCCGCAATGTCTCCTTCGGCAAGGACCTCCCCAAGGATTCGAAACACCGAATCTCCAGGGAGTGCTTCGAACTTTCAATTTTAACGACAAATCCGAGAGACGGTGTCAAGGTCTCCGCAGTTTTGACCAGCAAAACGGTCCGATGTTACCAGTCTGACAATTGGAGAAGCGTCACAGTTCTGGTACTTCTGCTTCTCAATATAACCGACTTGTCGTGTATTTTGAATAAACTGCGTTTGAGCGGATATTCAGCATCGGAATGAAAATACGAGCTTTTCACAAATACCGGACAAAGTGCAATAAATGCGAGCAAACCGGAATTCGAAAGCTCCTGCAACTCTTCTAATGTTGAAAAATCTGGATTGATTTCACGATTTCCAGGTCAACCGAATGTGGACGATGACGATACTTCCCTGAATGTAATCCAACCAGATATGGTCCGAGGCGTATCTCCTCTCATTCATAGTAATTCATGCAGCTTACACATACACACGCTGCATCTATGGGGAAGAAGTTAGCGTGGGTGATCGAACGACGTCTGCAAAGAGAGAGAAGGAGAGTGTGGCTGGAGGATATGCAAAGGCGAACAAGAAGAGATCAGACGATCGGGATCAGGACCAAGAGGACCGAAGTGCCGCTCCTTGCGCCGGCAGAGGAGTAAAACGGGCGGTGGGGGGGGGGGGGGGGAGGAACACTCGGGCCGTTAGGAGGAGAGAGGGAGGAATAGGACCCCAGTTAAGGAACACGATGCTATCGGCGCTTGTTAGCTCTCCAGACTTCCACAGCGGGGTGCATCCTCTGGCGGCGAAACCCTCCCTCCTTACCGCCACCCTCTCCCACCGCCCAACTAGCCCAGGATTCCGGGGTACAACGAGTCTTTCGGCATCGCCTTGCTCTCTTCGCTATAACATACACGCAAGCATCGTGAGGAGCTTCGGAGTATCGCTTGGCATTAAAACATATCATCGAAGGATCGTCGGGATATGGTAACCATGTAATAATCCAGTCTAAAGTTTTGTCGAAAGAGGGAATTTGGCACGAGGTGGACAATCCTGGAAACTAATGTCAAACTCTGGACGAGCTATGACAGTTCTCATTGACCTGATGGCTGGTATCAAAAAAAGCTGATGGAATTGTTGAAGAAAAGATAAATTCAACGTCAAGTTATCTCAAACTGTGAGCGATTGGATGTTTTAGACACTTTTCTGATGTCTGTCGGATTTTATACGATTGTTTTCCAACGATGGGGATTTTCAAGCAGACCTTTCGCACGTGTGATGTTAACGATCGAAGTACACTTTTTCAGCACTTTTGAGGAAGGTAAAAGAGATACATAATGGTATACAATTTCGATGGTGAAAAGTTGAATATCCTCACGGGTCTTGAATGGGAGAACGAGACTCACCCTAAATGGTGTTATAAAGCCGGTTTATTGTATCGTTAAAAGTAAAGCGTAATGGTGCCGATGAGATCGTGTAACAAAGTTTGTTTGGATTTCCAGGTCGAGTCTTCCCTACTGTTATTCTTCCTTCTTTTTCACCTCTTTAGTTCCCGCAGCATGTTGTTGTTCTCTTTTTATCTTTACATCCGTGTGTAAGGGTTACTTACTTCTACATCACCGATACGAGTTGTGTAGCCTCGGGATGTATATATTCGTGTTTAACACACTACGTATCTACCTCTCTCTCTCGCTCTCTTTACGTTTAGATAATTACGATGAGGTAAAGAAGAATCCTTGGCGGCGAGATGGCAGTCCTTTCAACGGCCCTCTCTAAATTTGATTTATGCTGATTAAAACAGAGGAGAAATGCCGAAAGCCAGCCTGTGAGCAGGCCTTTGCAGCATGCGAGCAATATACACTTTATACGCACTTACACCATCTTACACAACGTGCGCAATATACAAGGTGTCTTTCAACTACAACCTAATCGCGTCCGCAAGTACAACCAGACAAATCTATTCGTGATAAGAAGTTTCCAATCCTCAATTCGTTAATAAAATGTCCCATTTGGAAAGTTTGAAATCACCTAACTTCGAACTTGATCGTTGGAAAAATTCCAAAAAATTCACATACCCGGAAACCGATGGCAAAAATTATGACCCAAAGTTTCATCGACACTTATCAAATACCGCGAGATTTATGGACCGTTCAATAATCGAAGTGGACGTCATTTTGAGATCAGAGATGATCGGAGTGATTTGGAGGAATTCCCAAGTACATAGTTGTTAAAATATCATTGAATTTTGCTCTTCGTTCAGCCTGTCTGTCATAGAAAAATAATTCTCGAACACCCTCTAGACGGCGGGGTTTAGAGCAGGGGCATTAAAATTGTAACAGAAGTCGCAACACTGGTTCAGGTAACTCGTAGTAGGTACTATGTGTATCTCTGGTCTCTCAGCTTTCGAGTCGGAACCTTTACGGCTCTCTTTCAAGTTTTTAACGAACCGCCTTATCGGCTAATTATAAAGCCACGGCTGTTGTACAAATAGCCGGGTCTTAGTGGATGTAGCCCGATAAGGAACCCTCCTTCCAGCCTCCCCGCCGCTCTCAGCTACCGGACTCCGGTGCTCCCGGTCCCAACGACATTTCCGAAAAGCATTCCTTCAGAAATTCTTTTCCACCGCGATACCGCCACTCCCGTGCCCTCCTTCAGGCAGCTGCTCCCTCGATGACGTTTCTAATTTTTCACCTACATTTCTCAATGTTATCGCAGTTTTGTTTCTCATACTCTGTAATAGACTTTCCAAGAACCCGAAGTAGGCCGGTTCGTTCGAAATATCGTAGATTTCGTGAATCATCAATTTCTTTCTCAATCCAGATACGAAATCATAAGAATTTAAAATTGATCGATTCCATTCGAACGGACCGGTTGTACAGATTAATTTTGACGTAGTCACAATCGGTGATCACGAGATGCTAGTATTTTTTGAAAAATCAAATCGTCCGGAATAGTGAAACGTAATTGTGATTCAGGTCTTCTGAAACTCGTTCAAGCTTTTTCATAATCACATGGAATGACGCCAGCTATATACAGTTGATAAACAAATAGCCTGTTTTCGATTACTTGAGCATTTAACTTTAAAAGGAATGTTTAATCTGTATTGCTAATAGTGCTGATTTGAGAATAAAAATCTCTCAGCAAAAATACTACAATTTTTGATCAAAACTTTAAATAAATGTGAGAAAAAACATCAAGGGCATACAACTTATAAGAATAATTCGGTTGAGAAAATATCTTATTCAGATTATCTTTATTAAGACGAGGCTAAGTTGTTTATTTGGTGAATTAAAAACGTAAATCGATCGATGTGGTATGTCGAGAAAACAGATTTCTTGCTGACGTACGCAAAAACGGCATTTTTATTTATTTATTTTTTTTTTTTTTTTTTGATTTTGATGAAATTCTCAGTTTCTATCGATGATCAATAATCTGACAAAAAATCTCTAAGCAATGATATCGCAAAATGTAATATCTCGGATACTACCCGCCACTTCAATAAAAAAATAACTACAATATTGCGGCTGAATTTTGATGTTCTAGATTTGTTAAAACCACCCAATCATCGAACAATTACTTTTTCTATTTCAAAATATCTCATTAATACCATTCTGGTTTACGTGTTCTTCAGTTTTCGCTGTTTTTCTTTCGCACTAAAAGTGAAGCGGATCTAAAAACGGCCGAAAAGTGTTAAAAATAGTTGTAGAAAGAGTGAAAAAACAATCCAAAATAATCCTGATCAAAAACTCTCATCTATACACTGAGAAAAATTTTTAGTTCCGGTTACCGCTCGGTCCTTAACTATTTTCATTTTTTACCACAATCGAAAAATACTCGTATAGTTCTAGGTAGAAAATGAAAATTAGTTTTCTATCTGTTACCGGAAAGTCTAGTATCCGTTACTATTCTTTCTCATTACGATCACTGTTGCTAGATTTTTTTGTAACTAGTGCGTAAATACAATGCTCGTGCAACAATAAATTGACGTTAAAGCCTCGTTTAACTAAAAAGGTAGAGTAAACCTCACCAACTGATTTTGCGTTGCAATTGCCAAAAAAGGATCGAGAATAGCGCAAAATGTTTACGCGTACCTCGTTTTTCGTAATTCCAACAATGTTCAAACAGTTTTTTCAACGATACCTGTTTTACTGAATTTTTCTAGTTACTATAACAAATGAAATTTGTCTCACAATCAGTGTATGTGCAGTATAAATGAACCAAGCATGCAGTAACAATATTATCTAACGTATAAAAAATAAATAAATAAAAAATTAGCAAAAATGTTCAGAGTTCTTCGTGATACGAAAATTGGCAAATTTTTATAGTTTCGAAGAGCCGTCGTTCATCGGCAAAGGCGCCTCTGTAATACGTATAACTAACCTGCAACGCTTCTTACGGTGAAACACGGCTCTCCGGTATTACTCTGCAGGCCACAGAGAGTGTGCTCGTGTAACGTAACGAACCTTAAGCCTATCCGGCTACTGGTTTTACGCCCCAAGAGCCTCCGGGTATGCGGTCATTTCCGAGGCTCATATTCAGAAGAACCCAAGTCCGTCTCATCTTCGTCTTACTCTCTTCCTTCTTCATTCTTGAAACTCAATTTTTCTTTTCTAATTAAATTGAAAACTATACCACATGCATCATTTCACGTGAGTCACCAATTTCATATGTTCGTGTGTCAAATTCGGGGAGAAATATTTCATTCAATCGAATTGAATTGGGAATTCAACGATAAATATCGACGAATATCAATTGAAAAGAAAAATAAAATGAATTGATATTTTTCGATGAATGTACAGGATAAAAATTTTATTAGAAATAAAAAATAGGCGATTGTGAATTTGCGCTGGAAATCGAATGAGATTCGGTTTTTAGTCGATTGAAAAATTGTTAATCTAGACGGAAAAATCGGTGGGCAGAAATATGTGTAAATAAATAATTTAACTTCACCGAAGGAACGAAGTGAGACCCGACCCTCTGATTCTGTGGATCGATGATCGTTGATCTGAGATAAGAGGCTGCCGGTGGGAAACGGTTAATTTATTTACGACGCGATTCGGTTTCATTAGCATACCCATAATCCTCCATTGCGGAGCGTGCGGTGTACGGTAGTCGGTTTGGGACGACGGTTTATACCGGTACTAATCCCTCCGCCGTCCACAGCGGTTGTAAAAAGTGTGGAGAGGGATAAAATACGCGTAGAAATAATTACCGATATAATTGTTTTGATTTACATTGATTACGCACTTGGTTAGGGAGCAAAAAAAAAAAGAAGCAAAGTATATGCGTGAGAATAATTATTCATTTCCTTATTAACTTCATTCACTGTCTATGATCGATTTTTTCCCTTCCAAACGATCCGATTTAATAAATTTGTTCAAATTCAGTCATTCTTGCGTTTCCATTCAATCAAGTCTTTTGTTTGACAAATAAGCTGCCAAATAGTTTGAGTTTTTTTAGTTTTTTCGTACAATTGATTAAACGTTAGACGGTTAGGTATAGTGTTACAAAAGTGATTATTCATCAAGCTATAAAAATTTAATTAATCGTATGGATTGAAACAAGGAATGCTAATGTTTTTATTTCATTAATATTATAGTCATTTAATTGGTTTAAATATCATTTCGTCAAATTATGTTACTGATTGTGCAACGTTGTTTTAAAATAAATTTTTCCAATCCAAGGTAGACTGATTATATTTCTCAGTTGTAAAATGAAATTGATCATTCTTCATTTTGCGAATCCTTAGATTTTTTAACCATACGTAAAATAGTTTTTGATTTTTCTTGTACGTTTTGTGTACGATTCTTACACGTTAGGTATAGGAAAGATATTTAACGGTGAGCAAATGTTTCGGAATTTAGGCAAAACGAAGGAATTTGGATAAGTTTCAGAATATATATACACGTAATAAAGGCTGTCAAGATTTGACATCCAACGGATCAAACGATTCTTGGAAAAGAGATCGTCATATAATGAACCGAAAAACAAACACAGTTTAACCTCGCAGGTCTGCGGGCAGCTGTCCTGTTAGAATTATTTTGCGGTTTTAAAAATCCCTTGATTTCGGCAGCTCAAAATCAATTAGCGATCCGCCTTTTGCCGACCGCAGAACGCCTCTTCGATTCTTCTATGACGCAGCCTTTACCCGCGATGTTTGCTTTAGAACGTGCGACCATTTCTAAAAATAACATCGTCGCTCAGAATTCTCCGAAATTAGGCGCCATATTTATTTCCTTATCCTTTTTCGCCTCTTTGAGGAACGCAATCAGGACTGCCGATTTTTTCAAATTTTTTGGAATACCTCTCAGCCTCTCACGGCACGTTGAAATTCTTAGCTTATTTTTTGTCACCTTTCTTCGGACCAATCGAAGGCTCGATATTTTTTTCCGATTTTTACCTCAAGCAGTTCACGCCCTGCCAATTTTTCAATCTTACCGATTCGATCAGCCGATCGGCGTAATTTCAATTGGTTGTAACCTCCGATCGTCAAGTATTTAAAAGTCGAATAGTTCGTCCTGGAATATACATTTCAAAGAAGGAAGAAAACTCAATATTCTTTGCATAATTTTTTATAAATTTTTTCATGAAATTTTCGCACAAAAAATCGGTGCTTTTCTCGGCAATCTTCTCATCCGATTCGAGAAACTCATAACGGTATGGCTTAACTCTCGACTCGCGACCCTGCAGCCGCGGAATTTCATCGATGCATATCTTTCTCTCAAAATCCCAAATCCTTCGTTCGAACGACGCGACGTCCGGGTTTACGGTTCCATAATGCGAGTTTAACGATTTCTTCTGAAACGCGGCTTCGGCGGTAAATTCAGACGCCGAAGCGGCGCCGCCACCGACGTCAAGATTTTTAGACAAATTCATCGGATCCAACAGACGGCTCGATCGGCATCATCAAAAGAAAAGGACAATATGAATTTGAGAAATCGGAGAAGCTCGTAAAAATGACGTGTGTTTCGCCAATTTCAATTATAAATCAAATTTTAATTCCTCTCGTTATTTCACTTTCAGGCATAAATTTCTCTATCTCGAATTCCGAAACGATTATTCCCAATAAAATTTCACAGGCGAAAATTTAAGTTGTAGGTGAAGAAGTGTTTAGGAAAATTCTAAATTTTGAAATTTCCCATTGCAAAATAACTATTTTATCAAAAAAATCAACAACTTCGATTTAAATCTTGAGTAAAAAATCCATCATCGTCTGTTTTCATTTTGCCATCTTTACATCCGTGTAATGTACACGTAATTCGTCACCATAGAACGGCATTCAAAGACATTTGCAGCATATTTTCAAATCAGATAAAGAATCGATGGATCAAGCCTCGAGGGATCGCGATCCTCGGAATCGGCACTCCGATTACCAGCTGCGGTTGACACGCGGATCGAGATCGATCACGCGGCAAAAATCAAAGTCCTCTCCGGGTTGTTTTACTCTTTTTCGAAATTCCTTTATTTCAGTTATTCATTCAGTTTTCTCTCTCTCTCTCTACATATATATATATATATTTCTATATCTCTTTCTCTCTGCACTGTAAATTCTTATACTCAACATCTTTTTTCCGCTGCACGCGTATTGTACATTTATAACGTTGGTCCGAAATATCGTCGGTCTTTAAAGTCGCACAAAGGATCGCTCGGGGTCAAAGAGGGCGAAGAAGAGCCGGTCAAAGGACCGTACGTAACGAGATATATTGAGAAGCTTCGGGGGCTGAAACGAGCTGATAGCTTCGCGGGGAGAAGAGCGGAGGGAGAAAGGGAGGAAGGGAATTGCGGCTGGAATAACACGAGCGGCATCCTTCAAATCATCTACAGCCAATCCATCTTATTCTGAGCATACGTATACTGCATATACGTTAACGTATAGGTATAATATGATCTAGAATGTATGGTGTATACACTTACATGCGAGGGGTTAATCACCCATGGATTTAATGTACGCTTGATTTCAATATTAAAAAGGTTTCAAAAGATTTCAGAGATTTTTAAACGATTTCAAAAGATTGAAGGAGATTTCAGGGATTTTTGAAAAGATTTCGAATGATTTAAAAACAATTTGAAAGGGTTTCAAGAGATTTGAAAAGATTACGAATGATTTCAATGGATCATAAAAGATTTCAGATGATCTCCATGGATTTCAAAAGATTTTAAGACATTTCAAAGATTTCAAGAACTTACAAATGATTTCAGACGGTTTCAGGGGATTTCTAAGGATCACGAAGGATTGCAAGTTATTTCGAGAGAATTCAAGGGATTACAAATGATTTCAATGATTTCAAAAGATTTTATAAATGATTGCAAAATATTTCAGACGATTTTAGTGGTTTTTAAAAGATTCCAACGAATTCCACAAGATTTCAAGAGATATCACAGACTACAAATATTTTTAAAGATTTCAGGAGTGATTAACCCCTCGCTTACTTTCTTCACAATTTGCAGCCGTTGCATCTCACGTGACGCGCTTAGGTCTATGAATCAAATGGTAGAATTAAAATGGGGTATTCGATGCCAATGGCAATTGAAATTTATTTTCAATTTAAGCCCCTGTAATAGAACATCCAATAAATCTCGATAAAATGTTTCACGTACATCAACGAAAAAATCGAAGGGGTTAGAAGATGATTGACTTGGCATGGAACGACCCCTATACTCGTTTTTGTATCATCCGCTTATCATATGTCGGAGGTCGGAGCCTTTGACAAACAGCTGTGACATCTCCGGACAGAATTTTAGTTAACGTCCTGTATTAACGAACCCCTTCTCAAGTTTATCCAGGCCACAGGATCAGAGGTCCTTTCCTCGTCCCCAAACCCATCCGCGGTTCACTCGAAAATTATCTGTATTATATGCGAAGGCAGGCGATGAATCCAGAATGAAAATCATCACATTTCCATCACCGATTCAACTATTTTAATTTTTCCCTTTTATTCGTCAGTGCTTCGTCAAATTCAATTCGAGATGAAATTAAATTAAACACTGGCGAGAAAGCGTTGTAATAAATCGAGTCGAGACTACGAAATTTTCGAAGTTGAATTTCTCACCGCCAATCAGTTTTATGGTTTATTTAGTTAAATAGAAACACAACTATCCTCGCGTTCAACGAAGTCTTCTAGAATTACTCAAAATTAAGGGCGATTTCTGAGATCTGTATAAAAATTTTTAAACATTTTATAACGGCTCATAAAATCTGTCAAAATTGTTTCAAACTTCTTGAGATCTTTGTTCAAGAAATGCGTAATTGATGTTCGTTTAGAAATATTTTGATACTTAAGGGGAAACTCTGGTGAAATTTTGATAATAGCACGATTTTCATTTTTGAAATACCTAAAAAAGATATGACCAGAAATCACTTTCCATTTCCGCCAAAAATTCCTTGCGGATATATTTTCAACGTAGAAGATTTACATTTTTTTTCAGCATGTCTAACTCTTATTGGAAGGAATTTTTGATCACATTTTTTTTTTTTTTTTTTCTAGCCATTTCAGAAACGAAAAACTCGCTATTATCAAAATTTCACCGGAGTCCCTCCCTAAGAGAGAGAGAGACTGAAATCCTTGGAACTTTCGAAGCAGTCTAAAAACCTTCACGCTGTCAAAATGTAGAATCACTTTGGTTATAAACTGAGAGAGATTTTTAGTTCCGGTTACCGCTCAGTTCTTAACTATTTTCATTTTTCACCACAATCGAAAAATACAGTTCCAGGTAGAAAATGAAAATTATTTTTCTAGCTCTTATCGGAAAGTCTAGTATCCGTTACTATTCTTTCTCATTACGATCACTCTTACTATATTTTCTTGCAACTGTTGCGAAAATTTAATGCTTGTGCGACAATAAATTGACGTTAAAGCCTTATTTAAATAAAAAAGTAGGGCAAACCGAAGAAACGGATTTTGTGTTTCAATTACCTAAAAAAGGATCGAAAATAGCGCAAAATAGTTAGGAGTACCTCGTTTTTCGTAATTCCAACAATATTCAAACAGTTTTTTTAACGATAACTGTTTTACTGAATTTTTCTAGTTACTGTAACAAATGAAATTTTTCTCAGTGTAAATAATCTGACATAATACGATTAACACTTTCTTGTTCGTTGATGATTATTAAAATTTTGACAGTTCGGTTTTTGGTAACGACTACACAACAAAGACAATAAATTATATAATAACTGGTCGAATTAATCACCGGATCTTACCGTAACTTTTCGAACCTTGAATCGACGTCCTTCTCCATCCTGCCTCCCGATTTCTTGCGGCAATCCCGTTAAAGGCAAAACGCCGCGTCTCCATCTCTGGAGATCCGCAGCTCAGCGGCTTTTCCGCAGAAACGGGCAAATCGCAGTGGCATAAACAAAGTGCGGCATTCGCCATGTGATTCCAAGTAAATCCTCCTTATATGCGACCCCGTCGCAGGGCATCTTTGAACTCCGCACGGCGCTGCGTTAAACGCAAAGCGCTTATTAGTAAGCGTCTGCGGATCGTCTGCGGGGAGATCGGACCGTCGTTTTTCCGCAGGTCACTTGCCGCTGCGGCTTCGCGGCTCACGTTTTTACCTTTTACCGTACCCAAAGAACGCCGAGAAACGGCCACCAGGCCAACTTTGGATTTTCCTTCGCCACTAAGAAAAACCCCTCAAAGCAAACGCGGCGCTGTTTTCCAGCTAATTAGTATCTACGCGATGCCCTTAAGTTGTTTTTCTTTTTCAATTCCTTCTCTCTTGCTTTCTTTTTCTGTTTCCTATTTCCTTATTTTGTTTTATTTTAATTTAAAAGGACCCATAGATACGGACTTATAGAAGGATATTACATAAACAAACGAACATAAAATAAAGAAATTAAGATACAAGATAAAATACGAAATCTTGCGGTCGTATCTTTGAATTTTTCTTGAAATACTCTAAAAATATTTCAAATGATATTTTATATTTCCAATCAATAAAAAATGTTTTCGAATTATCATGTTATACATTTTGAAATACTTCGAAGCTTATTTTAAAAAACTTTACAAGATTTCAACACGTTATTGGTTTTAAAATCTTGTGAAAAAATTTTGCGATCGTCAAAAAATTCCTCAATATAACGTTAAATCATTCGCAATTTAATAAAATCTACAAAAATATATTTTCTCTCCGTTGAAACGCTGAAATTTGTCCAAATTTTTCTGTTTGAATGTTCTAATATACGAGGAAAAGTTCCAATTTATTTGCATCCCAGTGAACTGCTGCTGATATAAATGCTCGATATATATTCGATAACGAAGAGTGTGAGAGTAAGAGATAAAAATTGAAAGAATTGCGTATAGAATGAGGCCGTTTCGCCATTTTTCGCGTTTTAGATACGTGGTCTTCGATTCTTGGAGATATATACAACAACGTCGAAATCAACTAAGGCAACCCCTTAAATGCTTATCATAGTTCCCGATTTTGATAAAAATCTGAATCCATTCTATTTCTCTCCCATAAAAATCAAAATTATTTTCTTCGTACTAATCATCAACCATACGATTTCCGAAGTTGAAGACAAAATTATTAACCATTAAATTCGTTCGTGCAATGACATCAAACGTAAATATTACGTGTCACGAATAATTTATAACAAACCAAAAAAAAAAAAAAAAAAAAACCTCCCCAATTTTTTAAATATCGCAGTGTCAAGTATTACGATAAAAAATACACATTTCAAACAGTGTAAATCATTGATCCTTCGGAGTGATTCGCAACCCCTTCGAGCTTAAGGAATTCAGATTTTCCTTTTTGTGAGGAAGAATCATAAGGGAAAAGGGCTGCGTTGTTGACGCAGGGTGGAGTGGTGGTCGTGGTCGTGGCGGGGAGAGAGGGAGAGAGTTTCTGATGGGTGGCGAAGCCGACGTCGGAGGGTTGAATCGACGTGACGCGAAGAGGGAATGGCGGCAAGCCGCAACAAAGCGGGGCCCGTTGCGTCCTCGTACAGCAATAGAAAAGCGTGTATAACAGCACGGAGGACTGGCCCACAATGCCAGTCACATGTCACCAATGCTTTGAACGATGCCGCCGAGCATTTTCTCCCCCTCTTACCCCTCACCCCTCACCGACCGTCGCCCCTTCTTACAATTGATGCCTTGGAAGCGTGTGCGTGTGTCACGCGCACAATTCATCTAGCGTAGATCATACGCGATGCTCGTCGCATCAGCCTCGTAGATCTAAATCACGATTTAACGATATATCCCGCGTCTCGTTTGAGTCGATCCAAAAAACGAGAGAGAGGAAAAAAAAAAAAACAAAGCGATGCCAAATGCAATTTTTTCCATTGGTCGAAGAAATACGCTGCGCGAGAAATCATTTTGTCATCATGGTGAAAAACTGAAGCTGTGATGTATTTTCGAAAAACACTTGAAATTTACAATCTCTGATCATTTTTTGAAAGAACCTTTGACAGGAATTAATATATTTTGCGAAATCGAGAAAAGCGCTCAAATAACTTTCTTCAATTGCATCAAGATTCTTGAATTGAAAAATTATTAAAATCATTGAGAGCACAAAAAAATTAAAATCATTAAACATACGGAATTGTATATGCTAGCTAGTTTTTCAAGTTTCAGTTATTAAGACCTCGATCCTTTTTCAATTATCAATCTTGCTGGTGATTTGAGAGATAAATTTTTGACTTTCGTTTCTTCACTTTGGAATCCTTGCAATGAAAAACGATTCGAATCTCTTAAATGGTGCACATTTATTCTAGCTCAAAATTAGTGTCTCTTCTTAAGTCCTGAACTCCAAACAAATGACACTGAGGGTGGGGGTAAAAATATAGAAGAATAAAAAAATCAAATAATCACAATATCGAATTAGAAAAACAAAAAACGTAAACTCAATATACAGAATTTGAAAATGTAAAATTTCGAAGTACGAAGAAGTAAAATCCTAGAAAGTTTAGAATATAGAATGCCAAACTGCAGAATCGTGAAGAATTCTCTCGATAACACAGAATCGTATACAGATTCTCGATTGTGCTGTTCCATGTTTTAACCATTCTATAGGTACTTCGTCTGTCTGTACTTCGATCTAGTATGTTTTCATTTTTCTTTATTTGATCTTTCCACATTTTTAAGTTTTACTGATAAAATTTTCATGTCCGTGAAAATTCGATTTTCTGTTCCTTCTATAAATCAGTAATTCTAGTTTTTTACACTTAGCCGTCACTGATTGGTAAGTATATTAATATGCGCAGTACCTAAGCTGACGGACTTTCTCATAAACGAACCAAAATTAGGAAACTATTCGAAGGCTGTATCCTGAGGGAGATATCCAAAGGTTATATATTTAGGAAAATATCTGGAGGCTATATACTTAGGAGAATATCCAAAGGCTGTATACTCAGGGAGACATCCAAAGGCTATATACTTGGGGAGACATCCGAAGGCTATACACTTAGGAAGACATCCAAAGGCTATATACTTAGGGAGACATCCAAAGGCTATATACTTAGAAAGACATCCAAAGGCTATATACTTAGGGAGACATCCAAAGGCTATACACTGGGGGAGACATCTAGAGGCTATATACTTAGGAAGATATCCAAAGGCTATACACTTGAGGAGACATCCGAAGGCTATATACTTAGGGAGACATCCACAGGCTACATAGTTGGGAAGACATCCAAAGGCTATATCTTTGGGGAATATCCAAAGGCTATATGTTGAGAAAAATGTCCAAAGACTATATACTTAGGGAGACATCCAAAGGCTATATACTTAGGAAGACATCCAAAGGCTATATACTTAGGGAGACATCCAAAGGCTATATACTTAGGGAGACATCCAAAGGCTATATACTTAGGAAGACATCCAAAGGCTATATACTTAGGAAGATATCCAAAGGCTATACACTTAGGGAGACATCCAAAGGCTATATACTTAGGGAGACATCCGAAGGCTATACACTTAGGAAGACATCCAAAGGCTATATACTTGGGGAGACGTCAAAAGGCTATACACTTAGGAAGACATCCAAAGGCTATATACTTAGGGAGACTTCCAAAGGCTATATACTTAGGAAGATATCCAAAGGCTATACACTTTGGGAGACATCCAAAGGCTATATACTTGGGGAGACATCCAAAGGCTATACACTAAGGGAGACATCCAAAGGCTATGTACTTAGGAAGACATCCAAAGGCTATATACTTGGGAAGACATCCAAAGGCTATATACTTAGGGAAACATCCAAAGGCTATATACTTAGAAAGACATCCAAAGGCTATATACTTAGGGAGACATCCAAAGGCTATATACTTAGGAAGACATCCAAAGGCTATATACTTGGGGAGACATCCGAAGGCTATATACTTAGGAAGATATCCGAAGGCTATACACTTAGGAAAACATCCAAAGGCTATATACTTAGGGAGACATCCAAAGGCTATACACTTAGGGAGACATCCAAAGGCTATATACTTAGGGGGACATACGAAGGCTATACACTTAGGGAGACATCCAAAGGCTATATACTTAGGAGTACATCCAAAGGCTATACACTTGGGAAGACATCCAAAGGCTATATACTTAGGGAGACATCCGAAGGCTATACACTTGGGGAGACATCCAAAGGCTATATACTTAGGAAGACATCCAAAGGCTATACACTTAGGGAGACATCCAAAGGCTATATACTTAGGGAGACATCCAAAGGCTATATACTTAGGAAGACTTTCAAAGGCTATACACTTAGGGAGACATCCAAAGGCTATACACTTGGGGAGACATCCAAAGGCTATATACTTAGGGAGACATCCAAAGGCTATATACTTAGGGAGACATCCAAAGGCTATACACTTAGGGAGACATCCAAAGGCTATATACTTAGGGAGACATCCGAAGGCTATACACTTGGGGAGACATCCAAAGGCTATATACTTAGGAAGACATCCAAAGGCTATATACTTAGGAAGACATCCAAAAGCTATATACTTAGGGAGACATCCAAAGGCTATATACTTAGGGAGACATCCAAAGGCTATATACTTAGGGAGACATCCAAAGGCTACATAGTTGGGAAGACATCCAAAGGCTATATCTTTGGGGGAATATCCGAAGGCTATATGTTGAGGAAAATATCCAAAGGCTATATACTTAGGGAGACATCCAAAGGCTATATACTTAGGGAGACATCCAAAGGCTATATACTTAGGGAGACATCCAAAGGCTATATACTTAGGAAGACATCCAAAGGCTATATACTTAGGAGTACATCCAAAGGCTATACACTTGGGAAGACATCCAAAGGCTATACACTTAGGGAGACATCCAAAGGCTATATACTTAGGGAGACATCCAAAGGCTATACACTTAGGGAGACATCCAAAGGCTATATACTTAGGGAGACATTCGAAGGCTATACACTTGGGGAGACATCCAAAGGCTATATACTTAGGAAGACATCCAAAGGCTATATACTTGGGAAGACATCCAAAGGCTATATACTTAGGGAGACATCCAAAGGCTATATACTTAGGGAGACATCCAAAGGCTATATACTTAGGAAGACATCCAAAGGCTATATACTTAGGGAGACATCCAAAGGCTATATACTTAGGAAGACATCCAAAGGCTATATACTTGGGGAGACATCCGAAGGCTATATACTTAGGAAGATATCCGAAGGCTATACACTTAGGAAGACATCTAAAGGCTATATACTTAGGAAGATATCCAAAGGCTATATACTTGGGAAGACATCCAAAGGCTATATACTTGGAAAGACATCCAAAGGCTATATACTTAGGGAGACATCCAAAGGCTATATACTTAGGAAGACATCCAAAGGCTATATACTTAGGGAGACATCCAAAGGCTATATACTTAGGAAGACATCCAAAGGCTATATACTTGGGGAGACATCCGAAGGCTATATACTTAGGAAGATATCCGAAGGCTATACACTTAGGAAGACATCTAAAGGCTATATACTTAGGAAGATATCCAAAGGCTATATACTTAGGAAGACATCCAAAGGCTATACACTTAGGGAGACATCCAAAGGCTATATACTTAGGGAGACATCCAAAGGCTATACACTTAGGGAGACATCCAAAGGCTATATACTTAGGGAGACATCCAAAGGCTACATAGTTGGGAAGACATCCAAAGGCTATATACTTAGGGAGACATCCAAAGGCTATATACTTAGGAAGACATCCAAAGGCTATATACTTAGCGAGACATCCAAAGGCTATATACTTGGGAAGACATCCAAAGGCTATATACTTAGGGAGACATCCAAAGGCTATATACTTAGGGAGACATCCAAAGGCTATATACTTAGGAAGACATCCAAAGGCTATATACTTGATAAGACATCGAAAGGCTATATACTAAGGGAGATATCCAAAGGCTATACACTTAGGTAGACATCCAAAGGCTATACACTTGGGGAGACATCCAAAGGCTATATACTTAGGGAGACATCCAAAGGCTTTACACTTAGGGAGACATCCAAAGGCTATATACTTAGGAACACATCCAAAGGCTATACACTTAGGGAGACATCCAAAGGCTATATACTTAGGGAGACATCCGAAGGCTATACACTTAGGGAGACATCCAAAGGCTATATACTTAGGGAGACATCCAAAGGCTATACACTTAGGGAGACATCCAAAGGCTATATACTTAGGGAGACATCCGAAGGCTATACACTTAGGGAGACATCCAAAGGCTATATACTTAGGAAGACATCCAAAGGCTATACACTTAGGGAGACATCCAAAGGCTATATACTTAGGGAGACATCCAAAGGCTATATACTTAGGAAGACTTTCAAAGGCTATACACTTAGGGAGACATCCAAAGGCTATACACTTGGGGAGACATCCAAAGGCTATATACTTAGGGAGACATCCAAAGGCTATATACTTAGGGAGACATCCAAAGGCTATATACTTAGGGAGACATCCAAAGGCTATATACTTAGGGAGACATCCAAAGGCTACATAGTTGGGAAGACATCCAAAGGCTATATCTTTGGGGGAATATCCGAAGGCTATATGTTGAGGAAAATATCCAAAGGCTATATACTTAGGGAGACATCCAAAGGCTATATACTTAGGAAGACATCCAAAGACTATATACTTAGCGAGACATCCAAAGGCTATATACTTAGGAAGACATCCAAAGGCTATATACTTAGGGAGACATCCAAAGGCTATATACTTAGGGAGACATCCAAAGGCTATATACTTAGGAAGACATCCAAAGGCTATATACTTGATAAGACATCGAAAGGCTATATACTAAGGGAGATATCCAAAGGCTATACACTTAGGTAGACATCCAAAGGCTATACACTTAGGGAGACATCCAAAGGCTATATACTTAGGGAGACATCCAAAGGCTATACACTCAGGGAGACATCCAAAGGCTATATACTTAGGAAGACATCCAAAGGCTATACACTTAGGGAGACATCCAAAGGCTATATACTTAGGGAGACATCCGAAGGCTATACACTTAGGGAGACATCCAAAGGCTATATACTTAGGGAGACATCCAAAGGCTATACACTTAGGGAGACATCCAAAGGCTATATACTTAGGGAGACATCCGAAGGCTATACACTTAGGGAGACATCCAAAGGCTATATACTTAGGAAGACATCCAAAGGCTATACACTTAGGGAGACATCCAAAGGCTATATACTTAGGGAGACATCCAAAGGCTATACACTTAGGGAGACATGCAAAGGCTATATACTTAGGAAGACATCCAAAGGCTATATACTTAGGAAGACATCCAAAGGCTATATACTTAGGGAGACATCCAAAGGCTATATACTTAGGGAGACATCCAAAGGCTATATACTAAGGGAGACATCCAAAGGCTTCATAGTTGGGAAGACATCCAAAGGCTATATCTTTGGGGGAATATCCGAAGGCTATATGTTGAGGAAAATATCCAAAGGCTATATACTTAGGGAGACATACAAAGGCTATATACTTAGGGAGACATCCAAAGGCTATATACTTAGGGAGACATCCAAAGGCTATATACTTAGGAAGACATCCAAAGGCTATACACTTAGGGAGACATCCAAAGGCTATATACTTAGGGAGACATCCAAAGGCTATATACTTAGGAAGACATCCAAAGGCTATATACTTGATAAGACATCCAAAGGCTAAATACTAAGGGAGATATCCAAAGGCTATACACTTAGGTAGACATCCAAAGGCTATACACTTGGGAAGACATCCAAAGGCTATACACTCAGGGAGACATCCAAAGGCTATATACTTGGGAAGACATCCAAAGGCTATACACTTAGGGAGACATCCAAAGGCTATATACTTGGGGAGACATCCAAAGGCTATATACTTAGGAAGACATCCAAAGGCTATATACTTGGGGAGACATCCAAAGGCTATATACTTAGGAAGACATCCAAAGGCTATATACTTGGGGAGACATCCAAAGGCCATATACTTAGGAAGATATCCAAAGGCTATATACTTAGGAAGATATCCAAAGGCTATACACTTACGGAGACATCCAAAGGCTATATACTTAGGGGGACATCCAAAGGCTACATAGTTAGGAAGACATCCGAAGGCTATATACTTAGGGAGACATCCAAAGGCTATACACTTGGGAAGACATCCAAAGGCTATACACTCAGGGAGACATCCAAAGGCTATATACTTGGGAAGACATCCAAAGGCTATACACTTAGGGAGACATCCAAAGGCTATATACTTGGGGAGACATCCAAAGGCTATATACTTAGGAAGACATCCAAAGGCTATATACTTGGGGAGACATCCAAAGGCTATATACTTAGGAAGACATCCAAAGGCTATATACTTGGGGAGACATCCAAAGGCCATATACTTAGGAAGATATCCAAAGGCTATACACTTGGGTAGACATCTAAAGGCTATATACTAAGGGAGACATCCAAAGGCTATATACTTAGGGAGACATCCAAAGGCTATATACTTAGGAAGATATCTAAAGGCTATACACTTAGGGAGACATCCAAAGGCTATATACTCAGGGGGACATCCAAAGGCTACATAGTTAGGAAGACATCCAAAGGCTATATCTTTGGGGGAATATCCGAAGGCTATATGTTGAGGAAAATATCCAAAGGCTATATACTTAGGGAGACATCCAAAGGCTATATACTTAGGAAGACATCCAAAGGCTATATACTCAGGGAGACATCCAAAGGCTATATACTTAGGGAGACATCCAAAGGCTATATACTTGGGAAGACATCCAAAGGCTATATACTTAGGGAGACATCCAAAGGCTATATACTTAGGAAGACATCCAAAGGCTATTCACTTAGGGAGACATCCAAAGGCTATACACTTAGGGAAACATCCAAAGGCTATATACTTAGGGAGACATCCAAAGGCTATATACTTAGGAAGACATCCAAAGGCTACATACTTATAGGGATATCCAAAGGCTATATATTCAGGGAAATATCCGAAGGCTATATATTAGGCAAGATATCCAAAAGCTATATATTCAGAGAAATATCCAAAGGTTATGTACTCGGGGAGATATCCGAAGGCTAAATTTTTGGGAAGATATCCTAAGGCTATATGTTTGGGGCTATATTCAAAGGCTACATATCAGAGAAAATATCCAAAGGCTACATACTTAGGGGAATATTCAAAGGCTATTCATTCGGGGAAATATCCAAATGTTATATATTGAGGAAAATATCCAAAGGCTATATACTTTGGGAGATATCCAAAAGATAAATGTTTGCATGAAAGGCATCATATTCAGGGAGATATTCAAATGCTATATACTCTCGGAGATATCCAAAGGCTTCATATCTGAGGAGATATCCAAAGGCTATATATTTAGGGCAATATCCAAAGGCCATATATTTGGGGAAATATTCAAAGGCTAAATGTTTAAGGAAATATCCGAGGGCTATCTATTTTCGGCAATATCCAAAGACTGTATGTTTAGCAGCAATATCCAAAGGCTGTATATTCAGCAGTAATATCCAAAGGCTGTATATCTGGCGGAAATATTCAAAAGCTATATATCTAGCTGAAATATCGAAAGGCTATACCGAGACAATCTCTTGAAACTTGAAAGTGAACTGCGCATGCGCCAAATAATTCGACCTCATTGGTCGGCGAAATCTTCCCGCAGCGATATTTTTGTCTGCGAAGCAGTGGGCCAACGTACATAAAATGTGACAAGAGCGGTGAATCTCTTACGCGTAAAGTAGCGGATGGAGGTTATATTATGTGATTTTATTCAGCGTGAATTGTAAGCAGTGTAGTATCATTCAGCAATACCTTGGTCTTCATCAGAAGATATTTAATTTACCCAATAAAGGATTTAATCGACAAACAAATAGCAAATGCTACAAAAATAGGGTTAGTTATTTAATGAAAGAAGAAATCTGAAGTTAAATGTGGAACGTCATTAACAAGTGGGAGTCTGCACAAAGTCAGGCAGGTGAATAAAAACAATTTAATAATTGTAATAAAATTCTTTACATACATAAGATTAAAAATAAATGGATTGTTGAAATCCAGTAGAATGTAGGTCGGGAGTAGATTTGTTACAGTGCAGTGCTTAGGAAGTAACATCAGTTAAGGCAAAACTGAAGAGCGCGATACACTACAGATCATGGTTTCTGAATATTCTGTCATTGTACTTTTATCGAGCTAATACCAATAAGTTTGTTATTCAACCGTTGCTGCTAATTCATTCATAACGACAACGAATGATTTCCAAACCTTCTCGAGTCACCACGTCAATTATTTGAGATTCTAACCTCGAATATTCGTATCAACTACATCGCCGCCAAAAACAGTTTGACGACTGAAACTCGGGATGGTCAGCGTGCACGAACAGCCGATAAAACTCGCACATACGCAGTTGATTTTCAAGTTTCAGAAGATTTCCCCGGTATATGTACATATTATATTATACAAACGGATCCGTGGAGGCTATCGCGTCCGATCTGGACTCGGAGAGAGGATGTGTTGTGGATCCATATCCAAGAAGGAAGAGCACGTGTTCAGGACACGTGTGTTTTATCCACTTATCTCAGGACCAATCGCTCGCTTACACAGCCCTGACATTAGCCATCGGACGACGGCGACACTGCGCAGGTGGTGTGCTTTTTCGAAAATTATAATTTAGGCACAGAACGCCATAATATATACACAGACACGGGATTTTTTTATTTACACAATGTCATTCGTCTTTAGTTTTATTCTTTCATTGCGTAGAAAATTCTGAAATCTTTTTATTCGTTGCTTAATGCTGTATTAAAGTCGATTTCGAGCATATATTTCAAAATACAAATATATATATATATATATATATAGATTATCTAATTCTTGAAACTTTTATCAAACTTCGGTCGTGATTATTTTACAATTTTTAAACCAAAAGATAATGGAGAAATCGTGAAATTTTGTTCTATACGTTTTCATTTGGTGATAATTCTTTGATCAGATGCTAGATAATTGGAAGAAAAAAAAAAAAAAAAATTTAACATTTCTCAAAACCTTCTGGGAAACGTTGAGAATCTCTTTATTCTAAACCTGCGTTTGAAAAATGGGAAATTATAGAGCGAAGCAATCGCAGTAGTAATAACAGTTAAAATTGTCGAGCTTAAAGTGAGGCGATCAATTACGTGGGAAAAAAAAATAAAAAAAAAAAATAATATATATTAAACGATATGCCCACCTAGCGCACAGCGGCGATGCCCCGCCCACGAAATAACGTGAAAATAATTCATACCGGTTGAGTTATAGTTACTGCCGAAGAGGGAGCGGCGGGGCCTTAAGGCCCTTCTAGCCGTTCGGTGGCCCCAAAGCGGATATTTATCGAACGACGATCGTTTCTCGGCGATAATCGTAATATCGAGGCTCGTAACGGCGAAGCAATTTTTGCGAAAAGTCACGGGAGGAGAACGCGCGGTTTCTTGATATTCGTCCGCGGCATTTGTGACCCTAAGGATCCACCGAAAGGGACGTCATAAAATCG
This sequence comes from Neodiprion pinetum, assembly GCF_021155775.2. NCBI lineage: Eukaryota > Metazoa > Arthropoda > Insecta > Hymenoptera > Diprionidae > Neodiprion > Neodiprion pinetum. The sequence continues at coordinate 21,577,242 of NC_060238.1, forward strand.
TTGAATCGTTTTGAGGCGGGCCAACCGGGCTGGTTAAGATACGAACAACCGTGTGCCGTATGATAATAACAATAATTACAAGACGCCGTCCCCCGACGATGGACTCGGTATACTTGAACCGTAATTCTCAAAACCTTTCTCCGAAATTTTCAAACGCATAAAAATGGTTTATTTCGGTGATCATCGTATACGCCACTGCAGGGGTATAAACAAGTCCGTAGCTCACAAACGAAAATGGTATATAAGGTATGCGACTCTGTTTTTCAAATCTTGGAAGTTGGGATTTCGGAGGTACACAAGAAAAGAAGTTATGTCCCTTGTATGAGAATATACCAATGCCCAGAACTAAACCTTATACCGCGATTGGATAAATCTTGTTTTTAACTTTCTGCTATTTTACTCGTATAAATTTCTGCCAAGTATCTGTATATATATTTGTTTTGCCGTGATTTTAATGAATACAAAATAATCGCCTGGTTATCGTTGGAGAGCTAATTACGTTAAAGGAACGATTTTTTGTGTCACAATTGCAAAGAATCATCTGAATTTGATAAAAAATTTTACATTTTTGTGCACTGAGTAAGAAATAACTCCTGTCTGTTTAAAAATAAGAGTAGGGAATACGGTTAGATTTTGAAACACATCAGAAATAAGAATCACAATTTGCTGAAAAATTACGTAATATTTCATTCAAATAATTATCGAATCTTCGTGCTCGCTGAAAGTTTCACAAACATGCAGAAAATGTGACGCGAATTAGTTTTTTTACGTTGACAATTAATTACGTTATATTTTCACTCATCGAACTCACCTTGTATTCGATAATCTTATTTAACAAACGATTTAAATTATTTAATGTACGGCGGAAAATTCTAATATAAATAGCACATCAACGGTGTTCAGCCTCGAATTACCTAACCTTAAGGTGTGAACTGAAATTGATTTTTTTATGTTGCAGATTTGGCAAGCTTGATTAAAAAAATTTTTATCTGTTAGAAGAGCTAAAAGATCAATAAGTCAATAAAGAATATTACAGGAATGAATAAATTAATAAATAATTGATTGTACAAACGAATTGAATCCATCCTGAAATCATTCTCTCTTCAAAACAACTTCTAAATACTTTATTCAATCTTAGTAGAATAAATAATTAAATTCAACTAAATAAATAGCGATCGTCGCATTCCCTGCAAAATATAAATCAGCAAACCCATTTCAATTTTCAATAAATCAAAACAAAAATCCCCTAATTACCCTCGCGTCGACATCGAGTAGCTACGTTATATCATACATATTTCGTTGCGACGCCATAAAAAGGTTGTTTAATTGCTACTACACTATGCACAATATACATATATACTATCTACATACACAGGTATTATAATATATTTCAGAACTCAGTGTCCCGCGAAGCTGATTTTGCAAATTAGTTAGTTGTTTATTTTATTTTATTTTTTTCTTATTTTTCACCGAGGCGAGGGCGGCCGGCAAGGGGAGGGGGGGGAGGGGGCAAGGCCCACGACGTATACGCCAGCTGGGTCAGCTGAGCGAGACCCGGGGCCTGGGGCAGGACCATGCGGCGGCGAGATGAAAGGATCGGTGATGTTTACATAATAGTGGTCTACCGCGATTCTGCCCTCTCCTTTTCCCTGCCTCGCCTTCCCCCGCCCTTCGACCCCCTTCCAAGCGCGATTCAACGACTTACGCATCCCCGATGTCTCCCACCGCTGGCAGGATCAAAAGTGCCGACAGCCGGGACGCTACGCGTCCCGCTCTGGCCCACGGTTTGGGCCCACTTGCCATCTCTCCTTCGCCCGCTGCTGGGCCCGTCTACCCCCACCATATCAACGTTGATGCCACGAACCGAGGCGACTGGCGCGAGGCTTCGCTCTATACTCGGGGATTTTTCATCCTTGAGTGATTCCTCGAGGAACTTTGGTCCTGCAGCGTGTATCGTGCGCCGCGATAAACGAATCTTAATTACACCCGGCACCTATGCCGTAACCTCCATCCCTCTCATCCCTCCTCTTTCCCTTACCTCTCGATGCCCATTTTTTTTTTTTTTGTATTTACCCCTGCGCAAGTATCGCTTAGGTACATACCTACTGTTATTCGTTTAACCCTGTTCTGTACAAGGGTGTTCCGTATTTCCATAGGCATATACACGGAGAGAATAAAAAAGGAACAGATTTTACTAAAAGCTGCAGGAAAAAAGGGTCATGTCAAATTTTTTGGTAAAATATGCGTCGTAGAATGCAGAATTTATTGTAGAATCAGTGAAAATCACTGTATTCAGGGTGAGATCTGATACGTTTATGCACTGAGAGAAATTTTTAGTTCCGGTTACCGCTCAGTCCTTGACTATTTTCATTTTTTACCACTATCGAAAAATATAGTCCTAGGTAGAAAATGAAAATTAGTTTTCTAGCTGTTGCCGGAAAGTCTAGTATCCGTTACTATTCATTCTCATTACGATCACTGTTACTAGATTTTCTTTTAACTGTTGCGAAAATTTAATGCTTGTGCGAAAATAAATTGACGTTAAAGCCTTATTTAACTAAAAAAGTAGAGTAAACCTCACAAACTGATTTCGCATTGCAATAACCAAAAAAAGGATCGACGATAGCGCAAAATGGTCAGGCGTACCTCGTTTTTCGTAATTCCAACAATATTCAAACAGTTTTTTTAACGATACCTGTTTTACAGAATTTTTCTAGTTACTATAACAAATGAAATTTTTCTCACTGTTGGTGGAAGATATAGTTGAGTTGGATATTTTTGATCAAAAACCCTGATACGTCCCTCTCCTCCTCCAGCTTTCAGTAAAATCTGCTCTCTTTCTTTTCTCAGTGAACTAAAATTTTTAACACAAACTGTTAAAATATAGAGAAGTCGGAATGTAAAGAAAGTCGAAATTAGAATCGTTAAAATTCGTCGACTCTATGTTTTGGTTTTTAGTTGAGAAATAAAGTTGACCGAAGTTAATTCGGTTAGTTAAACTATTTTAAAACATCTAAAATTATAACTCGATTTGAATTTAAAAAAAAATTCAATTTTCCATAAATCAGTAATAAGACGAATTATGACGCCCTTCTCACATTTTCCAACCATTCGTAATAAGTTCATTTCGTATAGTCTATGATAATTTTATACTGGATTTTGTTGTTGTAACATAATTAACGTGATAAGGAAACAAACTCTCCCAAGTCATTTGCAGATTTTCGATTTACGGTGAAATTGAGCTAAGATTTATCAAAACTACTGAACAACGATCATGCTATCATCAAAGTAGTAGGAGTAATAGTAATAATAACTGAATAATAAAGATCAAATTAATGTAGGTAACGGTAATAAAATTCTTCAGATCTCTCTTAAACTGTTGATAACTAAGATTTTTCAGTACAGATTTATTGTCGAAAAAATCATCTATACAACGTTAAGAATATATGATTTTAATTGTCAAATTTATATTCAAATTCAGCCGCACACTTTGAACTCTCCTGCCATGATGTTTTTGTTCTAAAGCTTTTTTACGGGATTGGTAACCCAAAATCAAAGTGCTGCATAGCTTAGGTACTTATTTTTATTTTTTTTTTTAAATCGTATATACTTTCCTACCCTTCTCAAGTTAGACTTTTCCGTACTTCAACTTTCTACATTTTAAATTTGTGACACACGTTTTTCTCCAAAATTTTACACCTAATGCAACTTTTACCTTTTCTATATAATGAAATCCCTGCCACTCTGCTTTTGTCCGCTGAGTCCCGAGGGAACAGATTGCGCCGATAAAGTGCGGTCGTTTGATTTCCATTCTCGCAGCGTCGAACTCCGGTTTATTTTCGTCCTTTGGCTGACAATCAATTTAGAGTTTTAAGCTGTCTCTTTTCATTAATTACTTCATAAAGTCGGATATTACGCCATCAACGGTTGTAATTTTTTTAAATTCACTTGATCCAACGTTGTAAAATTATATTTATACCTACATAGTTAACTTGTAATAGCGACTAATTATTCGTTTCAAGTTTGAAACATTTGTTTACTCAATGATAAAAGCGATGAAACCGTTCTACTGGATTATTTGTATACATGCAATAATTTTGACGAGAAAATTTCCGCTAATTTCTGCCTTTCGTTAAATCTCGTTTTATCGTTCCGTTCAGTTTGTTGAATTACTGGCTGTTGATATTTTATTCTTACACGCCGTTATCAATTTTTGCTATTTGATTCACAAAAAAATGATTCAACGTGCCAATTGCGTGCAATATAATTTTATTACATTGTATTATTTGTAATACGTTTCATCAGTCATCTAAATTTTACAGTTGTTTAGCTGTTCGAATATTTAAATTAACTATGCAACAATAGTAGCGTTCACCGTCCGAATACTCATACAACCGACAAAATGTAATAAAACTCCAAAGTTAAATTTTAAAAACGTACACTCTCTGTCAAAATTAAAGGCTCGACGTGAAGATGGATGGAAAATTTTATAATCCACTAGATGCACCGCTCACCGAGTCCGACAAAGATTTTGTATATAAAATACTCGGTAAACCGTAAGCCTGTATAAAAAGGTCGGGATCGTTGGAAAGAGCTGTGCACGCTCAAATGGAGTGGAACAGTGTGAAGAAAATCAAGACATCGTGATTCGGCTCGTAAAATGGCTATAAAATTAATGCACCTTTGTATATCGATATCGTCCGAGCTGCATAGAGGAGTTAAATTTTACAGTCATGGTCATTTTATTATTATTCGCCTTTCTACGAGGTTTATCATAACTTGTACTGCTTGTACAGCTATTTCTTCATCTGTTCTTGCAGCCCCGGAAACGATGCGTAATATCCGTGTATCTTGGGGATAATAAATCATGCGAATCTTCCTCCTTCGATTCTTAATTTCCAAAGCGTCACTTTACCTACGCGGGGTAACGAATTGCGACAACATTCGAATGATACGGCTTGCGTTGATTTCATTTTATTCGAACACGTATAACAGCTTTGAAACATGCGTGAAGAGTCTCTCGTTATTTAGCCGCTCACGGGGCTGTTGTGACCTTCTTTGAGTCAAAATACGATCGATTTTTCGAAAACCCCTCAAGCTCGGGGTGGATAATTTGAAAAGTTCCAAAAGCACGAAAGTCCAAATTTTTTTATCGAGAAAATTGATGTACAGAAAATTACAAAAGGACAAAATCCCGAAAATTCGTAACTTCGACGAGTCAAAGTTCCTAAAGTATAAAAATGAGAGAATTTGAAAATCCGAAACATCGAAATTCCGAAAGATTTTCATTTCTGTGGATTTTCTGGCTTGGGAAAATTTCACCACTTTGATCGTTCTTTGTTTTGGATTTTCGACATTCTGATTTTCGATTTTTTGGTCATTTTTTACACCCACTCGTCGAGTAAGCCACGCTGTGTGAGTATATTTTAACTTGTCGGAATTCTACTCTATCGAAATTTTATTCTGCAGAATTTAGCTCTGTCGGGACTTGAATTTTTCGTAACTTTGAGCCGTCGCGTCGTCGTGTTTCCGACCATTCGAAACTTTGTCGTTTCCTCAAAGTTTTTTTTCTCACATTCAAGTTTCGCCGTCAAATATTACGGAATTAGGCGCTTTCGGAGCTTTTCAAATTCCAACTTTCAACCCCGCCCCAATATAAAGAGCGGCCTTATAACGAGCGTGTATCAGGATCGGATGAAGTACCTGGAAGAAGCGAACGCATGAGACGAGCGGTTGGCAATTGATAGTGTACGAAAAGCGGGAGAATCTCGGGACGCGACTCGATGCCGCTCGTAGGAAACAGCCTGCAGGTCTATAAAGGTGTAAAGTGTGATCAAGGCAGGAGCACCGCGCTCGGTAAAACCTCATTAGAATTGTCGGCAAAAAAACGGTGCAGCGAGCAGCAGCCAGCGGCAGGACAGCCGGTAAGATCGAGGCATAATATTTTATTTTACACAATTCTAGTGACTCTACAAGTTCCGCGAAGCGTTCATCTCGACTTGGCACTGACGTGCTTCAACCTCCTTCGTCTGACGACCGGGAGAGCGGAAGAGCGGAGAAAATGGTGATGACGAGCCGAAGTGTGAAAAACTGGAATTCGTATTTTATTACAGTTAGCGTTATATTCAACTTTACGTTTTTAAACAATTTTTCTTGCCGATTACCGGCTTTCCGAGTTAAGGGGGTATTCTAGTGTAGAGGCATGAATTTGAGGTGTTTTTTAAAGTGCTATAAACAAAAAACAAAAAATATTTTTACCATCCATTTTTTTATCAGGCGTTTATTATTATTTCACGATTACAAAAAAAAAAAAAGAACAAGTCAAAAAATACAAAATTGAAAGTGCTATGAGTTGTTGAAGTGGGGGGTACAAAAAAAATGGCGCGCCAATGTTGTCACGATTGCAAGCATTTTCAAAATCAGAAAAAAAAAAAAAAAAAGATTATTAATCTACATAAATGCAGCTATCGTACTAACTAAAAAAAAGTCGAAAAAAAATTTTTTTTTGCCAAATTACGGCTGTCCGAAAAAATAATACGTTTTTTTTGACTTTTTTGGACGTTTCTGAATTTTTTAAAAATAGTAAAAATTATTATTCCGTTATAATAATAGTTCGTGCGATAGAGACATGTATTGAGAAGATTCTCACCAAATTTCAAGTAAATCGGTTCAATAGAACTTGAGAAATCATGTCAACCGTTTTGAAAAATGTAGTTTTGAGAAAAACGCGTTTAAAGTTTCGAGTAAAATTCGTTCCAGCCGAGCCAGTATTGAAGACGTGTCACTAAAATAGCTATATCTCTGAAAATATTTGAAATTTTGACTTGTCCTTTTAAGGACACATTCTTGAAAGGTTAAGCTTTGAAAATATAAAAAAAAAAAAAATCGATTTTTTCAAATTTCTACACTAGAATACCCCCTTAATCATCGCGTCTCGCGGATTAGATTATGATCCATTGTTCTCCCTTACATAACATTTACGATACACACCGGGGTCAAAATGACCACACGATCTCGTCAACCTAAATTCCACGTGAAAAACATAAAAAATAATCTGATTTTATCCAAGATAAGTAATGAAATATCGTTAAAATCGTTAATTCATTCTTTATTCAAATATTCAACTTTCCTCACTGAAATAAATACCTTTTATCCATCGCGCAGTATTTCCATGTTTTTTTTTTTTTTAATTAGATATCTGTGTCTTAAGAGTTACTCACAATCAGTCAATTTCCAGCCCAAATAATTGAAAATTTAGTGAGTTATGAGATTTGAGTAGAATGATCTGTTTTCCGGTATTTTGTTATTTTATAATCTATTTTTTTATCGTATTCAAAATTTCACATTACCAAAGATAACTGATTTGCCTTGGAATATAATACCTGAAGAGTATCACAGAATTTTTTTAATATACAAATAATGTCCAAATAGAAGAATCATAATATATAATAATTGAACAAGTGCGATTCATGAGTGTGAGCAAGTTATAGGTCAAAAAAATATCCCTTCAATTTTGTGAAACTCGAGAAAAGGCACTGTTCTGCAATATTTTTTTAATGAAATAATTGTACCGTACGTATGTACCTACATCAAAATTCAAAAAAATCTTAGCTCATTCAATTTCTAAGTGGGTTGAATTATTGAAATGTTTCGATCAAAATCTAAGGTTTTCGAATTTTTTTCAACACTATTAAGATGCTTTTCTTAGAAAATTTGCCAAAACTTGATATAACTATTAACCCCAAAACTGTAACGTTATACTTTTTTTACTTATTTCGGTAACGGGAGGTGAAAAAACGCCCCAATCTTGTAGATTCCACACTGAGAAAAATTCAGTAAAACAGGTTTCGTTAAAAATACTGTTTGAATATTATTGGTATTACGAAAAACGAGGTACGCGTAATCATTTTGCGCTATCGTCGATCCTTTTTTGGTAATTGCAACGCAAAATCAGTTTGTGAGGTTTACTCTACTTTTTTAGTTAAATAAGGCTTTAACGTCAATTTATTGTTGCACGAGCATTAAATTTTGGCAACAGTTCCAAGAAAATATAGTAACAGTGATGATAATGAGAAGGAATAGTAACGGATACTAGACTTTCCGATAAGAGCTAGAAAACTAATTTTCAATCTCTACCTAGAACTATATCTTTCGATTGTGATGAAAAATGAAAATAATTAAGAACTGAGCGGTAACCGGAACTAAAAATTTCTCTCAGTTCATTTCTCTGGTACATCGTATAGATAAGGATCCTATACATTTCATTTTCTTCGTTTTTTGAAAATGAAAGAAGTTTCTTTGAAATCGAACTATGGTTGGTGTCTCGAGTCGAAAATGTAATCTGTTATCTTGCGGCGGGAAATTTAAATTAACGTGGTGTGTTTATTCATCCCCCAGTTACCGTTAATTCCAGGGTTAATTCTAACCCCCCGTTTCTCGACTATCATCCCTCTGAACACAATGCTTCCAGATTTATTGTTCAAATTACAGTTTTGAACAATTGCAGCGACTTCTTACAATCCCACCCGACGGTCAAACTATGACGAAAAGGGGCTTTCCTTTCGAAACTCTTTAGTGCGTACAGAAGAGACGGGGGTTTGAGACCCTGCCAGGATTACTCGAGGCCCTCGAGTTCCCCGGAGGATCCAGAGTGGCAATGATTTACGAGGTTATCGGTCAGGGGGGACCGCGGCAGCCTTTCGGAACTTAGTCCCGACACTGAAGCGAGGATCGGGGATCGGGGATCAGGAAAAGCCGGCAGGTCCGTCATTATACGGGTATCAATGTCCTTTTAGCGGTTCTTCGGTCGCAGTTACGGAGGATACGCCTCGTGGCGAATCGGGCAATAAGACCTCGGCCTCATTGTCCTCCGAACTCCCTTCGGGGACCGTAGGGTAAAGAGAGAGAGAGAGAGAGAGAGAGAGAGAGAGAGAGAGAGGCGACTCGCGACAGGTCCACCTGCACGATTCACTTTTGTCGGAGCCGTGCTTTCCGCAGCTTTGATCTTCGCCCGTGCAGCAGCAAGTCCATTCTGGCTCGGACCAATCGCACCAGAAATCCACAAGCTTTGACTCCGAGTCCTTCAGGATCTTCCCCGACCCGTCAGGATCCCATCCAGCCAGATCGCACGGTTTTGATTACGGATATTGGGTCAAGCTGAGGATGAACCAGGTACGCAGTCCAATCAACAAGGTGACAAGATAGAGAAATTAAGAAACTGCTGAGATTTAACCCTTTGAATCGTACGTTATTTTGCGAAGTCAACTTTTATAACATGATGGTATTGCATGATTTTTGGGCTCGCTGATTACGAGTCTGAATATAGATTTTGAAAATTCTAAATGATGGATCCAATACGGTGGGTAAAGATTTCAAATTCGATCGAATACGTTTAAGAAACTCTTTGCAGGATTCTCCGGATAAGCGTAAGTTAATTCTGTGTATCCTGTACTTATATATAAGACGTTTTTACCGTCTATTGAAGAGTTCAATAAAAATTTGAAAATAAGTTGTTTGTAGATAATGCATTCGTATATACGGAAAATTAACTTTGATTTATTACCAATAATTGTATGTACGATACATTTTGTGAATAAGAAAGATGTGGGATAGAATTATATTTCAAAAGTTAATAATTAATGACTTATTACGTGCACTTCTATCGGTTTTTCCGTCGTTTTTTCGAATTGCAAGGACATTGCTTTGACCTAACGGGATTTAATCAACCTCAATTGGACTCGTTCAATGTTTGTTCCGAAATTCATTCGCCTGGAAATTGTTCTTACCTAGATCAGTCGAACTATGATAATGTAGCCTAACAAGGTCTTGAGGATGTTTACACTGCAAGAGAAAAACCATCTTATTCATCGCCTGAGATGATTTTCTGGTACCCAAAAATGACGATGATATTTCAATTCATTGTTGCGTCTATCTCGACTCGATTAATATTCTAATGACGTGCAACTGAAGTAGTGGGAAGACTGAAAAATGAACTTCCATCCCTTGCAAGGAAGAAGAACGACGATTACACGACACGATAATCATGAAACGACTGTAACACAGTCGACCGAAAATATGCACTCATTGTTACCGAAACGATTCTCCGCTTCAGGACTTTCGTCCTGCTGGAACGAGGTGCCGTCGGCTCGCTTTAGAGGCCGGGGATAGAGTGATTATAAGGCAGTTAAACGCTGCCCTGACTTAGAGCAAAGTGGGAGCTGCAGTCTGGTGAACGGTGAACGATGTTCAGCGGAGGAACTCAGGGTGTAACAGCCCGTGGGCGCCAGAATTCAACACTGGCACACCCGGCGCATTTCAATCCAAGCCCCTACGACGGGGTTGGCAGAGTAAAGCGGTCTGTGATTCAACCAAGTAGCATACCATCAACCAATTCCCAGAATGGAAACGGAAGGTTGGATTAAATAAACGTCACTTCGACTTTAACCAAGTAGCATACCATCAATTAATTGTCAAAATGGGTAACGAAACGTTGGATTAACTCAACATCATTTTGAAGTCAAAATTTGACCGCACACTAACTTCGCGAAATACGAGCAATCACCAATTGCCTGTTTGACAGACCACTGAAAGACCTTGTTTCATCAGTTATTTTTATCTTCGAATCAGAATTTGAGATGACAATTGGGAATCCGCATCAAAAGGTTGAGAACATCAACTTTCGGCTCATTTTCGGTGATTGGCTAATCAATCGTCGATTAATGACCGACTTCTCGTCAAGTTTTTGCCAACTGAGCGAGGAAAACTTTTGTACCGATTGTACAAAAGCTCCTTTAAGCCTTCGCAGTGTACTCCAAGTCTAAGCTGATCATGCTTGATCGAAAAGACCTCTGAATCAATTCCAATGTTTGGCGTACTATCAAATTCCCAGCCAAGTTTTACTAACCCCTAAAAAAATTGAGCATTGGAACGCTGTATCAAAGTGGAAACTTGAGTTTTTCTATCATTCTTGGTCGATAACTGTGGTTGCATAGTACAGTTGATGTGACAAGTAAAGTGTGCAACTACCTGAGTAACCAAACGACTAAGCTCATTTCGCAGAAAGACAAACAGACCAACGATAAGAAGCGATCGTCATCATTTCCCGATCTAGTCTGGTGTGATATCAGCTTCTGATGAGTTGGCCAAACAAGTTCCCTAGTAAATCAAAGTTTGCCCTAATAAAAGGGATCGGTAAATTTCTCTCGACTTGTTCCAGGTCGAATTTTCTACCAATTCCAAGTCCTCTGACCAGGCTATCCAGCAGTGACCGTCGAACGGACGGGATCCAACTAAGCTGATCCGAAGACGCGAAGAGGTGAGGAGCCGAGCCGACCGGCTGGAGGTGTGCAGACTCCCTGAGTCCTCCTCGACGAAGTCGGTGGTGGTGGTGGGAGAGTCGGTACGATCTCCTACTACTTTATAATGGTTAACTGCTTCAGGTTGTCAGTTCGCGTCTGACTTTGTTGGCGAAAGGGGGCTGCTGGCTCACTCCCGAACGATTTCAGACACCGTGAACACGGAGGAATTCATTCAAGTCGCTTCGTAGGGTGCGTCAGGGAAGATTTCGACATTGGATAAATCGATCGAACTGAGCCGAAAAAAAAAAAAATTATAGTAACAATAAAAACTCGAAATACAGACTTAGATACGCGAGTTCGAGTCAGTAGTCCGATCTTCGGCGAAAATCGGTTCGAAAACGAAAATTTATACTACCGCTGTACAGTGTGTTGCGTACTTTGAAATAAAATCCGGTTATAGAACTTTTGTGGATCCTTCGAAACGAAGCTCTCGTTTTTTTTTTTTTTTTTCTTTAAAAGCACGCCGGACACTTTAAATCTAAAACGGACCCACGTGTCGATCGGAACGAAGCTACTGCACGTGACACGTCCGCTTTGGATCCGTTCTTCTCTGATTTTACGATTCCAGATTATTGATGCACTCGGGCGCGTTTTAATTATCGTTTCTCGTTAAGCGTGACGTTTTTCGTCGTTTTTAAATCACGGAGACGTTGCTGTACGCGCGGTAAAAGAAATGGCGCGAAAATACGCCTGCGTAACTGATCGCCAAATTAGCGTATTTGAGTGACGTTTTTCTGCGGGGATTTTTTTAATAATATTATACAGTGATTCAGTAGCTGGAAGCGTTTCAACGTGATCAACCTGCAGTTTGTGCTCACATTCTTCGAAAGATGAGGACCGTGCTACAGGTAAAATAATCTCCCTTTTCCGATCATTTCTATTTCTCTTTATCGACGTATCTTTCGGAACGTGTCAAAATGCATAGGATTTAATTTCCAACCCCAATGTCATGTTCTGTTTTTTTTATCTTTTATGATTTCATAAAAATTTCTCACCTCCGTTCTACCGTATCGATTATATCATGGAACCTTTATTTGAATCAATCTTTCGATGCGACACATTCGAAGTTATAACCACGGTGATGAATCTCGTGAACGCGCACGTGTGCCAAATGGTCCGAAGACCCTCTGAGCTGGAAGTCGAGATGAGATACGCATCTTACATACCTACTTAGTAAATATATCACTGTGTTATGCGACTGCATTGCCGCGCATTTAGATCGGATTTTTTGAAACGCACGCGTAATTCTATCTGCCTGCGAGGGTCAAGCTGTCCTTTTAGTAATATAGAATGTTTTCCAGAAGACCAATGACCGAGCATATCGGTCTGGTGTCGTTTCATTGTTGTTTTTTTTTCAAGTCCCTTTTCTTCATCTCTTTTCGAATATTATTTTAAATTCAAGTTCTATTGTAACCTGTTCTGGAATTTTGCGATGTTTCAAAATTCCGGGATTTATTTATATTCAATTTTTTATTAGTGAATAGTTTTGGTAGAACGATGTTCGTCGTACTTGAAACGTAAACACCTGGTACATTTTTCATTTCTGGCGTCAGCCATAAGAGGACAAAAAATTACAGCCCAGATTACATCTCATCAATCGATTATCCATCTCGACCATAAATCCGGGTAAAACCGAAATATTTCTATATTTGTGAATGAAAAATTTTCTTTCATGTTGATCGACAAAAAATTCCCCGTACGTACAAGAAATTCTATTTCACTCGTAGCGTATACTATAAAAATGAAAATTACGGTCAATCTGCAGTACAAAAATTTCACAAACTTGAGAATATATATATAATTATATATATAAGCTTATCATATCGAAGGGTGAATCGAAAACGAAGAGGAAGAAGAGTGAAGTATAAATATGTAAACGAACGAAATGGGAGAACGTAATCATTCTCTTCTTCTTTCTATTTTGTGTATATCTTTGAAATCAGCTCGTGTGCTGGATGAAGAAGAAGAAGAAGAAGAAGGAAAAGATGAAGAAGAAGATGAAGAAGGAGTAGAAGAAGAAGAAGAAGAAGGTGAATTACTGCAATGGCAAAGTCTTGCTCTTCATCATCATCTCCATCTTTTTTTTCTTCTACTTCTTCTTCTTCTACTTCTACTTCTTCTTCTTCTTCTTCTTTTTCTTCTTCTTCTTCTGGTTCTTCCAGACGAAAAGTGGCGAGTCCGTCTAGTCTCATGGCGAACGAGATTGTCCTGAAAGCTGGTTCGGTTGAGCCGAGTCTGATCTCGCTTTGATGTCACAGGCTCGTGACAGGCTCGACTCGATCAAAGTCTTCCGCGACATGTACACGAGGCACGCCTTGCACAGGAGTCAAGCTGCGCACCGCCGCACCGAGAACGCGTAGCATAGTCGGTCGAAAGGTTGACAAAGTAACGCGGAGACGGAGAGACTCGAGTTAGATCAAAGAACCACCCCTCCTCACCCCTTTCGCCGACGTCTCTTCTTCACCGCGCCGCCCTTTGACCCCTGGGAAACACCTCTTCGAGCTTTTACCCCCTCCCTGCCCTTCCCTCTTCGCCGACTCGCCGACTGCGTTGCTTAGAGCCACTTTTCAACCCCCTCTTCAAGCTTTAAAAACAGGACTGCATTTTTTTTTTTTTTGTTTCTTTTTTTGGAAATTTTCTTTCCCACTCGTTGGTTGACTGAATTTCATTCGTTTCCAATGATTTTGATTTTTCAAAATTTCCAGTGATTTTCTCTGACGTTACGTAATCTGGAAATCAAGCTGATAATCGAGTAACCAACTTGGAAATTGAAAATTAGGAATTACGTAGAATCGATGTGAATTAATCGGACTCAATTTTGAAGTGACTGACCCCTCGAAAGATAATCTGAATAGTATAACGATCAAATGTTCCAACTGTTTTAACGTTTTTTATTTCAGTAAAAATGCGTAATTCGATGATTTTATACGTATATAATATTCACCTCAAAACTCGTATCACTGAAGTCGTTGTAAGAATCTTGCTTCATTTTTGAGTCCCAAAACAAGCTCCAGGGAACTTTGATACACTGGGGATGTCAACATCTGACTAATTTGTTTACATTCCTTCTTTCCACTTGAAGAAAAAAAGGGTTTTTTAAAATCGCATTCATCGGCAAAAATTCGTTCAGACCCTGAGGGTGTAACCGAATTATCTCAGTGTTGATGAACGATGAAATACCCTGCAAAATTGTTTCTGGGCTGATCGTTCAGGATCATCTCTTGAGCATGAAAATCTCCGATCCCCTGAAAAAGGATTGCAGTAGAAAAGAATCGGATTGCTGTTTGCGCGGACGGATTTTTCGAAAATGAAAATGAACCTTCCGGCCTATCAATGACCCGACATCGCTTTGAAAGTTACGTTCCTGCAAAGGGAATCGTTCGCACCTTTCCGTCTTCCTTTTTAAATGACTACTCACCGAATGTATACATCGGATTTGTATTTGCATATTCTTACTCGGGACATTTCACAAGAAAAATAATAAAAACAAAAGCTCTCGATCAGTTTTACAAGGAATGTAAATTTCGGATCATAAACGCACCCGTGTCACGCGTAATCCTTCACCTTCGCCAGCGGAGTTTTGACAGTATTCGGTGTCGGTCGGATCTGGAATTAGGTTGGAATTAGGCAGGTCCCGCGGACTTAGTGGAAGCTTGCAAAGCACAAGGCGGTTCGTAGACGAGATATATCCGAGGTTCTCCGGGTCCGCGGAGCGGTTGGGCTATTGCTGCCGTTGGATGCGGCTGCCCGAGGGGCGGTGAACAATTAGCGACACAGCGGCAAGATCAGAGGTCCGGGGCGGGGTGGGGGACGGCCTAATTACACACGGTACCGACCGACTTCAAAGGAGCCGCCAGTTCCTCTCCTCGAGAAACTCCTCTGCCGCCTCGCTCCTCTCTCTCTCGCCCTCTCTCTCCCTCTCGTACGCCTCTCCGCGGCTCGAACTGGAAACCTAAGGCATCCGTACCTCGTACCTCCGTACCTTATACCTCCTTCTCCTTCTCCTCCTTGCCGTTGGGATCTCAGGGCCAAAAGATCTAGCGACAACAACAATTCTGCAGCCATCCATCCACCTGTGGCTCCCCGCGCGCAGCACCGCGTTTGCTCTTCATTCAACCGGAAGTCTAACAACTCGTATTCCTTATCTAACCGTAACGCCTGCCGCATGCGGCTCGTTTATCACAAATTGTTTGTTACTTTTTTTTTTTTTCTTTTTGTTTTCTTTCTTCTTCTCCTCTTCCTCGTCAATCTCTTCGCGAAAGTATCGTATCTCGTTTTGCGAATCTTTTCACTCATCTTTCAAAACAATTGTCAAACTTCGGGTTATAGGTGTAAGGTAGGTTTATCGGTTTTGTGACCATTTCATTTTTAAAAATTATAAATTTACGGTACAAATTGTGGAATTTCCCCGATTACTAAAATCAATCGCTATCGATGGTTAGACACTAGAGATTTGTATTTTGGTAATTTTGAAACTAAGGATTAAACAGATACAACCAAAAAAGGTCAATAACAGTTACGCATACCTACTTAGTATACTTAGCTTTTAATATACTTAGTTTTTAACAAAAACTTTTCTAGCTTCATTGTTATTGTTTTTATAAATCACGGTAGCACACGATGTTATACCTGTATAACACGTAAAACATAGCTGTTCATATGTTACTTGTTAGAGGCAAACCCGACACCTTCTACTGAAACTCTATACCCTGACGGTAGGCATGCATTGTATGCAGAGGGGAAGAAAAAAATATGAATAAGAGAGCGAAAGGGAGCGATACAAAGAGAGAGAGAGAGAGAGAGAGAAAAAAACCACTGTTCTTCTCATTGGTGTGCAAGAAATTATTTCAAATACCTCGTTGATGTTACTTTTTCCACAATTCCAAATGTTCATAATTAATTTATGCAATCCGTTGCTATACATGGCTTTTCGCAACTATCAAAAACAGATTTCATAGTCAATTGTAATTTTCAGTAGAATAGAAGAAAAAAAAAAAAGTCGTCTGCTCATTGCCGGTGAAAATTGATGAAAATAAAGCCGTGAAAATTCACATTCGACGATAAATTATTTGATACTTAATAGTTAATAGCATTTCAACATCGAATCTCTAGACGCAGGGTTCGATTGTTTTTAAGTTATACAGTCATTTCGACTTACCAAGGGTGTGGGGGGGGGAGACTGTAGAGGTCGCAGGAGGATCTTGGCGAGTAAACGTAACCTCGAAAGGACAAATCTTCCCCACTTCATCCTCCCTCCAACCGCCTTTCCCCATTCATTTGTCGGCTCGTGAAAAGGGATAAAAAGAAAAAGCAACAAAAAAGAAAAAAGGAACACCTCCGCACGCACAAACATATTAAACAAACGCGTCTCGAAAGGTGTATACATATAGTTATCGCAATTTTCTTACCGCATTTCGAACCCGAGTTAGCGCGGCATGATCTCGAATAAGCAGGGAATTTTTTGAATAAAGTGTTATAAGAGAGGAGGAGGAGGAGGAGGAGGAGGAGGAGGAAAAACAGAGAGAGGAAGAGGAAAAGGAAGCGAGTGTTGGGGGGGGAGGAGGAGGAGGAGGCGAGGACCGTGTCGTGAAGCGAAGCGACAGCCGAGCCGGCTGCGGCAGCACGTGAAGAGTTATCGCGAACGTGCCTTAGGCGGCACATCAAAGGCGCACCTCGGGCGTGAACGAGCGGCCGGGCACGCGGCGAATCCTCGACCCTCCGCCATATTTACTCCCTGTGCATGGATGGACCACCGCACTCTGCCTAGCGCCGCGCGGCTCTTTCGCCCGCAGTCTGCAGGCTTCGAGTATTACGAAAATATCAAACGCGGTGTCGACTGATCGTAAGATTGACGAAAATATTGTCGATTCTCGATTGGATCGATTATTTTTTTCCCCGATTAATCGAGTGTAATCGATTATTTTTCAAACGCGATTAGGTTTCGAACGAATCGATCAGGTTTCCTCGGAATCGATTTTTCTTTTTTAAACTCCCGTGAACGACGCTGAACAATATCGATTTATCTGATTGAACTGTCGATTATTTTTCAAACGCGATTGATCGAACGAATCGATCAGGTTTCCCCAAAATCGATTTTTCTTCTTTAACACTTACTACCTAAGTATCTATTTGATATGATAAGTGAAATATGAATGAATATTTTCACCTGAAATATAAATTATCGATAAACTTTTCAGCTGTTAATACTACGTACTGAATTTTACGAAATTTTGGATTCAATCGAGTCGTATTCGATTATTTATTTATTTATTTTTCTTTTTTTTTTTGTCGACTCGATTAATCGATGCATCGATTATCTTCAGCTTAGCGACCATCGATTGGCTAGTCGGTTCTGAAATAATTTTTATTCGACATTAGGTACATGGTAATAGGGAAAAAAGGGTGAAAGAAAAATTTCTACCTGTAGGCGCACGTTTCGTTGGCAAATATCATTCTGCAAGGTGACGGTGGAATAACGACCGAACAAACGAATCGTGTAATAAAGATATTGCGGTATGGTTTTTTCCCTCTTCTGGAGAGGATTATTCAACGTTAAAGGATTCCTTGGTTAAAAAAAAAAACAGATTTACGTTGTAACAACTGTCCCGTGGAATCCTGACAACTATGACATATCACACTTTGAGACCAAATAGTTATTTGTACTAAATCTGTTTGTAAATCCATTAATACTTGAACCGTTCTGTTCCAACGATACCAATTTCACTACAATATTTTGTGCCCACTGTACGACGAATAAAATATTTTATCCATAACACTGAGAGAATTTTAGAAAGAGTAAATTTTACTCAAAACTGCAGCAAAAGACTGAACGTTAGATTTTTTGGATAAAATATACTTCGTAAAATGTAGAATTTATTCTAGAAACAGTAAACAAAAATTTACCATATTTGTAGTAAAAAATTATAGTCGACATGGGTATTTTTAACTAAAAATCTTGACGCGTCCATGTTTTTCTGAATTTTTTACTAAAATCTGCTCTCTCTCTCTCGTCTCATCGTGAATATACCTACGTGCGTCTTTTGGCGAATACGATGATTTTAAAGTGGTGAAAATGACCGTTAGAAAAGCTCTTCACCGTTCGATTGTCGGGCATGAAAAATCACCCCGAGCACTTACCGATCGGAACTTTTTGGACCGTACGCGATACGAGTTGAGAGTTTCCGAGGGCGGGAGAGAGCGACGGAAGGTCTTGAGACCCCGGTGGGCATCGGCCCGAGGTCGTTGGGACGCGGCGCAGTCATATTTCAGCCCTTGTTAGGCCTCAGGCCCCTGCCGCGATCAGAGGGTGGGGGATATCTCTTTGACCCGCCGCCTTCACCGCGATCGGTTCGTGCGAGAGACTTATCTTACCACCTGCTTTCCGCTCCCTTCCTCTCTCTCTCTCTCTCTCTCTCTCTCTCTCTCTCTCTCGAGGGAGAGACCGCCGAGAGACCGACGATGCCCGCAGATCCATAGCGAGATGCAGCAGAAGGGCGCCAGACTCCCTGGACTCTTGCTGTGAGGACGAGAAACTCGGTGGATCACTGCGTGCGCAGCCGCGCAGGTCGTCCGATCTATCGATCGGTCAGATCTAACGATTTTGGCGCGAGTTTTGAACCGAGCTTGCCGGTAGCTCGTGGTTGAGAAGACAGGAAAAAGCTGTATTAAAAATGATGTTGAAGTTACTTATGTTACGGGAGCGATGCATTGGATTTAAGAAAAATCGCCTTACTTTGCACGTTTAGAATTATATGTCCTAAACTTAGTCAACCGTGATAAACAAAACATACTTATACACTGAGGAAAAAGTTTATTTGTTACTGTTACGTATATTGTTTGGATATTGTTATACAAATGTTTTGTTATAATTAACTGAGCCAAATAATGATCGATAGAAAATTTTTAACTGTCAACAAATCATGTCTGGCTAAATTAAAATTTGATAATAATAACGAAACATTTATTTCGTCATATCAAAATGTACGTTTGTTAACAGTAAATAATATCTCTTTCCTCAATGTATAATATTTAGCAAAGCTTACTTCTTGAAAGTGATTCAGAAATTGTACAATAATGATTCTTTCCCCCTGACGTTTTGTCGCGTTAACGTTACTGACTTCAGCCTCGTGTAAAAATCCTTTGATCGATTTCAAACGTACCGATTTTTGAAAATGTGTCTCGTTAAGCCACGTGATTCTTTGGAATCTTTTCTCGAAACTGTAAAACAGATTTTATCTAAATATTTTCGATTGTACACTGATAAAAAATTGTCTAGAAAAAAATATATTTCCGTCGTTGAATTGATCATTCGTTTTGCTCTACGATCTGAAGCTGAATTACAATCTCAAATTATAAAAGAAAAAAACATGAAAGAAAAACTTTTACGCATCAGCAAAGAGAACCAGAACCCGTTACTCAATTTCGAAATACACTTGATTACAGCAGTACGCTCAAGTTGTTTAAAAAAAATCAGAGATCCGCTAATTCTTCTCTTGTACGAATAGTCAAACGAGATTCAAAACAAGATCTGTCATTCCAAATGACTCAATCAGTAGCCTACAACCTTAGATCCCGAAGAATACTTGATCTTCTCTTCTTCTCTCTTACTCTCTTTCGCTTAATCGACTTTGGGAAGAAGAGGTTTGGAATGAATCTTCAAACGCACCGCCACCTCGTTTTATCTTTGACTGTCATTGGCATCACCTATCTGCACCAACAAACAGCTATGAAGAGTGCAAGAACCGATGAAATTTTGCATTTATTCCGAGCTCAGAGTATCGAAAAAATGATTTGAATTAAAGAAGAGATAAAAGAAAATCGTTGCGTTAAAATTGGTCACGAATGAGAACGAAGTTTGAATCCAATACGAAGACTTGAAGTTTGAAAAACTTGTATAAAATTTCAGTAAAGGAACATGCTTAAAAAACAAAAGTGAACATATCTATACATCCAAAGAAGAAGAATCGCTCTGACGTACTTTACGCTCTTCGGTAGGAGTATAAAATAAGAATAAAAATAAAAAAAAAATAAAAAATTCTGCCACGTCGTACCGAAATATTTAATAATTGTATCTGAAGGGGAATATTAAAAAGAGATTGATAAGCGAAAGAGAAGAAGAATAAATTCCGCGTCGATGAAAGCGAACGTCGTACTTGCAGTGACGATGCGCGGCTTCTGCGGCGCGAGCTGAGTGAAAAGGAAGAATAAGAACAAGAATAAGGAGAAGAAGAAACTGCGGAGGAAGAATGAAACGAGGAGGGGGGAGAGGGGTGTACAGTTATGGTAATGACGTAGGTCCAGGAGTATCGGTGTTGGATGCAGGCGTGCGTGCGCAGCCGTCGTAATGATAACGAGACGGACTCCTCCTCATCATCATCATCATCATCATCACCATCATCATCATTTCCTCCTCCTTTTGCAACGGCTTCTTGCCCCTCTCCTTCTTTCGCTTCTTCTTCGTCTTCTCCTTATTCTTCTTCTTCTTCTTCTTCTTGTACTTCGCGTCGTCCGAACGGAACAAGAACCGACTGATCGGCAACAACTGACCGATTCAAAGATGCCGCCAACTGCGGATCCCCTGAAGGGGAAACCCCGATTCTTCTTCTTCTTCTTCTTCGTTCGATATCTTTAATGGATTGCATAGTAAAGGACGCTGTCTTATTCACTTGTAGCCACCTCGCTTCTTCTTATTCTTCGTCTTTAACTTTCGTACACCGCGATCCGTGTAAATTGACTTTGACAGTATGTATACTCATGTGAAATATTAAAATAATCTAAAGGAAATAACTTTATGCCTCAGTTCCGTTGATGCTATTTCAAGGTATGAAATAATTGTGCGGAAACTTCCGGAGAAGCGTTCATCTGCAAACCGATTCATGGTTTCGTGTCAAATTTCAAATTTCACATCGGTGAAGAGTTTTTCTTTGTTTTTTTTTTTTTTTTATGGTCAATCATATACTTATAGTTTTCAAAAACCGTCAATGTCTACTTTCTTTTCAATTCAATCACTTTTAACATGACAAGTATATTCCTGGTGACTAATGATGATTTTTCATTTTTCTATTTTCGCAATTTTCAGACTCCGGTTAATTTTGCAAAATGACAATTAAACTGCTCTATGAAATTTATAAATTCTGAATTAAAACGATGTTGACTTTCAGTCATGAAAACCGGAAGAAAAGTCTCAATCGATCTGATGTCATCGACTTTGACATACCGTGTGCGAAATTTTTGCGAAAATTTTTTATTCAAAATTTGAAAACCAAACAAAGTTGTACCTGGGGCGACAAGATGATGAATACATGTTTTTATGTCAGCTTATCTCGTTTTCTATAAAACGACAGCGGCGTTTTTACACGTGACTCGTTGTGCCAAGAAGTGGACGTGAAGCTGATCGGCCGACGCGACGGTCGATGTTCAAGATCGATAAGTATCGGCGCGAGATCGTTGAATTTTTATCGATGGCAAAAAGGACCCGCGTATACGGGTATAACGTGTACGTGCTATTCCGGATATCTTTGGGATCAGCGGCATTTTCAAAGCAATCTTTACAACCGGCTCAGCGAGACAAGTCGCGTTAATGTGTGTGCATGGGACCGAGGATTGTATCAAATTGTAAGCATGCAAAATCCCTTTTCGAATAACCGTCGCAGAGAGGATAAATACCACGAGGACCGAAGCTAGGAAGTAAACGTTTTTACATGTTCATTCGAATGAGGTAACAATGAAGTTCGAAAATCAACATTTTTTTTTAAATACTTTGAACCTCCGATACTTTTATATAAAATGATGTGGATGAAACTAAACTGCATTCTTCTATTCCCAAAAAAAATTTTGACAAGTTTGGATAATTAATAACTGTAACTGCTAACTTCAGCGTCGTGAGAAGACCGTTCGTGAAGCGTGAAGTTTTTGTTTTGTGTTTATTTATTTTCTTTTGTCATAAAATTTATAAACTACAAAATTCACTACGAACAATTCTCCGCTACCCGAATTACAGAGAGCAAAGACGCACTCTAGTGTCGCTGCACTCCGACTTCCGTCAACGTTTTTCCTCAATTAAATTCCTGCCCACTTTTTGCACCCAAATATCACCGCGTCACGCCAACTCCGTCTCGATTCACCGGGTAATCAAGTTGTGCGCGCGCGCGTCCTCCTCCTCTTACTCCTCCTCCTCCTCCTGGTCCTCTTCTTCCTCTCTTCATCTTCTTCGTCATATCATTAAAATTCCCTGAAACCCCCAAGCGGTGATTTTTCTCTTTTATTTTCAAAGTAAAAGAAAATATTGACGACTCGTTAAGGACGTCGAAAAATTAGATTCAAGTTGAACCGATTTGTTTAATCCTTTAAATTTTTTCCCTTGGGTTACGAGGGTGAGTTTAACCCCTTATATTGCATAAATTATGAAGGAGATGGAATAAAAATGTTACTCTTACTCAAATAGTTTGACAGTTTGCACTTAACATATATACAACAACAAAAATACGTTCCGTAATACGAAGAAATGTACAATTAGTATTCAAAGTTAGTTTTGACAAGCGAAAAAAAAAAAAATTAGAAGCTTTAGCAGCCAAACATGGCTTTGTAGGTTGTAACGGGTTAAATTCGCTGATTTGAGGCTTCTGCAGGAAGATGGAATTAAGAAGTTGTGTATACCAGGGCAAGACGCTAATTGTTTTCGAGAAGGGTTTGTCGGAAGCCTGGGGATATTTTTGAGACGGGTCCCGAGGGTAGCATCCACTGTTGGCGGACCTACCGGTTTCAGTTTTTGATTTACGACATAATAAAGAGGTTACGCAAGGCGGGCTTCTCTCGTACATCTCGAGTTTCCACCGACAATAGCGCTGATTTACGATCTTCTTGAAAGTTTCGATTCGATGCGGATTCCCAAATCGGATTTCGGAACCTTTCAAATAATCGCGTCGAACCGTGAAAGACGTAAAGTTCTTCAGCCACCCACCTCCGCCTTCCTTTGCATCGTCGACACAGTTTCAAAACCTTCGCCGTCCTCCTCTTGACCAGAAAATACCCTGCGCAAATGCACGGAAATAGTTCCACTCAAAGAGCAATCAATCTTCACTATTGGAAAGTCTCAAACAAATCCTAGGAAATTCATGGTCAACAATCGAATCCAGAAATATATTGACGTCAAAATCGAGAAATACAGAAAGGTTGTTTTATTGTCAGAGAACTGTGTTAGTCAAAGCTTGAACGAAGCTTCTATTGGAAGAGAATCACTCTTCGACAATGTCCGTTACGTAATTCGAAATTCATTAACCTGCACAAGCCAATCCAATCTAATTCGTACTCGTTACTAGTGACGTATTCTAGTCCATACCCAGAGCAACTTTCGTTAAATTTCCTGGGTTAGTCCGTAACACAAATGTTTTTATCATCGCACCGAAGAAAGTATCTTGTCCAAGAATATGATCCAAAGCTGCAATAGAAGATTTTCGAAGCCTCCTCGCTTGTCAACCTTAAGACCGACATCATTGAACAGTTCAATACTACAGAAATTGAATCAATCGGTTCCAAAAATGATGGATACAAGCTAATGATGAACTCTCTTCTCTAAACCCAGATGCAATTGCGTATGTGTGTGTGTGTGTGTGACGCCGATAAAGGAGTAGAAAAATAATGGACCAATAGTTGAACGTGAATTGGTGCTAGTGTAGTTGCATCAGAGGTGATAGAACCGCGACGTAGAAGTCTCTATAGATCCTTATATATACCATGGTCCGCACCTTCATAGGCAGACCTTAGTTTATTGCCTCGGAAACACGGTCCAATCTGTCCTAAGCCATTACAGCTACCTGGTCCTATTCCTGGTGAGCTCGAGCGCGAAGAGAAGGTTACCGTCCGGCGATTCAACTGTCGGCTTCTTTCATCTCCAGTAGTTTGGGCTTCTGTTTCACTGTTTCCGCCGGCGGCTACCGACTTGGAACTTGACCCTAATCGCCTTAGAGAGCGCGCGTTTTCAATTATTTTGATTGTACCTGATTGTTGCACGGTCATTTATATGCCAGAACAAAGGACTCCGCCGACGACCAGGTACCACGGGCCCCTCGCTTCTATCCACCTGTATGTACCGCGACCACGTACCCATGGGGCGTATGGACACCATGAACACACGTGCGCGTTCCTAATGACCGCAGGACGAAATCGGACGAAATTGATCGCAAGTTTCTAAAAGTCAAAACTACTCATTGAACGCCATTTTTCCCGTCCAAGCGACTGGCGATCAAGTTGCGATGTTGAAACGCTGCATGGTTTCAAGTTGAAGAGACGTTCCGTCGACGCTTCTGCACGTATTTTTAGACACCGAGTTACAGTACGTGGTGCGTGTGCGGAAACAATTTCGTATACTGAATTCCATAGAAATTACCAACCAAACTCTTCCAACGACCGCCACTTCCGGGTACAAATTGGCGGCTCACCTCAAGTTTTCAACTACCTTCGTGGTACCTAGGATTTTTAACAAACCTCCACGGAATTTTAAAACCGAAATTTTCTGACTCTTGAGATTTTTCTCCGTACTGAAGAGATTGGAAAAAGTTTCAAATAATTTGGCATAACTTCAACTCCAACTCCACATGACATCGGATGACTTTACGTGAGCTAAAATCGTTCTTATTAGTGGATTAACAAGATTACACATTACTTGTAGACGAATTAAGACATCTTTGAACGAATCTAAAAGCGACTTCACGTTAATACACTCGACTTCCAACAACTTGATGTGAGTCTTCTGTCAACGATTAGGAAAAGGACGCGTGAACTCTGAACAGTTGATCCGAACGTAACACAACAGAACGTGTAACATAACTCGGGCTTAAGTATCTGGTCGTTTCTTCTTCCCCGTCTCTGCGGTTCGCTGACTCTTTTGCCCCGGGTGCCGACAAGCGATCTTCAGCGGCGTCCGTCATCAGGCGTGGACTTCCATCCCAAGAGAAGAAGAAGTAACCGGCTAATGTCCTGCACTGGCAATTCAGTCACTTACCTACTGAAGTGTGTAATTTCCCCTGCTTTCCCCGGCATTATTCCCGAAGAATTTCTCAACGATTCCAGAAATTCTTTCCGATTCATGCTGTAGTAACATCAAGTACGTCGTACGATCGATTGTTAATAGGTGCGTCGATCCTCGCACGAGTATACATGCTGGGACTTTCTTCTTGGTTCTGGGTCGTTTGGTTCTTGTTCTACCTCCTCTTTGATCCTCCCAATTAGCGGTTTCATTTTTTAGCGACTCGCCCCCTGCAGGCTGTGTTTACGAGTCCCGAGCCCGTGCCTCTAAACTGCTCAGCACTTGCTCCGTCCGAGTGGCTCGGCGGCAACATCTGTTTTCGAAAAAGTGAATTAATGAAGAGGTGTTGAGGGGTTAACTGCCCCGCGTTCCTGTATACAATTCATGTAATCTCATGAACCCTAGGAAACAATTTTTGTTTATACACGCGCCCCGAGCCACTCGACCCCAACTTTAAACAAGCAGAGAGAAGCGAGTGAGAGAAATTGATCCTCGGCTCCCTCGACTCCAACGTATTATGGAGGCGCCTCGGCTCTGAGGGACGCCGCAGTCAAAGATCAACCACCCGCTGCGAGACGGGCTTTCTCTGATCTTTCGACTGTATCATGTCCAAAGAATTACTCTCGTGAACCTCGATTAGTCAAAACAATCCGTCCTCAACTTCGTGCGCAGTCCAAATCAGAACAAGACGAGAGAGGAATGGAAAAAGCTCACTGAACCCTATTCAAATCATCCTGCGTAATGTTATCCCAGAAGTTCAGAGTGCGTCAATTTTCTGTGTGTTCGAGTGTGTGTGCGTTAGACTGGGCCAAAAAAATTGACTATTTTTTTTTTGAAAAATATATTGACAATATCATTCAGTATGGCAAAAAAAAAATTTCATGAAATTTTAAACCCTTAATATTAACTTTAAGAGGTCTATCATCGCTATTTTTGATTTTTAGTAATAATTTGATGTTTTACGTCAGAACTGTCGAAATATTGAAGTGAAAAAATTTATGTTCACTTATCCCTTTATAAAATTAAATTCCCTACAAAAAAGGTCTGATTATAGATGATTATAGATTTTTGTCAGACAAGCCCTCAGACCTTTTTTGTAGGGAATTTAATTTTATAAAGGGATAAGTGAACATAAATTTTTTCACTTCAATATTTCGACAGTTCTGACGTAAAACATCAAATTATTACTAAAAATCAAAAATAGCGATGATAGACCTCTTAAAGTTAATATTAAGGGCTTAAAATTTCATGAAATTTTTTTTTTGCCATACTGAATGACATTCTCAATATATTTTTTAAAAAAAAAGATGGTCAATTTTTTTGGCCCAGTCTAGTGTGCGTGTGAATTTTTCAAATCTTTATCGGTGTGACGATAAGAGCTCGTTCTATCTACAAACCCAACTAATCGTGTCTATAATTGACACTTGTCCGCTGTTAGGAAAAACAAAAAAAAAATAGTTTCACCGCGGTTGATCTGTTTTGACGTCGATTCACGTCAAGAATTTCAACACTTGCCATATTTTTTCAGATATCGCTGGGCATAGCGGTGTTCACCGTTCTGGTCTTCGCTGAAGACAAAGCGACGAACACTATCTCGGTGTCGTCGGGAGCCTCGCCGGTCATCCAGAGCAATACAATTCAGAAGTTTATTGAAGTGTTGGGAAAGTACGAGCTCGAGGATCAACGAGCCCTGAAAAGAGTCTACCTCAGCAACAGATCCATAACGTGCAACGACGGATCTCAGGCTGGATTTTACCTGAGAAAATCTCAGGGTTCCAAACGATGGGTCATATTCCTTGAAGGCGGTTGGTACTGTTACGATCACAGGAGCTGCAGGAACAGATGGCTCAGGCTCAGGAGTTTTATGACTTCTACACAATGGTCAGAGACCAGAGACGGTTAGTTTGAAAAAGATTTTTGACCTCAATATGTTGGATGAAGTTGGTTTCTTGGATAATATGAAGGTTGGAGTACCAAAACAATTTGTTTATTGAATATGTTTAATAGATAAATACAAATTACATAATACGCACAAGAAAATTGCAATAGTGTACAGGGAGGTTTGTGGGAATCTTAACCTAATTACTTTGGTTAGTGATGGTTAGTATTCAGTGCATTGAGCAGGATGGAATCACCACAAATAAAACTTCAACTGATGTACCTATTCGTATGTTGATACAGTTTATTTTGAAACCAAGCTCAGCATTTCCAAATTGAAAATGTAAAATTCACTATAGCGTACGAAACTTTAAAGGATCGCATGAAATTAAGTCAGCCTAATTTCTAAAAATTGATGACTTTAAACCTAAAATCAGGATTTTCACAATCATGATGTTTTTAATTCACTATATCATAAATATATTGTTTTAGTTCAAGTATTGATACCCGAAATTCCCATCAAATCTACGATTTCGAAATTCAGACCGTTGACCTTGAACTAGAAATGAAAATATTTCAAACTAAAAATTCTAACAAGTATCGAGTCCATACATGTTCAAACGTTGTACGATCTAAGCAATACATAAAAGTTTGAAATCTCAAATCTTTAATTCCTGCTAATAGCTGAATTTGAAATCCGCAGTTGGTGGCCTCCTGTCTTCACGCCCAGAGGAAAATCCATTCTGGTGGAACGCCAACCACGTGTAAGTATAACTCTCCTTAGTATCTGCTTAAAAACGGTCGTTAGCTCCTGAAAATCACGTACAAAGGTTCAAAAAACAATTGTCCACATCCTCTGGTACTTGTTGCAGATTTGTCCCCTACTGTACAAGCGACACGTGGAGTGGCAGCAGAGCGACGCCAAGTGACATGTTCTCCTTCATGGGAGCGGAGATCGTGGCGCAGGTGGTGAGGGACCTGGCCCCCCTGGGTCTGGAAAACGCGAGCTCACTCCTACTGGCCGGAAGCAGTGCGGGAGCGACGGGAGTGATGCTGAATTTGGACCACGTGCACAGCCTGGTCCACCAGGAGCTGGGTGAGGCTCATAAACAATAATCTCGTGTGAACTTGGATGAAAACATTTGCCACGAAGCTTTCAAACGAACTCTAATGGTTCCGTTCCTCTCGGTCTTCAGGGTTAAAACACATCGCAATACGCGGAATCAGCGACTCCGGATGGTTCCTGGACAGGGCCCCGTACTCTTCCAATGGCTTTCCTGCCACCAACGTTGTCCGAAAGGGCATGGAGCTCTGGAAGGCCAAAATGCCCCGCAACTGTGTCCTAAAGTATCCCCACGAGCCGTGGAGGTGCTACTTTGGATACAGACTGTATCCCACACTATCTGGTAAGTCAGGACCCGCTGATACCCGAAGTCTAAACTCGGCGGTGGTTCCAGGTAGCACACTTATCCAGAGGCTGACTATCATTCAACCACAAAAAGTCGAGCTTTTGTCCAATTAAAATAATATCGACGCATTGTTGGCAAAAGGAGAGACAAAAGGTCGTCTATTTTTTAATCGTTATACATCGTTAAAAAACTGAACTCAAAGTTGACATGCAGTATACTTCATGTATACGAATGCCCTCTGACATTCCAGGTATAATGCAATTCGACTGTACAACCTGTTGTCACCTTATCCACTTACCAATGGAAAGTCAAGTCAAAAGTTTTTGATGTTTTGCAGAGAAATAATTGCTTATGTAAGCGCATTCATGTGCTCGAATGAACGTCAATGTCTGGTGGCAGTTAGACTGGCTGATTGCTATCTCATACTTGACGCCATTTAATTATTAGTTCACGTAATTAGCCTACTTGAAAATTATTGCCTTTTTGTCTCAACTGCTCACAGTCAAGTGAAAACCTAACGATAGTTAATTTCGAGTGTTGTCTTTACCATGACGTTTTAGAGGTCATTCCCGCACTCTTGTTAGTCACTGTACAGTCAATAATAGACTCATAATATGCTTTTTCCCAGTTTACTTGTAATAGTTGGCTGAGAATTTCTGTCGATAAAGTCAACTAACAGCCAACAGTGTGCTACCTAGGGAAGCACTTAAATTTTCTCTGAGCGTAGTCCCTGAAATCGTTGCCTATGCAGTCTTTAAGGGTCTTTCGAATCAGCAAAACCGTTCGACCTTTTTCCAGTGCCCCTTTTCGTCTTTCAATGGATCTTTGACGAAGCGCAAATGACTGCCGACAACGTTGCAGCACCAGTGACGAAACAGCAGTGGGACTACATCCATAAGATGGGTGACAGCTTAAGACAGACTTTCGATAACGTATCGGCAGTCTTTGCGCCGAGCTGCATAAGCCACGGGGTCCTGACCAAAAAGGACTGGCAGCTGGTAAAGATCGACGAAGTCTCGCTACCGCAGGCGCTTCATTGCTGGGAGCAGACCGCAGTTGGAAATAAACGTAACGAGTGAGAGTCGTTAATTTATATATCTTCTGCGGCATACAATCGACGGAGAACCGTTTCAGGACCCAAGGTCGCCCCATTTATTTCCACAGAAGTCGCAACCACGTCGAGACGAATCAGCCCTGTGCAAAATCCGCCAGAAAGCTGCTTCGATCGGGCCTAACGAAGGTAAACGGAACTGTTTTGGACAGTGGTAAGATCAGGAACGGGTCCGTTTTGGAGTCCAGGAAAAACGGGCTGTATGGTGGAGGTCCAGCCGAGGAGAGGAAGGGACCGAACAAGCCGTCGCAGGGTGGACGAGCCGGGAACAAGAGGCGGCGACGAAAAAAGCACAAGGGTCGAAGGAGGGACCGAAATAAGGAGGGCAGACAGAAGAAGGATAAACAGGAGCGGAGAAGAGGAGGTCGGTACTTTGCGCGACTCAAACATGGAGCCTGAACTCCATGTTAACAAATAATTACCTGAAATAAGATGACACTAGCGTTCCGTATGCACCGAAGACAGTGAAGGGAGTATAAGCTGGCGGTGAAGACTTTCTACGAATCACATTGCAAGATGATCGATTAGTCGATCTTGTGCATCCTTGCAACCAATGACACTTCGGTGCAAACGGAACACCAGCTATGCTAGTTGTAGCAAAGATGAACTTAATGTGTACGATTACTGTGACAAGTTTTGTCAATTCACCCATCTGAGTTCTGTCTCCTTATGTAATCTCCATGGTCTCAAAGATCCCAGTAGTTTTTCCCAACTAAGCCATTTTTCGTTTTCAGGACGAAGACACGGTGGCAGGCACGGAAACAACCACACGGCCATGCTGAACGGCACGAGGCCTCAGCGATCGGTGATACCTTCTAACAAACGGAAGTGCGGTCAGGGCTGCCAATTCAGGTTTATCGAACGCTGCACTTGGCCACAGTGCAATCACAGCTGTCCGCGACTCCAGAATCCCTTCACGGGTGAAGAAATGGACTTTATTGAACTCCTGAAGAGCTTTGGACTCGACATGAAGAGCGTCGCTAACGCCTTGGGCATCGACATACAAACCTTGAACAATATGGACCATGACGAACTTCTCAATCTTCTTACTCAGCAGTCGCCCAATTGATCACTTGGTCAGCTTACACCTGTTACACGGGTAAAACTTCTAACAAGTAAGCTTTTTCTACTGCAGTTTCTGTTCTTCCGCTCACAGCTGCTGCTCGATGACAACTTTTTTGTACAGAGGGCACAAAACTCCAAAAGCATCGCATTTAACCATAAAAATCTATCTACATCTCAAATCGTGGTCTATATTAACTTGATACTACACAGAATGAAAACCCGATTACTTGCACAAGGTTTTACGTATCCTAATATTCGACTGATTTATCTGAAATCATCACCTGATTTCTCTTTGCAGCGTCGTATTGCTTGGCCACATCTAAATTCCTGTATTTTTGTTTTTTTTTCGTTTTTTTCAATTCTTTTATTTTTTTCCAACTCCATATTTCGTCGAGCTATTTCCGTACTTATTTTTACCATCATACGAATATTGATCATTGAAATTAGTCTGCTCGATGAAATGAACTTGATGGAAATATCGCAATCAACTGCGTTGTGAAACGATTTTTATAGAAAATTTTCTTGCTTTGTTAAAAACAATTTTGTACTACAGTAACGTTGACTATTTGTTTGGATTATATTGTTTTCGAATCTTGCGACCCAGTTGAAACGTGAGAGAGCTGTATCATGAAAACGCGATAACGTACGAGATGATGTATAGGTACTATTATATGTTACCATATTAAGAAAAATACACAATTATCTACTTGTTAAACTTGGAACTATAATCGCGCGACATTGTAGTAACAAGTAATTAATCAAACCCACACTATAAAACAGCAGTATTCAACCAAAACTATATAATTGTAAATATATTAATATCATCATTATTGCGATAAACGTAATCATTATTATTATTACTATTATTATAATATCAACGGAGAATTTTATATTATAAATATTAGAATAATTATTATATTTTTCAATTCGTAAATAGAATCTTTTTATTTATTGAAGATTATTATTATTATCATTATGATTATTATACTACTACTATTAAACAATTGCAGATGACGTAGTTCTCTTTTAACCGTCAAGTAATGAACTTAATGATTAAGAAAAAAAAAACATATTCAAATGCACAATGAGCACTGTCAATTTATTGTTATACGTAGGCGTATGTGTACCAAATGAGATTCTTAAGTTCACGAAAAGATTCAATTTTTTTTTTTTTTCAAGCTCTACCGAGCTCCCACAGTCTTTTTACGACGAGCAGAGAATCTCATTTTACCACATGCCGTCTTGTCGTCCCTGTTGTTTAAAAGTACGAAAGAACAGATTAACAAAAACACATCACCTACGAGTCATTATTCGTATGCCTACATGAATGACAATGGTAAATACAACTGAAAACGAAATTTTGCAAAATTAATGAATGAAGCATGTTCGCTCGATTGAAAACAATATTATACGTACAGGTATACGAACAACGACCTTGTTGGTAATATTTAATCCCCGAACCTCTCTAAGTATATAGACTGATTAAATTATCTACCTCAGTAAATCAAATTGTATTATGTCCTTCGTGTTATGACCGCATCTCTGAATATTATGTTCACGGAGTAATTGGTGAATATATATAATTATATACATATATATATTGTTTAGAGAATAGCGAAAGGGAACCAAAACGCAAGAAAAAAAAAAAACAAATAAGCGAAGAAGAAAAGTGAGAAAGAAAAGTAAAACAGACCTGTATTTAACACTTGTAAAATATGTAATCTGTCGTAATATTATTTATTTTTAAGTACCTGCACTTAACGGACGAACAGAGCCAAGCATTTATCGGTTAGCCTAAGCCTATGAGAGTACTCCATTTTTCTAATTTATTGTTTTAACAAATAGGTATAATATAAATATCGTGACAAATAAACGAGCACTATCTTGTCGAAGAATATACACATTCGCCCTTCGTATGTAATTACTGTCCTCGCTTGTTAAACTATAACGGTGAAATATGTTGAAACGTGATTGTGACAATAATTCTGAAACAAGTTTGAAAAAACTTTCATCGCTAAATCATCAGAATTAAGTGTCAAAATTTTGTTTCGTGATATCGATTCCCACTGGTTAACAATCTCATTACTCGTATGAAATTCGTGATACTTAAAGTCGAATGTTTCGAGTATTCGTCGGGGAAGGTTAGAAAAAGACAAACATATTTATTAGAAACGACGTTTCGACAGCCATCTTGAGGCTGTTTATTAACAAAAAAGTCGGAAAAAAATAAACAATATGAAATGAACGGCTTAGCAATAATTTGGTTCGATAATACCATTACAATCTCAATTTGAACAAGGATATCTGGTAAAGTTAGATTATAGATTAACTACCGTGTCGTATGTAATTCACGTTTGGTGGGTAGAAAAAAATAATCACTTAATGCATATAATAAATCTTGACCGGTTAGCAATAAAGCTATAAGTGTGTTTAAATTCATAAGAAAAACATTGTGAAAAGTTGTGAACATTACGAGTAATGACAATCATTATCGACTGACAATGAGATGTTTCAAGGTATAGCGTTCGAAGAAGAAGTGTCGATAAGAGTTAAAATTTAAATATAGGCATTTTAAAAATTTATGGTACGTTCCTGAATATCGATCCTCGATCATTGAAAACTACCGTGAACTTGGGCCTCATTCATTTCTCGAACAACGAACGCACGTTGCATTTTGTGACCAATTGTGTGATTCTGAAGGTTAGGGGTAAAGAACTAAAATGTTCATGGACGCGAAAATTTTAATTCGTAGAATTAAAAAATGTGTTAAAGTTCAAGTCCAATAATCAAAAACATCAATGAGTCAAAATACAGAAATACAAAGTATAAGGTCAAAACATGGAACAGCAAAATCGAGAATCCGTATACGATTCTATATTATCGAGAAGAATTCCGAAGATTCTGCAACGTGGCGTTTTTCATGTTCTGACCTTTGTAATCCTTGACTTCTTCGTACTTCGAATTTTAACATTTTTAAATTCTGCATATTAACTTTTCGTGCTTTTTTACCCCCACCCTTTCCGAGGACAGGATACGGTACCCATCAGTGCTGTCGAATCCTGATGGGTCGATGGATGCGGACGCGCGAGTGTCAACACCGCCGTAAAATCATCATCCAGTCCCCCGGTCGCGGTTATCTGGATATGATAATTCGATGGAGTAGCTGGGGCACGGAGGTCTGCGGGTGGGGCGACGTAGCGTCCTCTCAAAATAATATCCTGACACACAGGAAACGGTATTTAGTGCACCACCCGAGGCAGCAGTGGCGGGGCCCCCCAGGCCCGAGAGTATGGAGTCAATTGAGGCGACCGAGGAAGTGACAGAGGATGGATGGCACAATGTCGTTGAATACGTTCCATTAGTCCGGACCGCGTTCTACTCGCTGCGAGGTTCACCACCGGCGGTTGGACGGTGGCCCTTGATATTAACTCTAGATCGGCGTACTTTTATCGCAGAAAGAACCACACGCCGCAGATGATAATTCCAGGAGTCGAGATGATCAGGAGCATCGTTATCTTCTGTCTCCTGACCCTGCACGATCCCGGTGAGCTAGTCCTGAATTATATTACCGCCACCGTCTAAAAATATGATGAGAATCGATAGTCTTATCTACGGATATCAAACCTGTCGAATATACCACTTGAGACCTCATTGTTTTCCGAAACTGGCTATTTGGGTCTATTTAACCGTTTGTACCAAAAACAAATTTCACACTCGACGTATTGTAAATTTTTCTCGTATCTGTTTATGGATCAGTCTCTATATTCGACGAACTACGTTGTTTTGCTTATACAGCGATACGATCTATTTTTTGAAATTATTCATTTTTCCCCAATCTTCCTAACTCTGACGAGTATAATCGGTAAACGGATTTGAGCTGGTTCTAGTAACAATTATTTGCATCCAGTTCCATTTTATACATACTTTGTAACCCTGACGGTGCTTTGACTCGAAAAGCATTAGATAGTTTCACCCATTTTATTCAAACCCAGTTATTGTAAACGGAAAAAGTTTTGCCTATGCATTTCCGAATTGAGTTTCAATGGTATTTACATAGCATAACACGGTGTCTAGTGGTCATGGAAATGTCCCTGAATTTTTCATGTACCCTCGGAAATATTCTATTATTAATGTTCTTGAATAACTTGAAAATGTCCTTGAATTTGTTACGGATTTTTCACCGGACACCATGTATAACGACCCGACATGTCGGTTGTGTAATTTACAGTACGGGTTGATGCCAATGTTCAATGCATCTAGTATCACATTATTCCGTCGCTTGATAAAACGTTCAGAACTTTAATATCCCTACGGTGAATTGTACACACGTCAGAAATAAATAGTAAAAATGTCGTGTGAACCCTTGGACGAGTATTCACAAATCACGTCATACACTAACCCTTATTTCAGTATCATCGAATCAATGCGGAAAGGTGTGGCTGACAGTATCGTCTCTGTGGCGGCCTGTGGCGATCAACAATAAGGTTGTGGACGCCGAACTTGAGGTCAATTGGGACCTGGACTGTCCTGCGAACGCAGGATATCCGGACAGCATTAAGGTGTTCACGGCTGATCCGGCGCACAGTAATGACCCAGATCTCGTTGCAACCGCTTGATCAGTCTGCTTTCAATTCCTTTATATATATATATATATATACATAAATATACACATTCCTGAAACTTGCTACACTACATTATGATAACGGCACTCGGATCACTCGAATACCAAAGCCACACCGGATTCTCAAAAAGTCCTGATTCTTCCTTCAGACAAGACGATAAAACCGCAGCTAACTTTACTACTCGCCGAACATCCCCGAGGTTATTACAGAACTAACATAACCGTTGGACGACCTCCGCTACCCGGAGGATGGGACGAAGGAGGAGGCGCCACGCTTCCAGGACCTCACTGTCTGAAGCACCATGCGGCGTTGTATAAAAACGGCGAATTCCTCACCAGTTCGTGTCTGCAGATTTGGCCAACGTGGATGTACGACTTAAGGTGAGACTCTCGAACGCTCCTTCAGCACCTTCGGTTCTCTTTATTCACCGGGAACTTGTTCCAGGAGACAACTCGGAAGACTCCCAATCGGTACTCTTATGATACCGGGCACTCATAACTCAGGGTGCTACAAACACGGTGACCTGACCCGAAGAGACGCTTTTCAGCGGTACCTGCTCACCCAGGATCGCGACGTGTGGACCCAGCTGGTCCACGGCATCCGGTATCTCGACATCAGGGTTGGATACTACCCCTCGATACCCAGGAACAACACGGTCGTTGAGGAGACCAACTACGTGAACAGGTTTTGGGTGAACCACGATATCATCAGAATAACACCGCTGATGAGCATCATCAAGGATGTAAGGAACTTTTTGGATGTGGCCAGAGGCGAGGTCGTCATTCTGGACTTTCACAGGTGAGGATCACTGCTCGTCTACTTCCTCTTTATACCCATGGTACGCACCGTTGCATCCGTCACCATTTCTACAGATTTCCGGTCGGGTTCGAAGGCCGACCGAGCCGACATCGCCGACTGGCTTCCATATTGCACCGGGAATTCGGCGGTCTGATTCTCAGACCTGACAGAGGAGTCGACGGCCTTGGACCGACCCTGAACGACATCTGGACCGTTGGTCGCAGGCTGGTGATATGTTACGGGGACCAGCAAACGGTGAACGGTGAGCACCGATTGTTTTCACCGATCGTTAGTGAACCGCGAATAATTCGGAAACGTCCTTTCAGAGTACGACTGGCTTTGGCCACCGATGACTCAGGCCTGGGGTGATCAGCAGACTGCGGAGGGCCTGAAGAACTACTTGGAGAGAACGATCCTTGGGAGTAAACGGCCCAGGACGAGCCAGAATCCTCTGTGGGCAGTTATGGCAGAGTTGACGCCGATCCCTTTGGACATAATGCTTAAGCCCTCGGGAGGGCTTCGGCAAATGGCCGATTCGATAAACAGGAATTTAACCGTATGGTTCCAGGACGAGTGGTGGAAGCAGACGAATATCGTAGCGACTGATTTCTTCCTCGGGAATAATCTTATCGACATTTCTATACAGTCCAATATTAAAAAGAGTAATATTGCTCATTGGCGTCTTTAGTCGAGTCATAATTAATTGATGTTATTTTTAATTTATTATTCCAGCCACGTTTATGAATTTCGTGGGCCTGATTATTTCTGTTCGCAATTTTTTTTTTTTTTTTTCCTTCGAGATAATTTTAGTTCCATGTTAACGACCAACTGTTCGTTACTTCCTTAATATTGTTATTTATTTTAGTACAAGATCCAATTTGCGACTTCTTATGGTATATGTAAAGGTTAGAGTTATTCTTAAGAAATCGTTGAGTCACTTGCTGAAATAAATTGAAGGGAGAGTGATTGGGAAAAGATTCTACAGGTCGGTTGAAACCGATTTTATATTATTTACGTTTATAATACAATATTAAACGGTAAATATTCAAAAATTAATTACTGTAGCAGAAATTGCATGACATCAGTTGCCCCAAGTATCTGATGGCGTTTTCAATTTACAATTTGCCAACGCAAACTGGTCGCATTTTATTAACAAAGGGGAAAACGAACAAAGAATTCATCTAGGGGATCAGATGAGCAGCCAGATCAGATTGCTTGCTCGTGATTCAGCCGTTTATACAACTTCGAATTATTCATCGACTAGGTGAATTGCTTATACAGTCCAAGTGACGGTCCGCTAAGCGATCGAGTCTCTGCGAAGTTATTTTCAACCGTCGATCATTCCTGAGTTACCTTCAATAGCCTGTCATTTGCAATTCAAAGAAGTGAATTTTTATATTCGGTAGGGTGGAAAAAATGTCCAGTTAAAAAGTTCATTCGTGAATTATGTAATTCTGATTAAACTCTGCATGTATGTTTATCCAATATTTTGAGAATGAAATCATTCGAAACTACGTTCAAAATTGATCGAGGACCCTAAAACATCCGTTTATAAAGTCTCGTTAAGTGATGCAAAATCCATCCATAAGCTGCAGCTAAGGTTGGTACAACGTTAGTATTCTGTCATGAATTTCGAGTACTAGAAGAAATCTCTATTCGAATACCTTGAAGCTACGCATAGAACGATTTGAATTTGAAATACCGGTTATCTCGATCTACGGTCGCGGAATGGAGGATCCCAACGGTCAGTTGCCTCGTCAGCAAATACCAGCTGCGCTGTAGGAAACGAGACTAGAGTCAGAGTCAGACGGTTGAACAGCATGGAAGACGAGTCGTGGCTCTGTTACGTTTGGTGGTCAAACGTTCTCATCATCAAGATGATGGTATTCACGTGGTGCACTGGCAGGCTTCGAGTGAGCAGAAAGGTAGGAAATATGGTTACATGAATCTTTAAGGACGGTTAAAATTGCAACTACTAGTGCTGAGGATACCCGGTATGGGTATTGTTGACGTGTCTGGCCCTCACGCCATTGCTCATCAGAATAGCGTTGATCTCATGAAGTCATCTAAGGGTGTCTAAAATTGGCAATTGTCGGACTTGTACACCAAAATTTTTGTCAACAGTTATAAAATTTCCACTAACAACTACTGTTGTAATGATATCAAGTAGTGTTAAATTGACATCATATAAGAGAATAGTCTGTAGACTTACAAGGAAGGTATCCAAATACGTGTCGCTTAGTTTTTAGTCTACCATGACATATTACAAAAGAAATCAAATCGGAGAGATCGACCTGGGATCCCTCCTTGTTAATCCACACCGAAATTTATGCTACGGTTTTGATAGCTAACGTTTTTTCAAATTTAATTCGGATACCGAATTTTTGGTGATCTATTTTACAACAATTTTCAGGTGATCCACAGTGAAGCGGACCGAATGTTCATCAAAGAGCCGGGTGTAATTCTTGATCCAACGGGTGGCGGTCATCCGGATATCGATCGCATAAGAGCAGCACATCGCAGCGATGTTGAGACCGTACTGCCATTTCTTCTGATGGGGTTAATTTGGCTGGAAACTTCACCGTCGGTGGATTTAGTAAAATTGGTTATTCGCAGCTTCTCATTGGCGAGAATTTTTCACGGTTTATTTTACATGGACGTCATTCCCGTGCATCAGCTTGTCAAAGTATTCACTTCGCTCTTCAGCTACCTCGTTGCCGCTTACGTCGCACTCTCGTGTCTTGTGCATTATGCTTAACATAAATCGGGGCGAAATTATTGTGAACAGCATAAAAACACAGGTTTAAAATGTTTAAAATAAACGGTAAGAAATATTACTCATTCATTTATTAACAAATGATTATATTATATAACCTGAGATTTTTTAAGTATCATGAGGATTTTGTAAAATATTTAATATCATATTTTCAATTGATATTATAAATAAGTACGAACAAAACGTTTATTCAAAGCTTGTAAAAAAAAAAATTACTCGAGTCATTATTGATGTGATTCTATTTGGCGTGAGACGTATCGTTGAATAATTTTAAGCAGACGGAGTATAATTTTAAACGTAAAGCTCCAAAGTAATCGGCGCTTATGCACGCTCGCGAATTTAGTTTCACTGTATAAAATTATTTCCGATGTCTCGCAGTTATCCAATGCTAGAATTTATTTGATAGCAAAATGACACCGAGAATTTAAGTTGAGTATGATTTTATTTAAAACCATCTTCTAGATAAATAGATATAGATATCTATTGATATTTATGATCTGAGGATTCTAGGTCCTTGGTAGCCAAGGAAAAACAAAATAGATTAACAGAATAGAAAAGGACAGAAAGTAGACTAGACGAAGATGCTAAAAGGTGAGAATTTAGTGGGTATTTAGCGCTAATGGAGGTATACTTACAATTGACTGATCGGTAGGCTATTTATTTCACACAATTTTAACTCACCTACACCGTTTTTAAGTCATAAAATGAACTTGGTATCAGGCCTACGATCAAAGGTTATTAATTCAACGAGTAAGAACTAATCGAGAGTTCGAACACGCATGTGACCAAAGCTCTCAAGCCACCCTCATCGGCTTCGAACTTTAATCCGTTGATTATTCTACACTGGCGTAAGCATATCAAAACGAGTTCCAAGGGAAATGAAGAGGCATTGGAAGAAGAAAACACCCTGGTGAAAAAATACAAATTTTTTGTGAAAAACTACAAGTTTTTATGAGAAACTGTGGATATTTACAATTTTATATGGAAACAAATTTTTTACAAAATCGTAGGAAATGTTCCAATTTCCCTAAAAATTCGTAGAAAATCGAAAACCGAAATATAAATATCTAACAGCTGTTCAGAACTGCATCGATAATTGACAAATCACTTATTAAAAATGAGAATAAATTTTGTTATACTGTGACTGCAGGCTACCTGCGTCAATGACATTCTCGTGAGAACAATTTTTCCTTCACACCGTAATCGGCAGTGTTAATTTAGGGTCCCGATGTTTAACTTTTGTTCGTGATTAGCAGTTGCGTAGGGACGATTAACGTTAATAACTAAAGAAACGTATTACTTTGTGCTAACGACTGCGTAGGTTTTACTAACATTCTTCGTTTTCACTTCGCAGTGATCAAAGCAGCCACACTGTAACTGCAAGCCTACCTTATCCCTAA
The DNA here is from genome assembly GCF_021155775.2 of Neodiprion pinetum. NCBI lineage: Eukaryota > Metazoa > Arthropoda > Insecta > Hymenoptera > Diprionidae > Neodiprion > Neodiprion pinetum. The sequence continues at coordinate 21,617,681 of NC_060238.1, forward strand.
TATTGTTACCCTCGACGTTGGTTGATATCTCTGCAGTTAATTCGCTACTGCAGGATGTACAGAGATGAAGACTCCTTCACGAGGCGCATGGACGGCCCGAAGCTCTTCAAGATTGAAAATCAACATTCAACGCCAGTCGAGCCCTCGAAACCTGCAATTTTTCTTGGAGTACAAGCTCGGGGCAACACTCCAATGGTCACGGTGGGTCCGAAGTATGAGCGAAAGAATCAGTTCAGTTACAACGAAGACAGGAGGCCGGAGCAGGACGGAAAACTGCTCGACAAGTTCGATCATTTTTACGACGATACGAAGGTCCTGCTGATCCTATTTCAAATAATGGGGGTCATGCCCATACAGCGGGGAATCGGTAAAACATATTCGAAAGTTCAATGTGCTTCAAACCTGATCGATTCTTGGATTTTTGCTCCTAACCGTAGGCAACATGCGTGCACTTGAATGAGAGTAAATTTTGCATGCTGAATTCTCGGCTTTCAGACTTTTGCCATGGATGGAATTTTGACTTAAAAATTCTTGCCATCATCTTGTTTGGCGTGAAATAACGCTGGGCGATCATTGACTGATGCTAATGATTGTACCGTGAAAATAAAATTGCAAGCGTGTCAGAGGCGGCCATGTTGATCTTGCCGAAGCATTTGAATTATATACCCGTGATAGCTTTAGTCAAGTTTAGATTTGACCTACGCTATTTCATGCTAAACACTATGATCTAAGGAAATATCATTGTTATATCATAGGTGCAAAAAGTAACTCTAATTGTATTAACAATTAATGATTCCATTGTATGTGTGTTTGAACCATCAGGGACGACAACTTTCGAGTGGACCTCAACCGCGACCATCTACGCGATGTGTTTGTGGGTTGCCGAAACGGTGGTTGTGATCCTGGTGGGCAGGGAGCGGATAGAAAACACCCTGCAGCCCGATAAGCCCTTCGACGAGTACATATACAATATAATTTTCCTCTGTATATTGACACCTCATTTCCTGCTCCCAATTGCATCGTGGCGTTACGGAGGAGAAGTGGCAAAGTACAAGAACATGTGGACGCATTATCAGGTGAGTTTTATCCTCCATAGAATTCAGCTTCGATCGTTTAACTTCAATAATCAATTTCGTTGTATCGTCAACAGCTTCGATACTACAGAGTGACCGGCTCGATCCTCGAGTATCCGAACTTGAAACGGATGTGCATTGCGCTCTGCATAATCTCTTGGCTCATTTCAATCGGGGTCGTGGTCTCGCAGTTTTATTTGCAACCTGGTTTCACAATGTGGCACACTTCCGCATACTACCATATCATCGCTATGTTGGATTGCCTGTGCGCTCTGTGGTGGATCAATTGCACCGCCATCGGCTCCGCATCCAAAGGACTTGCACTCAACCTTCACAAGGTATACCTGCAGCATATTTTGACCTTGCCTTTGTCCTTCACTCATATTTCCTGTTCTTATTCAGGCTCTCGAGAACACAGAATCAGCCGATCTCCTCGTCGAGTACCGAGCTCTCTGGCTAGATTTGAGCCACATGATGCAGCAGCTTGCTAAAGCTTACGCCAATATGTACGGTGGGTTGGTTATTTGATTTCGGAACCTATATACTCCTCTTCACTTAACCGAGATCATTCTAAATTCTTTATCATGGTTGAAAAGCTCATATTTCACTTGATTAACACGATCTGAATGAATCGACAAGAATTTCTTTGGCTAGGATTGATTCTTAAGAATCTTTCCTTACGTAAAAGTGTATTCAATGGGTCTCTTTACCTGTTTTTCACTTCCCTTATAGAATCTAATTGTCCTCTGTATAATCTTATATACATATGATAATGATAGATTGCATTCCATTACTTGAATTCCAGGAATCTACTGCCTGATCATGTTTGTCACGACAATTATCGCCGGTTACGGAGCGTTCTCGGAAATTCTCGATCACGGCTTCAGCCTGAAGGAGCTCGGACTTTTTGTGATCGTCGCTTACTGCACGGGACTTTTGTACATAATATGCAACGAGGCAGATCACGCAACACGGAAAGTTGGTCTCGACTTTCAGGAAAGATTGCTGAACGTCAATCTGGCCGCAGTTAATGCCGAAACGAAGAAAGAGGCAAGTTTTTATTCGTGAATGCATCGAATTCACACCGAAAAATAAACATTTTTGTGTTTCAGGTGGAAATGTTCTTGGTGTCGATTGCCAACAACCCTCCAGTTTACAGTCTGAATGGTTACACGGTGATAAACCGGGAACTTCTATCGTCCGTAAGGAATTTTAACCAACATTTGAAACTTATTTCAAAAACGAGTACCAGCCATAAAGTGTGACAACGAAAATAATAAGCAAATGCTCCGCATCTTGAGAAATTATGAATATGGAGAGAAGAAACTTTTTCTGAAAGTAAGTAAAATCCTTCATTTCAAATCCGGATTATATGTTTACAGAACCTCGCTACGATGGTCACATACTGGGTTGTACTTATGCAGTTCAAACTGTCTTTAATTCGGAGAGGAACAGGAAACCCAACAGCCACGATATCCAACTTAACGGCTACAATCGACTCGTCTTGATTTCGATATTTTTTATTGACTAATTGATCTTGAACACTCAGGATTTACTGCGCAAACATGATATGATTACTGTTGCAAATGGAATAGAAAAAGGTCCAGTGCACAATAAATACGCTTTGATTGTAGCCAATAACTTATATTGGAAAGTATCGGTGAAGCAGACTTGACCAGTGATGATATTTCAAGGAAAAAGCCCGATGTTTTTGTACAATTCAGGCATCTGTAATTCAGAGGCAAACATCAAGAAATCGTAAGACGGACCACTCGGAACTAATAGTAAATTGAACAAGCCTTCTAAAGGTGATTAGCACGGTAAATGAATAGCGGAAACATAAAAGACACGTGCAACACAATAGAACCTGTCCACAAGAAATCGATTTGCATAAAGTGTTTTCTATCTTATCAAGAGTCCAGGAATTAGAACAACACCAAAAGAGGCTAATTAAGGATAACAATATTGCAACTTTCAATTCTTTGAGATATTTTGATTCTGTAAAGCATTTGGCTTAATCATCAACTTAAAGGTGCCTTTTCAGTTGACAAGGCGAAGAAGAATTCAAACAAGATATCCAGACTTATCCGTCTTCAAATATCACTATAATGCTGTTTCCTGGAAGATGCTATCAGGGTGAATCGATCGGGGATGAAAACTTCGGTAACTGATTCTTCACCCTCCGATATCCAGACGCTACCACTTCGTCCTTGTTGGATGATTTCCACCAAAGCCTTTGCAACTACTTCTGGCCTGAGGAATAGCAGATGTTGAAAGGTCATAAAATGATATAATCTTAAAGATAAAAAGGTGGAAATGAACAATTACGTTTACACAACGGTAGCACTACTTCAGAAAGAGAAGAGGAGTAGGTACTAACTTTTGGATTGACTGAGTCCTGATATCCTTCAGAGCCAGTTCGTAATCCACGAAGGGACCGAGATCATGACCACCGTCTTCTCCCATCGCAGTATCTGTCACTACTCCAGGACATAACGCCATTATTCTGACACCAGTCTTCTCGTGGTGATACGGTAACTGAAATTGCGATAATGGGTGTGTACGTTCAGGAGGAATGACACCGGAGATTGCAATTTATATCCTTCGCGATGAATAAAGTGTCGAGTCGTATCTCTGATGACGAATCTTACTCCGAAAGATCTGGTCAGCCCAATTACACCGTGTTTAGCCGCAACATAAACCGGGTACCAAGCTGAGGGATCGATACCAGCTGCAGAAGAAATGTTGACTATAACGCCACCCTTACCACCGCTGTTCTTTCCCATGTACTTCATGCCAAGCATCGTTCCCTGGACGACGGCGTTCTAAGTATAGAAAAATACAATTCTACAAGTACATAAAGACGTAGTATATTAAAGTGCGTGTGATTTTAGATACTACTTGCCAGATCGACGTTTATCATCAATTTCCAGTTTGATTCATTCAGTATTCCGGCGTTGTTAATCACGATATCAATTCCACCAAATTCCTTGACAGTTTTAGCGAAAGCGGCTTCATAGAAATTTCAAAGATTATCGGAGACGAACTGCCGTTTTGTTAGTGACCACTGACACGAACCACAAATTGACAATGGAAGGTAAAATGGAGATTTCGGTATTCTGATACTGTTTCCGCATCAGATGGTGAAACCAATTTTTGTTCAATTCCAATACGCTCAATTTCATTTCGTGATTCGTTACGTTTAACACTGAGCTGGACTCACCTTCGAATTCGTCAGCCTTCGTGACGTCACAAATAACGAATATTGCACGTCCTTGACCAAATTCCATGTTCAATTTATTTGCCGATTCCGTGCCTGGTGAAGTTGCCAAATCCAACATAGCAACATGCTGTATGTAAGAAAACAGATGAATTATGGATCATAAATGAAGTCCTATACGACTTACGTAACCCTATCAACGACGGGTGGAATTTCACATTTCTCTACTATCTAACCACAACGGAAACGAAATGCGTAAAAGTGATATTTCGATGATGGTGATACTCACTTTAACTCCATTTCGCAAGAGTTCCATAGCGTGAGCAAATCCAGTTCCACGCGCTGATCCGGTCACCAAAGCTACTTTGTCCTTCAAATTCATTTCTGAACAATATATGATGTCGATTCGACGCGTTCTTTCAACAACGCAGCCTATAAACCATTTTAGGACTGTCTTCAAATTTTGATTGTTAACCACTTGTGTGCTTTGTCAAAAAAAAAAAAATTTATTTTTTCCAGGTTTACGATTAGTTGTGTTTTCAGATTAGATACAAAATATCTCGAACACGTTAATGTTTAATCTACAAACTTGTAATTGATTTGGCGATGTACAGTTTATTCGTGCCAAGTGCTGACAACGACTGTTCTCGACAATTTTAGAGTGGCATGAGTGGCAATCAGCAATCGAAGACGTTCACGTTACGAAACGAAATCCACTTTCAAATCGTTTTTGCAACGGGAGGGAGGAGCGAGATTCTGACCTTTGACAATCCAGCCTTCCCCACAGTTGCCCTCTGATCTTCTGTTTATGATAACATTTAGCCTTGATAAATCGTGGCTCCATGTTCAGAGAAAAGTATTTTCATTGGATTTGTATATTGCATTGCTTGTCACGCAATATAATATCAGTAATTTTTTTCACGCTCCGGATACCATGCATCATGCAATAGCAAACTAACGTGAACTTAAGCTTGAACTTCTGATTATGTTGTTGATTGTATTAATTCTTGGAATCGAGGAGAATTTCGTACGATGGTAATTATATGCATCAGATACAAACGATAAAATTTTAGCGCATTAATTTATTGTGAAATAAACGTGGATTAAAAATCCCGATAATACTAGCTAGGATATGCACATTTCATTAAAATACAATGTATGAGCACAAATATCACTTTATTCCTGTGCCCTCGAGAAGGCTACCAGGGTCAAGCGATCAGGGATGATAATGTTACAAACAGGTTCTTCGCCTTCCGATAACCAGACGCTTCCGGGTGTTCCTTTTTGAATGATTTCCATCGTGGCTTTTGCCACGACCTCCGGACTGAGGAATAGAAGACATCCAAAGTAAACACTAGGCGACACACCATGAAAGCGAAGAGGGACATTAGGGTGGTCCTTATTTATGGTGTTGAAGAATTTTTGATGCCTCACCCCCCCAAATTAACTTCAAATAATTCGAAAACGATTACCTAATTTTTGCAAATTTTTACCTCAACTCTAAGATAGAGACATGGGTGCTACTATCTTAAAAAACAATCACATCCTCATACCAGCCAATCACGTCGAATTGCACACCCTTGAAATCTGAAATTTTTTCTTGTTTAGAGAAAGTGCAATTCGTCTAAATTCGCTGGTATAAGGATGTGTATTTTTTCAGATAGTATCACTAACACCCACTAAAACCTCACAGATACAGATTTTTTTAACGTTATTACTCTTACAATAAAATACATAGTGAAAAAAAAAGTTTTTCCCATGTTATTTCCATAAGAAACTTTGATCACAAAGCGGACCATCTATGAGTTGAGATAAAAATCTGAAAAAATTCGTCAATTGTTTTCGAATTATTTGACGTTGATTTTGGGGATGGATGTGGAAAAAATTCGTCAACAACCTAAACAAAGACCACCCTAATGAGACATATATTGTGACCAGCTATACAGCAATACTAACTTTTGTTTTGAAAACCGCAACATATCCTCTTCGGCCGATTTTGCATCCCCGAATTCTCCCACTGACTTGGAAATATTAGTGACCAATGATGTTTCAGTGATTCCCGGACACATCGTCAAAACTCTTACACCCGTTTTCTCGTAGTGGTATGGCAACTTAATGGGTAAAAAATTGATATTCGTAATTATCCAACTCAACCAGACAGTTACTCTCTCGTTTTCTCTCCTCCCACGACGAATCTTACCCCGAATGATCGACTCAGACCAATAACGGCATGTTTAGTCGCGTCGTAAACCGGAAACCAAGCGACAGGATCGAGTCCAAAGATAGATGCAATATTGACGATGACGCCACCAATTCCACCCGTGTTCTTCCCCATGTGCCGCAGACCCAGCATGGTCCCCCTTACCACGCCCATCTAAACAGACGTTAGAACCAAGTCATTGGTGATTGAGGAGCGACGTTTTATACTTGCAGGAGAATTTGAACACTTACGAAATTTATGTCGATCATCAATTCCCATTTTGTTTCTTTCAGTATACCAGCGTTGTTGATCACTATGTCGAGTCTACCAAATTCTACGATAGTCTTGCTGAACGCCACTTGCCAGGCATTTGGGAAATAACAAAAATCGATCAAAACATATTGCCATGCAAGCTTGGGATTGTAGTTATCAATTGACCGTACGTAAGATGTCGGGATGTTATTGTGTAAAACTAATTGGGTTCCATTCAATCAACTCTGACAATGACTGGGTCAAGGTCAACATTGATTTCCAACATTGATGTTTTCTCTTCTTACCCTCGAATTCGTCAGTTTTCGTAACGTCACAGACGATGAACATTGTTCGCCCTTTGCCAAATTCAGCGTTCAATTTATCCGCCGATTCCACACCTCGGGACGTTATCAAATCCAAAATGGCGACATGCTAAACGAATAGATACAAGTACAGAGAATTGAACAATTGATAACACAGCTGGACAAAGATGAGAATTTTCTTTTCTTTTTTTTTTCTTTTTCTTATTGTCAGGCTATGTAATATTTTGTTGATAAACTTTATATGTTAAAAAAATAACCGAGTTTTTCATCGAAATATTGCTTTTTTGAGCCGTGTATATGAAAATATACGATAAAATAATTAACTGAAGTCAACTTTGAAAAACTATTTTCACTCCTATTACTTGCGGCACAATTGTATGTGATAAAATTGCAAATTTTCAATGTCAAGAAAAGCAATTCTTTGAATCAATTTCGGATAATATACAATGTTACAGGAAAACGAAGGATTCAGTAAACGAGTAAATAAAATATAATAAATTGTTCAGTATTTTCAAACGAATGGACGTACAGCATCTTCGTCTCGATTTCGTTTTGCATAAAATAACAACAATGAGCATAAATCACTGAAAATTTGCACGCGCGAATGAAAAGAAAAAAAAAAAAATAACATGAAAAACAACTGACGTCAATGTAAGGATAGAAATAACATCGCTCACTTCAACTCCGCTCCTCAAAAGTTCCTTGACACATTCGAAACCGATTCCATTGGCACCGCCAGTAATCATCGCAACTTTATTCTTGAAATCCATTTCTAATAGATGAACAAAGTTCAAACTGTTAGAAACACTTCTATTAACGAAAGAATGTTCTTTTTTTTTTTTTAGTATTATATTGTTTCTATTAACCGAACGTATATACGATCGGCGAAATCAATTTACAAGCCTGAACGCATTGTTATAAAAATACACACTTATTTTTGATTTGTGAATATACAAGTAAAATTTGAAAATAAATAAGTGGCTTGTTATTAAATTTAATAATTAATCGTCCAATCTGCTTACTCTGTTATAAGGGTTCCGTGAATTACAATATCGATATCCAGTACGACAGTAAGTAACGGATGTGTTGTGTTTCTCACTATACACGGTAAGGTAAAACGAAAGTACTGAGAGTCGAAGAATTTCACCAGATCTTACATAACGTGTGATAATTGTAGGGTGGACCAGGATGAACTATGACTTGGGGTTTGTTTATTGTAGATAAAATGTCAGCCTGAGTTTTTCAACAAGCGTCTGACCTGTCGCTTCAAACCTTCGAGAATACGTTGAAATATTTATTATATTTACCACATTCTTACGTTGTGAGAGTTCAGTGTTAGAAACGATTAACGCAGAAGTAAACAGATCGCGGATTTAAAATGAAGTACAAAAACGTTTGGTTGATCGAACTCGAGCTCAGGAAGCAGGTCAACATCGAGGCGACGTAGAGGGTAGAGTTGTTGGTAGATTTATAAATCGTTTACAAGCCTTCAATATTGATATTAAGATGCTTAAATAAAAAAAAAAAAAAAAAGACGATACAAATGCGCGTGAATTTTCAAATGACTTGGAAATATATTTTGCGGTAGAGCAAAGGTTTGGATTGATGGTCGAAGAGCTACCTAGAATTAATAATTATAATCGGTTTAAAGTAGCGTTTATTCAAGAGTTTATTCAATGCAAGTCAGATCAGAAAAAAAAATTGATTGTCGCAGCGTAGATTTGAACAAAGCGATGGTAATTTGCGAAATTGTTATTTAAAACTAGTAAAAGAGGCACAATATTTTTACACGAAAATGTCTGGTTACGAAATTAATTATAGTATTGTACAACAAATTCCATGTCGTGTTAAAGAATCAATGATTGCGATAGATTTTTCAAAAATAAGTCTTGGTTGAAACTGTTTTATCACAATTAGTTGTAATACAAGAAGACAGAGATAAAGATCAAAGAAAAAGAAATTTTTCTAGTAATAAAGATAACTATTGAAATGTTAGAACAGTGGGAGTAAGTAAAGAAAACTATTCAACGGATAATTGAAACGAAATTTGATGATATATTCTTCAACACAGAGATCGTTGAAGATTTGAAAAAAACTAGTGATTTCGATAATTTGGAAAGCAATAATAGCGAAAGAAATTGCTCAGAAAAAACAAACAATGTGCCTTGTAAAAACATTATTGATGGAATTGTTCATAATGGATGAAAATATTGAATGTGATGAAGATGATATTTTCGATCGTTTATCATAAAACGGGTTGAAAAAAATCTAAAAAACTACAGAGGCGTTATCCCATCAAGTTTCGTCGACGAATATCAATATTAGCGTTACTTCCTGGAAGAGGCAATCAATTCGAATCTGTCGGGAATGAAAACTTCCGTAACCGGTTTTCCACCCTCCGAAATCCATACACTGCCACTTTTTCCTTTTCGGATGATCTCCACCAAAGCCTTTCCGACTACTTCCGGCCTGAAAAACGAAAAGTTTTTCCCAAATCAATCAGCGATCCGATCCTCCGCAGTGAAACATCGACACTGATATAATTTTACGCGTGAGAATGCGTGCACAATAAACGCTCATTGCCGATGATCCGTCCGATTGTCATTCGTAAAAAACAGAGCTTCACTAACTTGTGCAATGGAAATTTCCTGTATCCATCTATGGCCAATTTCGGATCCACATAAGACCCCAAACCATTACCAGCCCCCGCAGCCAAAGCTGTGTCCGTAACTCCGGGACACATTGCCAGCACTGTGACACCCGTTTTCTCGTAGTGATAGGGTAACTGAAACGGTATCAGAGTCAGTGCTTTGAAGAAGAATTTCAGATTATTTTACGTGAAAGAAAATTTGTCACCGTCAAAGTTTGAGAGCGGAAGGTAAAAGAGACTGTCGCTTGACGGGGGTAAGAAATCAGAAAAACCGAAAATCAGAATGAAAGCCAGAATTCCGAATTTAATAAACTCGAATAAGAAATGTGAGAGAACGGATACTGTCAGAAATTTTAAGTTCCAAATGGTGCCCGATAAAAAGTTGCAGCTTACCTAAAATGTATTTAGTAGATGACTCTATTATCCGAACCCACTTGCTTCGGAAAACGTTAATCCAAGAATTCAGAGATACAGAATTTAATAACGTATAGAGTCGATATTCCAGAGAATGAATTTGCAGAAAGTTTCATATTCTCAAATGTCCAAATATTATAAAAATAAAAGTTAAAATCCAGAATGTAGAAGGGTCATTGTTCAGAATCGTACGATTCATAAAGATCGGTATTCCGAAAGTAACCGTATGGATGACTCACCACCAGAATTTCACATTCCGAGTCTATCCAACTAATCTATTTTGACTTGTAAAACGTTTTGTATACAGAATCAAACAAATTCGTTAATCAATGCTTAACAAAGACGAAAGAAGGCGATGCAAACGGACAACTTTGAGTCGTTGAAGCTGTTGGGTTAGGCCTTTAAAGTGTGGCCAACGATGTGCCTGACTCTTCTCATATATTGCGACTCTTCATTCCGACGATTCTGATATAACGCAATTCTATATCCGAGCCTTCTACGAGACAACTACTCGGAGTTCTAACCGTTCTGATTCTTGATCGTTCGCATCTACGAATTCGAATAGATGAAAATTCTACTTTACGATCCATCCGAAGGTTATTTATTTGTGAATAGAAAGTTCTCGTCTCTTGAGCACCCGATATAAGAATGTATGCAGATGAATGTTTACATGTTGGAATCTTACGCTTCCGATGGGAAGCACACGTAAGACGGTCGAAGCCGTCAAATTTTATTTGTTATTTTTTTTTTTTGTTTGCGAGCAATCGCATTTGCCTCATTCTGCCAACGGCCTTTCGGAATTTTCACCAGTTGTGTATTCTAAATTCTACAACTTCAAATTTCGATGCTTTTATATTCTATTTCTATTATTTCTGGCTTAGTGAAGATTCATCACTTTGTTCTTTCGTGATTGTGAGTTTTCGATGTATTTATGTTCGGAATTCTGACCATTCTGACTTTTGGTTTCTCCGATTTTTTACCCACACCGACTGTCACTGTCATATTCGAATTGTGAAAGTGCTTTTGATTGTTTCACATTGGTTATTGGGATGGTGAAATGTTCTTCGCGAATCTTACTCCGAACGATCGACTCAGGCCAATGACCGCAAACTTGGTCGCATCATAAATTGGGAACCATTCGACTGGATCCAGTCCAAATATGGAAGCTGTGTTTACGATAATCCCACCCTTTCCACCCTGGTCCTTGCCCATGTACTGGAGGCCCAGCATCGTCCCCTTCACCACGGCGGTCTGAATGAATAACGATAGAAAATAGTTACTTGATCAGCAGGCATGGACTGATTGTTGATCGTTGCTTTTTACGTGGTATTGAATTTTTAGCCACTCACCACATTGATGTCGATCATTAGTTTCCATTTTTTTTCATTTAGTATGCCAGCGTTGTTGATCACGATGTCTAGTCCACCGAACTCCTTGACAGTCTTCGCGAACGCGGCTTGGAAAAAAATTTCACAGACAGATGTAACGATTAGTAGATTTAAACCCGTGTGTACATTGTCGGTTTGTTATTGCTCACCTTCGAATTCGTTGTCGTTTGTAACGTCACAAACGATGAAAATTACACGCGCATTTCGAAATTCACCGTTCAATTTATCCGCTGTCTCTGCTCCTGACGAAGTTGGCAAATCCAGGATGGCCAAATGCTGTTACCAGTGGAAATGTGTTGTGAATTACAAAATTGTTTACACAAACTCGTTTCTATCGTTCATGTTCACGTGCAGAGAGAAAGGAAAAGTGAAATATAACCTTAACCAGTCAATGTCGTTTATTATACAGTATAACTATAGCTTATATTAGAAAAATTACTCGTTAGTACTTGAAATTGTGTACTTGGAACGAAAAATATTATTATTCAATGTTTGTCAAAAGAACAATTCATACCGAAAAAAGTAGGCGATAGTTTTTTCTATAACACCGTTTGAGAAAATTATAAAAACATATAAAAAATTCTTCAATTTCTAGGGCTGAAAATTGTATAAAAGCACGGAAAGTATTATATCTTTGTATGGTCATCATCGGATTCCTTGACCTTGAAAATACTCAAAACACATACTTTCAAAAGTAAATGTTAACCCGAGACACCAAAAACATTGAATAACTTTACGACGCCATTCGGCGATTTTTGGCAGTTGAATAGTTCAAATCCATATTCGGTAGATTGATAGTGATAACTCGTCAATAAGTTTTGAACCGAATAAATACTTACCTTAACTCCGTTACGCAGAAGTTCTTTGGCGTATTCGAAACCAATACCGATCGCACCACCGGTGAGCAGAACAACTTTGTTGGTAAAATCCATTTCTAAACAAATGTATATCCGCTTTGGAAGTTTTTGTCGAGAATTCTTTCTAACCACGAGAAAGACTTAACGGATACTACACAGTATCACAACCATCAGCCAATTATATAAGATAGCAAAATTGTTGCTGTTGAACAGAAGCGTTATCGACACGAAATTTACGTGATACCCTTCGACCTGTGAACGCTTGGCGAATTATGCAACACTGTGAAGGGTAAAAGATCGTGTATCCGAATGACTTAATATATTTTTTACAAGAAGAGAAAATTGATTTTATGTTATTTTATGTAACGCGTATTCGTTGTTTTTTTTTCTCTTAATCGTTCGGTTATTCAATATCATTCGATGCGCTTGTAGAAGCCCCACAAAACTAACGATGAAGAGATAATCAAAATCTTGCGTTCGAATGAACGGCTGACTGAATAAAAATTTGACGCCCCCCCCCCCAAATGAACCGAACCATTGCAGCTGGATTCTTCAAAGCACCCATTAATATTTTTGGAGAAACGCGGCAGCGAGAATGGAAGTGAAACAAGAATATCCAAAAGTACGAATAAACGCAGGTCTTCATCGCAGGTGTTTAGTGAATAGATTAATTAATGCTGCTTCCTCGACGAAGCCATCAGAGTGAAACGGTCAGGGATGAAAACTTCGGAGACGAGTTCTCCGGCCTCCGAAATCCATACACCGCCACTCTTTCCTCTTGATATTATATCCACCAAGGCCTTCGCGACGTCCTCGGGCCTGAGCAGTGAAAGAAGTCGAAAATCAATGGATGCGATACTAGTTGAGAAAACAATTACAGTGTGTAACAATAAATCTTTGGCAAGTATGAAGGAAAGCAGGTTCAATCTTCCTTTACACCGCACGTCACCGATAAATGTCTTATTCTTAAAGTCACGATCAATAATGCTTCTAACACTCATTCTGACAGGGTGAAGCTTCGCCTACTTTTGAATCGACTGGCTTTTGGTGTCGTTCATAGCCACTTCAGCGTCCACGAATGGACCCAGACAGTCACCGGCTTCCTTTAAGAACCTTGTGTCTGTGAATGACGGGCAAATCGTCAGAACTTTGACACACGTGTTGTCGTAATAATACGGTAACTGCAACAAGCGTGAAACGACAGTCTTCACCTCAAGCGCATGAACGATTGTTGGAGTTCGCGCAACATTTACGTGACGAATCTTACCCCGAAAGAACGACTCAGCCCAACAACCCCGTGTTTCGTTGCCGCGTAAACTGGAGACCAGGGTGATGGTTCAAGGCCGTAGATGGAAGCGGTGTTGACAATAACGCCACCCTTGCCACCCTTGTCCTTTCCCATGTGCTGCAAACCCAGCATCGTACCTCTTACAACGGCGGTCTGAACAGAATATCACGAAATGAATTTGACATTGAGTAACAAAATACTGCAGAGAATTTTAGATACATTACATACCAGATTAACATCGATCGCCAGGTCGTATCGCCATTCGTTCACTATACCAGCGTTGTTGATCACTATGTCCAGTCCACCTAATTCCTTTATGACCTCGACGAACGCAGCTACTTTCCAAAATTTAACAAATTTTATATTCATTGAAAACTGCTGCCGGATTCGTGTTTCGTGTATTGAAAATTTCATTGGACAAGGGAAAGTCTGCATGTTAATAACCGACTCCGGGGCTGCACTAAGTTGCGAATGATTTTAAGAAACTGATGCGATAGAAGTTTATTAGTGACCCAACTTCATCGGTTTTTTCAACATTTTACCATTGGTTCGTTTTATTTTTAATACAAGTGATCAGCTTCTCGAATTAAAATGTGTTTCATCAAGATGGTTCATCTTTTTGCATCCCCTGGGGTCTCGAAAAAGTCTGCTCCCCTGGCTTTTGATTTCCAAGGGATTTCATCTCACTCAATTTCATTCCGTTAGTCGCGAAGATTTATTTCAGTGTTACACGCTGTTCTATCACCTTTGAATTCGCTGTCCTTCGTCACGTCGCAGATAACGAAGATAGCCCGCCCATCACCGAATTCGACGTTCAATTTATTCGCCGATTCTTGACCCGGAGACGTTGCTAAATCCAAGATAGCTAGATGCTAAGCGTGGATCGAGGGAACGTGAAACATTGAACAACAGTCACCAACCGATCAATCGTATCTGCTTTATCTATACATCGACGGATTACAAATTGTCGACGTCATGTATGTACATATGTGCAAATTAGTTTAATTTCACCGAGTTGTCGCTAACCGATAACGAGCAATATTATTATATCACGTGACTAAAATTGCAAGGGTATAAACTGCTGAGCTTCTTTGCAATTTCAATACTTACCGCAGCTCCATTTCGTAACAGTTCCGTTCCGTAGGCAAAACCTATTCCTATGGCTCCTCCTGTGACTAGTGCAATTTTGTTTTTTATCTGCATATCTTCTGACAAAAATGATCCTTTTTTTCGCGTAAAACGTCAAATCCTGTTGTATATGAATATCATGTTCAGAAGATACAAGAATCGCGCTAAAAGTTTGTAAACAAGGCGTCGTGCCGGAATCCTTTATCCATCTACAAAGTTACTTGTTCTTTACGTACCTTTATAATTTTAAATTTCGGGAATAAATTACTGCCTTCACTCGCCGATTCCAACTGCGTTCTAATCGGGCAATTCGCTGTAAAGATATTATCGAATTTGCAGTGTTCGTACACTCCAACTTTATCAGCTATTGCTCGCATTACTTTTTGATAAGATATGGAACATTGAAAATGCCTGCTCATTATGTTTAAATGCTAGTATAAACTGGCCATCCAGTTATGGTAATCTATACGCGTTTTATAAATTGATATATTAGATGATGAAAATACAATATTTCGATCACCTCTCAAAATGGAATGGCTGGTATGAATTGATGTTATATGCCGCATTACCCAGGACTTTTCATACATTTCAAATCCTGTCCATGCGGAAGTAACATATTGCTCCTTACGATTTAAGTCGGATGAGAAGAAGGAAGCGTGAGTGAGTCCAGAAAGTAGATAAGATTGCTGGATCAAGGTTCTGGGAATTAGGGCCGATAGTCAGGTGTGCACAGTATGTGCGAGGGATTGCTCATAATTAGTGAAGAGGCGAAACGAAGAGGCTTACAGATAAGAGGGACGGAGAAAGAGCTCCGAGTGCGAAATGGCGATGAGCACGCGGCGTATAACTACACGGATTCAATACTGAATATCAAGCATCGCGCTTGGATCAAGAGAAATGCGAAGAGTGATAGGACGCTGTATGCATCCGCAAAATTCGCACGCCACTTGACAATCGTCTTTACCCTCATGCCGGAACGAACTGATGCTATGTCATTTTTCATACATTTTATAACGATTACTCAGTTCCCGGTTAATATCTCTGCTTAATATCTCGTGAAACTGTGAAGTAATTTATTGAAGAGCCTCGAACATTTCCAGATACCTGGCAGCAAAAATTTGAGTCAAACTACAATGTGCAACGGTACAATAAAGACGCGCAAGAGTAACGCAGGTTTTTACTTCACGCGTCGAACGAAAACACGAGTCAAGGCTGCTTCCTCGACGAGGCCACGAGGGTGAAACGGTCAGGGATGAAAATCTCCGCTACCGGCTCTCCGGCCTCCGAAATCCATACACTGCCACTGTTTCCTCTTGATATTATATCCACCAAAGCCTTGCCAACGTTCTCCGGCCTGAGAATGGAAAAATGTCGAAAATCACTTGGCGCGATCTCATTTTTGAGCGTGACTGCTAATTCTTCGGTAACTAAGACATGCTGTTAAGCCGTCTAAAGACACGTTTCTGTGCTGATATACAAATTTTATTCAACAGTCGTATTCAATCATGCTTGTGATTGATAATGATTTATTCGAACGAAGTGAGGTTTCACCTACTTCTGAAGTGACTGGCTCTTGATGTCATTCATAGCCGCTTCCTTGTCCACGAAAGGACCCGTACAGTCACCGACTTCATTTAATAACTTTGTGTCTGTGAACGACGGGCACATCGCCAGCACTTTAACCCCCGTCTTTTCGTAATGGTACGGTAACTGCAACAAGCGCGAACCGACAATTTTTACTTGCTGTGCATAAAATAGTTCAGCTTTATGTAACATTTATGTAGTGAATCTTACCCCGAAAGATCGACTCAAGCCAACAACCCCGTGTTTGGTCGCCCCGTAAACTGGCAGCCAAGGCCCCGGGTCGAGACCATAGATAGAAGAGGTGTTGACTATAACGCCACCCTTGCCACCCTTGTCTTTTCCCATGTGCTGCAAACCCAGTATCGTCCCTCTTACCACAGCGGTCTGAAAAGAACGTGATTAAATTGCAACCATTTTTCGCGTACCACCGGAAATCGCACTATTCAACCGAATATCGCTGTTTAATTGGATATTAGAGTCGGTCACATACGACGTTAAATGACAAATTACTGCGCAGAGTGTGAAGTACTTACGAGATTAATATTAATCGTCAGATCGTATTGCGATTCGTTCACTATGCCAGCGTTGTTTATAACAATATCGAGTCCACCCAGTTCCTCGATCACCTTGACGAACGCAGCTTGATTCCAAGACGTAACGGAGTTTAGAATAATTGAAATTTGATGCCAAATTCGTGTTTCATGTATTACGAAATTCATCACGCGAGGAAAAGTCAACGTTTCAATATAGTTTTACAATATCTGGATTATAGCCAAAGGCAATTTTCAGGGGATGCGAAATCGTTCGGTTTCATTCTTACCGTCGTGCAAAGTTATCTTACAATAGACGCAGATACGTCACCTTTGAATTCGATGTCCTTCGTCACGTCGCATTCGATGAAGATAGCTCGCCCATCGCCGAATTCGACGTTCAATTTATTCGCTGCTTCTAGACCCGGAGACGTTGCTAAATCCAGGATGGCCACGTGCTGCACGCGAGGGAGGGTGAAAAATGAAACAATCGTCACCAACCACCACTTTTTATATCCGCTCGATCCGTGCACCGGCAGATTTCTAATTCCCCAAATCGTGTTTGGTCGATTTAATTTTTTCGGATCGTAGCGAGGAATATTGAAATATGACTCTAATTAATATTGGAGCTAATATTCGTTCGCTCTCCTTTATTTTCACAACTTACCGCAGCTCCGTTTCGCAAGAGTTCCGTTGCGTAGGCGAAGCCTATTCCTCTGGCTCCCCCTGTGACTAGTGCAATTTTGTTTTCTACCTGCATGTCTCCTCTGACAAAATTGAAAATGTCAAGACCGATAAGACACTGTATGCTTTCATAAAATTAGCGCTCTGACTCACAGTCGTGTTTAGCCTCACTCGGAAATTAACCGATATTTTGTATGCATTTGGTAGCGATACCGCTAGAGATTCAATTACTGAGTTCCCCATTAATATTTATGTTCAAAATTTGATAAGACTGTGAAGTATTTTATTGAAAAACTACAAATATTCGTTGGATAAATGGAAGTAAAGATTCGAGTAAACCTATAATGTGCAAGAATACAAGAAATACGTACCAAAGCAACACTTCTTTTTACGAGGTATGTGCGGTCTTGCTTGGACAAAAGTGCAATAACAAATTCTTGAGTAATTCAGACAAGCTGTCAAGTTATCGAGAGACACGCTTCTGCGCAGCTTGTTATCGAAATACCTTTGTGTTTATTAAAGAACAATCAGGAATTGCTGACATTCCGTCATTGTGTTGATATCAGAAATTATCATTGAATATATAAACCATGCAATATCTAAATTACGACGCGGATCGAAGTTCCAAATTTTGAAAGTCCGATAAACCACTCGGAGTTTCGAACAATCACAATTTTAACCGTTCTCAAATCCGACCAGTCAATTCAATGGTCTGTCTAAACTTTGACCAGTATCCCCGATTCGTGCCTACCACACAATTTCTGAAGGATTGAAATTTGCTCGATTATTCGTTTCATGTTTCGAGTCATGAAGAATTATTTATAATTTACAGTTTCCATCAACTCTTCGTTGACACACTTGATGACAAAAGGGGAGCAGAGGAGTCAAAAACCTTGAAAAATTCGATTACGTAATTTATGGACACTTTCAATAACGGAAAACGTTTTTTTCCACTCAGTATCAGTTCGCAGCGGCTGTACTTCCTGAACTGCTATGCTTTTTATCAAGAAATGAGCTTCTTATACTTGGAAAAAAGAAAACTTAAATATTGCAGCTCGTGGAAAAAAGTTTTACTAAAAAATCACCATTTTTTCAAACATTCAAAAACTATTTCATTCTGTATCGCTTGAATTATCATGTGATGAGATATGAAGCATTAAAAATACCAGAATGACGCGTTTGTTTATGCAATATATCCTTATTTCGGGGTCAGAACAATTTTCATTCGAACCCCCCCCCCCCCCCCCCTTTCCCCAGATCTGTTCCAAATCATTAAAAAAAAATATGTGCAAGGTTTCAAGCTTCTACTTCAACTGAAACACGTGCTTCTAAGCTTCGAAAGTTTTAAATGTAAAATACATGTAGTTTTTATGATTAGTTATTATGTTTTGTATGACTGCCGTATAAATTAAGAAACCGATTCGAAAGTTGGCAGAGTTGTTGCTTATAATGGTAGGGACAAGCCCTGAAAATTTCAAATTTTTATAATTATTGTTCCCTTACATATAAGCTTAGGAAAAGTGATGCTATTAAGCTTATATATATTAAAAGAAATATATCATAAAATTATAATGAAATTTTGAAAATTTCTAGGTTCATTCCTATCATTATAACAAACAACTCTGTCAAGTTTCTTTGGAACAGAGCCACAGGGCGTTCAAATGAAAATTTTCCCGACCCCCAAATAAGCACCACCACTGCAATTCCACGTGAAGATTTTTGTTACAGTTGGGTCATGGTAGGATTATACTTCGTGACTCTTCTTCGAGATGAAAAGTAGTCAAGGTTTAAAATAAAGCAAATAAATCATTTGATATTTATTAGAACGCAGATTAATAAAGAACGTGAGACGCGATCACAGACGAAAAATCTTAAGTACTACAATCGTTTTCTATCTGACGTACCAATATAGCTGTTCAATTTCGATATTTTATCGCATTGCTTGACGACGCTAATAAACATCGAAACATTTTTAAAATTTCTCTTAGATTGTTAGTCCTACGAATGTAATTTCGATATACTATGAGAACGAGATGCTTCATGATGCTTTTTTGACCTTGTCCAAGAGAATTACGAAATTCCAAAACCTGTGCTAGGCCTGGTATTAAACAGTCTAGAACTGTGATTAGTTTCGGATTTTCTTCTGATACCACGGATACATTATCATCAAGCTCCTCAGATGAATCCGTTTAACAATAGCATCATACCCTTATAGAAACGTGAAGATAGACAAAGCAAGGTTATCGTAACCTTCGATTTCAAGGAAAACGAATAGCTAATAGTCAGTCAAAAATCATGTTCATTAATTCGTAAAAGTAGATACAAAGTAGCTTGAAAATATATTTAACCATTACACAGTTTTATGAAAATTTTACATTTCACTCTCAATAATATACGTATATCGGTATGTGTTTCAAAAGTCTGGCAATTGCCGATAGTTTATGGTAAAAATTGTACAGCAATAAAACATTAGCAGGTGATGGTCATGGTAAAAAAAAAAAAAAAAAAAATAGATTTCCTCGCATGGATGGTACGTAGAAATATTAAATCAGTGCTGCTTTGTCGAAGATGCTTCTCGGCGTAAATTCACGAACCGGATCTCCACCCTCGGCGAGCCAGATACTGCCACTCTTTCCATTTCGAATAACATACACGAACGCCTTTGCAACGTTCTCTGGCCTGAGGAAAAAAATAAGAAGTGTGAAAGCGAAACCTGTTAATCTCATCGGCGTGAAACGTCACAGTTTGCAATCTTGCGTAACGTTTATTCATTTTTCTAATTTTGTTGTATTTTTCGTGTCACTTGTATTTCAAGATAAAACTTTCTTCGAGAACGTTAGCGTTGTTTTGTCGCGGTTGTCAAAAAAGCTTAAAAATGTTAACATAGTTTACGAACGGTCCCTTTGTAATACATATGATGTAAGATGACAAGGATCAAAACATCTTGTTCGTATCGCTTACATCGCTGTTGTGCATACTAACTTTTGCATTAGGCCGTTATTGATTTCGTTCAGAGCAACCTTCGCGTCCTCGAATAATAACAGACGGCTATCATCAGCCTCGCTCAATAACTGAGTCTCTGTGAACGAAGGACACATTGTGATGACCCTAACGCCCGTCTTATCGTAGTGATATGATAGCTGCAAGAACAGTAAACAACGGTTTGAGTTAAGACATATAGCTTCGGAAAGGTAAACCTTTCTTACCATATCGGAACAATCTCTTGAAACTTAAAAATCAACCGCGCATGCGCGAGTTTTATCGGCTGTTCGTGCAGGCTGGCTATCCCGGGTTTTCAGCTCTCAACTTTGCTTCTGGCGGAGATGCAGTTGATACGAATTTTCGAGGTTAGAATCTCAAATAATTGAGGCAGTGACTCGGAAAGGTTTTGAGGCATTTGTTACTGGGTCGGAAAATTGATTCTTCAAAGAACGGTCGGAATTTAATGCTTATGCTTTTTGAAAATTCAAACGTACACATTTTGTGTACGTTGGCCAGCCTGCATCGCAGACAGGAATATCGCTGCGCGAAGATTTCGCCGACCAATGAGAACAAATCATTTGGCGCGTGCGCAATTGATTTTCAAGTTTCAAGGGATTGTCCCGGTGTATTCCGGGCCCTTTCCCAATGATTGACCTTTTTTGCTTTATAAAATTACGAAAAAATAAATTTGTAATGTTTAAACATCTAGCAATTGGTTTCAGGCATCGAAATATTTATAATTTGCGACGTAAATTTTTAATTTTGGAGAATAAAATGATTAATAATTGGGTCTGAAGTTGTCGATAACTGGTACACTTAATTCATTTGAATCTTACTCCGTAAGATCGACTCAGGCCTACGACACCGGCTTTGGCCGCGGCGTAAGCTGGCGACCAGGCGACAGGATCGACACCGTATGTTGAAGAGGTATTAACAATAACGCCACCCTTGCCTCCCTTGTCCTTTCCCATGTATTGCAAAGCCAGCATCGTTCCCCTCACGACTGCGATCTGAGAGGATCAAAAAGCGAACGATCATGCTTCGATCCTGAGCCAGTAATTAGGTTATTTCTAGAGCTCAAATAGATATGTATGTAAAATTAAAAAATAGGACTGAAAAAACTAGAATATGAAAAATAGAAACTGTATTTTCTAGTTCCAAACATCATACTTTACGTAGAAAACCAAATAAGGAATGAAAATGATTTAAATAAGAAATATATATTTACATATTAATTAAAATTATATAACTTCCTGCAAACTGCGACTAATATGGATGGCCCATTTGCTTAAAGAATAGTCGAGTTGGACGTTACGAAATACGTGACAGAATTCAATACTCACTAGATTTATGTCGATCGTCAATTCCCATTTTGATTCGTTCAGTATACCAGCGTTGTTGATCACTATGTCGAGTCCACCGAATTCGTTTACGGTCTTGGCGAATGCGGCTGGAATGAAATTTCGATGATGTGAGTAGTTATCGAAGTGTCTGTAATTACTCAAGTTAAGAAATATTCCTCCATATTGCAATCGAAACTCTTTACAAATAATTCTCTAAACACTTTAATTCCACGTGATTCCAGCGTGATAAACTACGTGGCCTCACCTTCGAGTTCGTTGGCTTTCGTAACGTCACAGCTGACGAAGATTGCCCGTCCTTTGCCAAATTCTGCGTTTAATTTATCAGCCAATTCCTCACCTGGAGATGACGCCAGATCGAGAATGGCCACGTGCTATACGTTAGGCAACACACATTGTAAGAAATGAAACATTTGTCAAAAATTTCAACGATTAGCATCGTTGGATTGGAGCGTAAAAAAAAAGAATGGGACTAAAGTATAAAATGCGAGGACGATTTGCAGATTTCAGGTACAATATATTATTACGATTGTGAATGGATAGAGAAATAGGGACAATAAATTGTTACAAGAATGACGATATACATACTTTGAGTCCATTACGCAAAAGTTCTTTAGCAGATTGAAAGCCGATTCCACCTGCACCTCCGGTAATCAGTGCGACTTTGTTTGCAAAATCCATTTTCAACCCAAGTGTATAATATACTGCGCGTAGAATTTAACACTATCTTAATATAAAATATATATTAGATTTCATGCAGGATTATTCTAATCGCAATAATATCTGCTACCACGGCAAGTTCTGTTCGTAAACTGTAAAACTGTTTGTCACTGCAAAGTGTTCTTGGTGTCAGTCATAGTTTGAATTGCAATTCACAGATATCCCCAATCATAAAACTTAGAATATCATAATCTGAGTTCACGTGTTCCTCTTGACCCAACTCCAAAATACTTTTATCAGGTCAACATTCGCGATTATCAATCAGAACGTACTACTGATACTCTACGACCTTGTTTGCGTCATCCGATAAAAACTCACGATAACATAAAAATATTCCATTCTGAGGCTGAGGATAAATTAAGAGCACTTAACAAAAAAAAAAAAAACACTTTTTAATCCGAAACTCGGAGCTACTCACAATCAGAGTGGAATTGTGCCCTGAATTGCATATAATTATATAATTAGGGGTCCATATCGGTGGAATTTAAACGATGGCGAAAATGGAGAGGAATACCTATATATTTGTACTTTATTTTGAAGACACCGAATGAGTATAAAGTAGTAGACGATGTATTATTATTATTTATTATTATTTTAATAAAAATTTTCAGACTTTCTTCTATAGTTTGGCTCTAGTTTAGCAATAGGAATGCCGTTAAAGCAGGGAAGTACCATTTCGTGCGCATTGACAACGAGTGTGAATGTCATATTTTATTGCCGGTACCATTGTCTATTGGGCAAGCAAAATATTATGACAAAATTTTGCTGCCCGTGAAAATCCTACCAACGGGTATTTTGCCAAAAACAATCGATGCATTGTTGGCTCAATGATCAAAAAATAATCGTTCATAATCGATTAAATTGACCAAGAATATATTTGATTGTGCGATCATTTCGATAATCTTTTGTGAGTTCCTCTATTATGGTCTCAGTCGCCTTTGATCGGCTTCATTTAGTTGCATTCAGTCAAAGCGTAAATTTGACATAATCTAGTCACCTTTGATATATATTATTATTACGAACGACTTGAATGATTTAATTCAATTATGAAATGAATTTCGTGAATTATCTTACAATTCAAATGAGTCTGGTCGCCACCATTTACGCTAAAAATTCGATTTCTATTGTCATGAATAATAATCGATTAATCAGGGGATGAAAATAATCGATTATAATCGAAGATCAATTGTTTCTCGCGACTAGCGATGGCCACTGAACTAAAAATAATCGATGCATCGATTAATCGAGTCCAATAAAAAAGAATCGAACATGAATCGATTGAATTGGTAAAAATGAATCGATTAATCGATTGTTTTGTATTTTTTTTTAAAGGTGAAAAATTTCGAACACTTCAGTATGTAGTCTTAATAGCGGAATAATTTTTTAATAATTTATAATTTCACGATTTCATGCATAATATTTTTCAATTCCAGGTGAAAATATACATTTATCTTACATTTATTATATAAAATAGTTACTTAGTACGTAAGACAATGATAATAATTGATACTTTAATCACATAAATCGTATAAATTGATATTGTATTGCATCGTTCATGGGAGTAAAAACAAAAACCAATTGTAAAGAAAAATAATCGATCGAGTCAATCGATTAATCGAGTTTGAAAAATAATCGATTATACTCGATTAATCAGGCAAAAACAATCGATTCAATTGAAAATCGATTAACTTTTACTAGAAAATTTACCACTCGCAATTTTCTGCTCGTGTCTTCGGCGTGCTTTGACGTGTGCGCTTCGATTGTAACCTAGCTATTCCAAGCTTCGATTGTAACCTAGCTAATCCAACTTCACCTAGCCGGGCATTAAATAGCGGAAAAAGGGCAGCCTATGGGATATACGATGAAAGTATCCACTTTGGAGAAGGTATACTGTCACAAATTCATTAAGTAGATAAATACGCTCTCCATTCGCCTCCAATTTTCATCAATCTCCCGTAAACGAAAAATTGATTATAATTAGTTAGTTTCATATTTGTTTACAAGACAGTTTATCATGATAATAAGAAAGCCATTTTTTTTTCTTTAATAGAAAAGCTAGAAATCCAATCGCACAGAATAATGAACCCCCCTGGATTGTCATCGGGAGGATTAGTCTCGTCAGATCAAAGTGAATCTCAAGATTTAGAACTGACGCAGAGCAAGATATTCAGTCAAATTAAAACTGACATAGACGTTCAGAAACAACAAAAAAAACTTGTCAAAGACTTGCACCTCAAACGAGTACAATCGCTGCGCAAGGAATTGGAGTACCTAAAGGTCACCGAGTGGAGATATCATCGACCGGCGGAAAGGTATCATCCGAGTATCATCAGACTTAATAGAAATTTTCATACAAGCTATTGTTCGCATTTTGTAAAGGCAACTGGTTTCAACTTGTAAGCTTCATTTCAGTCTGGAAGTGATATAACTACTGAAAAAAAATTTCAAACAAACAGTTACAGTTGATACAGATATAAAGTTGTTTTCCCATGGAAATGGATATAAATAAAATGAGGGCAACGATTACATAATAAACCAGTTTTTTGCACAAAAGTTAAAAACCAACTATATCGACTGTTACTATTTTAGACAAAAAGTAACAGGATCTAATATATTATGTGTAAAGTCGATTAGTTAATAGAAATTATAAATCTCGAATACTTTCACTAGGATCATATTTAAACCCAATGGAATTATCATGCTGAAGTTCGTAACGTGATTAAAAAGATTCATATTAATGGAAAAACTATTATTGTGCAGCTTTAGAATTGCCTAAAATTTAGTAAACGTAATAAAACAATAGGTATTCATATTTTGAAATGATAGTTCCTTCACAATCATTATAAAACTCAGTAAAAAGTATATCTTTTCTGAATCTTCGGTTACGATAACGTTACTAACTTCAACATTGTGTTAAATTTAGCCGTGAAATCTTGATTATGAAAAAATTCATCCACGATCCTTCTGTCATTTCAAAGTTCATTTGAATCAAATTAATCGGAATTTCAGATACTAAGTGAAAATGGTATCCTTATTGTACGGGGTATTTAAAAAAGTGCTCGGTTTCTCCGAGCCTCCCGAGCCGGATTTAGCTGATTTGATACAACAGTTGGAGGGCGAGCAAAATGTTAAATTGAACAACTGCGATAATCGAGAGATAACTGAAGAAGAAATAGAAGGATGCTTTCACAAAACTGGTATCGTAACGGAAATTAGGTCCGAATACTTTATAATAGATGATAAATTTGAATGCCAAAACGTAAATGCTTCTATCGGAGAAATCCGAGTTGGAGCCAAAGTGTATTACCTGGCGTTCCAGAGGACAAAGGGTGAGGAGCTAAAGATAAAAAAAATTTTATCAATCATTGATGACGAATGGGAAAACGAAGTGGCAACTTGCACCGAAGATGCGGTAAAATCCCAAATGCTGAATCGCGTTATTGTTGGAAAGGTGATGCGCAGGGAGCAGAGGATGGTTTTTATTGAGCCTGGCCAAATTTCCTTCAGCCTTGACGAAATCACCTCTGAATTTTTGCCCATCGTCGGAGATTGGGTCAAACTTCAAACCATAGTAGCAGTTGACGACAACGTTGTAGATTTCAGTGGGGAAGTTCTTCAGGTTGACAAAATTTTTCCTCTAAGGTCAAAACTCGCCACTGGTGTTGTATCTGCCTATGACGTCAAGTCTGGTTCTGGTACCATACAGCATAACATCGTTTTTAACAAAGCCAACTGCGAGCCTGGATATATTCCATGTGTCGGCGATAAAGTTGTCGCAGATAGCATCGAAAGTGATCAAGGAATGCAGACGTGGAGGTCATTGTCGGTCGTTCCGCTAATGCATCAGGTAAAATGAATTCCTGAGTGTAATAGATCACTAAAGTCCTCTGAAAAATTGTACAAATTCATTATGTCTTTTCTAGGCGTCGCAAAGACAACTGTTCAATAATCAGGCTCAAACTGAAACTGTAAATGAAAAACAAGAAACTTTTGGAGAAGAAAAATATGGGATAGTTGTCACAAATAATTTGATGTTCGATTTGCAATTGCTTGAAATGAGAGATATTTCGATAGAGATAAAAAATAATGGACTTCACCCACAGACGTTACTCAAAGGATGTTTTCTGTCAAAAAAATCCATGTCGCAATTGACTTTGTTGCGACCAAAAATAGATACTGCGTCAGTATTGCAGCCTTCGGAATCAATAACATATGTATTCAGATGCCATGCAAAATTTGTCGGGTATTCGGAAGAAATGTTTCTGTTCATCTTCAAACATCTGAAAGTCCGTCGCATGTTTCGCTTCAATGTTAGTTTGAAAAACTCCGTGAATCATAACGTGCAAAGCGGTCAAAATCCAAGGGGAAACAAAATTTACAAGCAAAACGAGTTCGATCAATCGACCTGTGTTCGTGGCGTTAGAACCTGTCAAGCACCAAAGTTCATTACTGTCAGGCCTGGAATATTCAAAATACCTCAACACTTATGGGATGTCGTATTGCGCCTAGAAAATGATAAAATACCTTTTCGGAGCGGCATTGTGGCAATAGAAGAAACCGTGCCTTGCTTATTCGAAGATTTGACGTTTCAAAATTACAGAGATCGATTTCATGCTCTGTTGTACTTGGAAAGCATAGCTGATTCTATAGCTTTACAACGATACGACATAAGCAGTACAGTCATGAGATTTTGCGGAGAATTTCTCGCCCTTGAAGTGCCAGGACTAGCGGAAAAACGACCATCGCTCTTAGTTGGAGACAAAGCCATAGTTTCTTTCAATTGGGACTCCAGCAAAGGTGAATTATGAGCAGTTCTCACAACTTTTAACTTCGTCGACTCCTGACAGAGGAAGTTTCTACTCTTATCATTGAAACTGATGCTTTTATCCTTATTTTTCATAGGTGAAATAAAGTACGAGGGATGCATTCACGAGGTAAAGAACTCGGAGATTTTACTCAAGTTCAATCCAGCTTTCCATGAAAAATATAACGGCGAACGATGCGAAGTGACATTCAAGTGCTCCCAAACACCGTCGAGTCGCTGTCACACGGCCGTTAACTTGGCGATAAATCATCTGGGAAAAGAATTTTTATTTCCCACAAAAATTGTACCCAAACCACCGCAACTGGAACTTTTGGAAATGAGTGACGATGGAGAATCCAGAAACAGTACGTTTGCACGACAAAATGATGTTACTCCAGGCCTGCAACCGAATGCGCAGGCATGTTCCAAGACTGGAGACACTGATTCGTGCGTTTTACAAATAAAAAAACGCAAATTAGTATGGTTCAACAGGGCGTTGAATTACTACCAGAAAGAGGCTGTGCGTAACGTTTTGCAGAGTCCAGCTCACCCGTTGCCTTACGTCATATTTGGGCCACCAGGAACAGGGAAAACGATAACTCTTTGCGAAACGATATTGCAGATATTTAGGACCATACCTGAAAGCAGACTGTTGGTTGCGACGCCTTCGAATAGTTCAGCCAATCTAATATCGGAAAGACTTTTAGACAGCGGAGTTTTGAAACCGGGCGATTTGGTCAGATTGATAGGGTTTCACTGCACCACAGATGGGTCAATTCCGCAGAAACTAATCCCGTATTGCGCTGTAGGTGACTTGGCTCGAGAGGGAACTCGAAATACTCCTGACCACAATGCCAACGGCATAAGACCGAGCTGCAGTGCAAGTGTTTTGGGACGGCACAGAATCACAGTCGGTACTTGCATCTCGTTGGGCATACTGCATAACATGGGCTTTCCTCGAGGTCACTTCACCCACGTTTTTGTTGACGAAGCTGGACAAGCTACAGAGCCGGAAATATTAGTGCCATTAAATTTCATTCATGCCGATACCGGGCACGTAATTTTGGCTGGAGACCCAATGCAGCTTGGACCTGTCGTCCAAAGTAAATACGCATCGCATTTTGGACTTGGGTTGTCTTTTCTGTCTCGGTTGCTTCAGCGCTTCCCTTACCAACGAGACTTGGAAGGATTTGAGAGGGGCTACGATCCACGACTAGTTACTAAACTTATCATGAACTATCGCAGCTTGCCGGAAATTCTCGAACTTCCGAATTCGTTATTCTATGATTCTGAGCTCGAGGCGCAGGTAATAATCTTTAGCTCTCTTGGTTGAATGATAATTAATGATCGTTTGTCAAATCTCTAGATTACAAGACAAGGAAAAGAAGGTGACCTGCTCACTTCAGTCGCTAACGATTTACCTGAACGCGACGATTTTCCACCTGCGATAGTTTTCCATGGCGTTCTCGGCGAGAATTATCAGGATCAAGATAGTCCAAGCTGGTATAATCCGGAAGAAGCTGCTCAGGCTTACTTTTATATACTAAAACTTTACAGCCACGGACTTGGCCCTGACGATATTGGGATTATAGCACCTTACACTAAACAAGTAAGATTCTGAAACGTTTCAATTTCGGATTAATTATACAGAGTGCAAAAATTTGGTTCTATTTCATTTTTATATTTTCTCCAGGCTCGTCATATTCGGGATTTACTTGCAGAGATGAATACAACATTGCCAAAAGTTGGCAGTGTGGAAGAGTTTCAAGGACAAGAACGAAATGTTATTATTCTATCTGCAGTCAGATCGATAAGCGATCTAGTCCAAGAAGATGTTGAACGATGTCTTGGTTTTATCGCTTCTCCACACCGTTTGAATGTCGCTATTACCAGGGCTCGGGCACTATTAATTATTCTGGGAAATCCACATTTATTATCACAAGATCCTTACTGGAGAACAGTGATTACGTATTGTATTGACAAGAATTCTTACACTGGCTGTGATTTCTTTTCATCAGCGATTATCAATGAGTAGTGCTGATGAATATTTTTTTTTAACTGTAATCATTGCATCTATGATTTATTATACACAGGATAAAGAATATGTTCCTAAAAGTTATTTAGATACGTTAGTTAGAATAGTGCTATTTAAATATATAATTTTTAATTTTTTAAAGTGAACAATAAATTTTCAAATTGTTTTTTTTTTATCGAACTTTACTTCCAAACAACTGGAACTAGAGATTAAATATTCAGAGATAGGTCAAAAGTTTTAAGACTGTTCCGCTTTGCGAAGATTGGAGACTTTTTCATCCGACCAGCTCAATGGGAATGTTTTAATTATTTACTGGTTTTTTTTTTTTTTTTTTTTTTTTATCTTTCTCGTGCATCAGGCGTATAAGGAGATAACGTAACTTTCAAAGTATTCAAACTAGTATTCATGAGAATAACAAATATAGAGATATAAATTTCATACTACAGATAATAAAAATATTGACTATATTTAATAAATCCAAAAGTCTATTCGTTACAACGTTTTTTCTTGTCTACTTTCTGCGAGATACCATTTTTTATATAAGAATATTTTGTATTTTTGGCATATGAAATAATAAATTTTGACAAATTATATTTTTTCTAAGTTTATACGAAATATTTTTTATCGTTTTGAAAATAATTTTTCGATTATTCCTATAAACCGTACGAATACCAAGGGGCTAATCGTCAAATTGAATTCTTTTCATTAGAATCAGTTTATTGATTTCACGTATGTACTGCTTACAACGAAATTGACTTGACATGGTGATCTTAAATGACTGTAGAAAAACGGTACACATCCGGTGGAAGTTTGTTACAAAATTCTTCGTTTTTCGTCTGAACATCGTTATCCTGATTATAAAATGTTTAAAATGGTGGAAATCTTTATACATTGTAGAACCTGAAATGAATAGAGCATGGTCAAATAACATTTTCTATAACATATCGTATTTTTGCACGTTTAAACTCATCTGAAAGAACCAATACATACCTTTGCTAATTCCAGACTATGCTAACTGAATCCTGATTTTTCGCCTTCAATTTCCGCTCAATAAGATTCTCCAGAGCTTCACTTCGCACGCTCAGAGTCTCGATTTTTTCAACCAGCTGTTGGTACGGAGAAGCTGGCTGTCCACCCATAACAACATGTCCCAGCTTACTGTCAATCTTTGCGTCCAATCTTGCATTGCGAATTAGATTGACTATCCAACATTCCGCAACATCAGCTTTCATGTTAAGTTTTTCAGCCAACATACTAAAAGCGCATAGAAATTAGCTGGCATCCAATCATCTCCACGAAAAATTACAAAATTAGAATGTCCTACAAAGTAGGCCAATACTTACTCAATACTGATGCATTGGTGGATTCTGCAGAATGTTTCGAATATCATTAATCTAGCGTTTTCGACAAACTCATTCAGCAGAGCAATTAAGAAGAAGTCATTGAAGACGACCGTCTGACATTCTTGCAGTTTCTGACGAGCTCCATCAAAATCAAAGTTCACATACAGGTGCTCCAAAAATTCAGTGATTGGATCCCGATACGTGTAGGATTCCTAAACGTGAAAATTATACCGGAATTATCAAACACTGCAGATCAAGATTTCGTAACTGAATTTACCTGTTGGATAACTTTCACCAGATCTTTCAGGGTAGACCGCCTCGATCGATTTATGATTACCGCTGTTGCCAAATAGCGTAGAATATGCGGACACATTGTCTGTATTGCGTTCAAGTAGCTGTAATCCAAAAGGCTCTGTTTCGTCACCCACTCAACACCAGAATTGACGAATGAATAGGAAAATTATACAAGATGAAACAAAATTGCGTCGAAAATCTTCTTCATCAACGAATCGATAAACAATATAATGTAAATTCTATTCTTAGACAAAATCGGGAGTGTTTGTACTCACTGTGGTCTGTACAAGAACATTTCAATGATAAGGTCCCTGCCTTTAACATGATTGAAGAAAACGAACAGACTCCAGTGAATGAGCCAAGTGCGTTGTTGAAGAACCTGAAGAGTGTTGCCAATAGCGTTACTGTCTATGTACTCTCTGAGTTTATTAACGTCTTCCAGCGCGGTTTCCCAATTTTGAACTAAGATTTCTGACGCCAATTTTCCCCACAGGACATCCAAGTAGTTCTGTTGAACAGAAAATAGTCACGTTTAAAAAAGTAAGTCACATGACACCATGAATTATTATGTAACCTTAGGGCAAATAAGTCTATAAAATTTGAAGAATATTTACTCTATCGGTTGGTGGCATCACAAGCATGTAGAAGTACAAGTACGACGTTGAAACCGAGTAGGTTCCGCACTCATAACGATACTTTGCCAACTTGACCAAGCTCTCCATCATCTCCACTCTGAACTGTAATTTTTATCGCATCATTAAAGTGTTAGAACATAAAACAACAATAAATTCTAAAAAATCCAAAACCCTAAATTCAGGATAACTCCAGCAATATTTTTCTTCCTTCTAAGCCGTCAACAATTCGTTATATCCGTTCGATAAAAAAAAAAAATTTCATGCTTTCGATACTTCAAGAAGTGTGTGCTGTTATTGCATACACGTGAAAAATTGATAAACAGATCTCAATACTTCAGACAGTATATAAATATAGAATTACATCTGATTCCTTGAGGAGAAAGTGGTTGAGGGACTTCGAGTCCCTCATTTTTTCCATAGTTTCCATAGTATCATCATCGCTCATCAATTTCAAGATGACTGAGGCATTATCTTCAAGATCACCAAGCTCTTGCAATACCCGATTACGGCGTTCGTTAAGTTCCTGTAAAAATATTAAATCTTAAAAATTTTCACCAAACCATGGGAGATGGAAAGCATTTTATCCTTATCGACGGTTCGATTGTTAATTATCATTAACGAAACCTGAACCATTGGTCGACATAATCGCCTACCTCCGGCACTTCGAAATTCGGATAAAGTTGTTTCCTGATATCGATGGCGTAATCGATCATGTTGGTTTTGCTCAGGATGTCCAATTTCGCCTGTAGAAGCTCATTCTCGTCATAAATCTGTAATGGCGATTCAACGTCGCGTTATTCATCGATAACCTAAAAACCGCCATGCTCAACAACCTGATGACAGTCAATCAAGCTGGCAGAGAATCACTCACCTCCTTTGCAGATAGAAATTCCAACAGCGGGAATACCAGATGCCGATCAAGGTATTGCCCTATTCGGGCCGTCAGATCAAACTTCGCCATATTATTTTTGATCAACAAAATAATAGTAGCGAATATTAAACAGCACCTTTACACCACAGAGAAGAAACCGGGAATATTGAGGATCACGCACCTCTTGTGCATGCCCTAAAAAAGGAAAGGGGCACAAACTAACGCGTTTCAATATCGGAAACACGACTCCCATTTTCGGCCTCGACTAATTTCAGCTTATGCCGCCAAATAGCGTTTGTAGAATTAAACTTTTTGAAAATAAAATATTCTCTGCACCAATTGGCCAATTTTAACGGATTGAAAAAGGATAAGGTTCGCAATTTTTTTTTCTCATTTTACATCTGTTTTAGGTGTATTCCATTCGACCGAAAGTGGTCAGACAATTTAAACTTACACCTGACCTGAACATTTGATCGTATTGCGCGTCGCTTACGTGGTATTTTCACCCGGCCGTTGAGAGCATATATAAAATAGAGCGTAAACAACGGTGTAAGCGTCTCATGAGCAGATTTAAATTGGTTCTCTGAAGGACAGAAGATAATAATTCTCCCCCCCCCCCCCCCTCTCTGTCGCTCTAGCCAAGCTGCTACCCCCACTTCATGGGAAAAGAAACAGAGCGAAAAGGGGGGGGGGGGGGGATATCATATGTCCTGCAGAGAACTGATTCAAATCCGTTTCTTCTGAACGCCGTGCGGCATCAGTTGCTTCCGAACAACCAGAGAGAAGTTATGTGCTCTCAGTATCAGATAGAAATTCAGACCGCGTTGTTCAGGTGGTGTCACGTTGTTCGATCAGTGTACTCGCACCATACTCATTTTGAATATTACACGAGGAGCAGTGCATAGCCTGAAGAAAAACCGAGTTATTGAAATAAATACATTCTACGAACGTTGAAGGTGAATTTCGTGTCCCAATTTTTCATTGTTTGGTGTAACTTCAGCGAGTGATATCGATTCTTCTCTTTCTGTGTCGGTCGGTGTCGTTTTTATTTTCGGTTCACTTGTTTCTGATTAATGCGTAGTTGCACTGTTGACATGTTTTCGCTATTCAATTGATCAGGTAGCTAGCTACAGCACAGAAAGTCAGAGTGAATGTAGAATCAAGTGTTATTACGGTGCAGATTCTTAGATTATAGCTTTATAAAGTTTTCAGTGTAAAATGTGCGGTGTTCCACTGTTCAGCCTGAGATGCTGCCAGAACTACACATGTAAAGTGTGGAGCAGCCCAGAGGAGGTAACAATACTTCTTTTATTCATTGTTTGATAATTCAGGGTGGTATGTATGTACATTCGAAGCCGAAATTTTGTCCTTGCGTAACATACAGTCGATAAATAATTGGGTATTTGCATGATTTTTATATTTCTTAACTTTTGATGTTTTTCGATTCTATAAATTTTTTTAGAATTTTTGAAAAAAAAATATTTTGTTTTTGTTTATAAGTATTTAAATAATTTAATAAATAAAAAAAAGGCAATATTTAAATGAATAAGTAGCTCCATCTCGCGTATGTGACGTCACAATGCTGAATTTTTTTGAAATTTTTAGCGCCAAGTTCTCCTGTAAGCACGCCGTACGTGTAATCAGCTGTTGCTCTGTGTTGTGATTGATAAAAAGAACGTCTGATAGTGCTGTTTATTATAAACTAAAGTTATTAAATTATTTAATATGTCATTAAAAAACGATTTTTGTTGGTGTATAGTACCAACTTGTAAAAATACTCAAACTAATGCTTGCTTAACATTCTTAGTATAATAACATTGACGTGATCATAACCTCCACACAATTATCCGTGTGAGTTAAAAAAAAAAAAACCACCACACAAAAATTGATTTCTATTTTAATTATTTTCACCGAAGTCTGACATTAATTATACAATGTATCAAACTTAAAGTTTAAAAAACTTACTTAAAATTTTTTTAGCGCTAGAAAATATTGTACATTACTCTTTGTGGATTCAAATAAACGCGCCAGTAGCAGCACAATGACGTCAAACCAATCACATTCCGTTTCATGTCACGTGACTTTTATGTGATTTAGGACCACTTTTATTTATTAAATTATTTAAATATTTATAAACAAAAACAAAATATTTTTTTTTCAAAAATTCTAAAAAAATTTATAGAATCGAAAAACATCAAAAGTTAAGAAATATAAAAATCATGCAAATACCCAATTAAGCTGAAGCTACCACCCAATGTTAGTAGCCAAATGTGTTAAATTTTTTGGAGATAGAAAAATGCGGTACTGTTTTATCCTAATAATTATATAAAAGTATCGGGGATTCGAGGTATTTCACAAAATTTTGATTTTCGGATTTCACTACCTTATGCGAATAAACACGAGAACGTTTGGCTGTTAATTCTGGCTGACGGCTTCAGTCTTGTCAATAAATATGGTTGTAGACACCAGTAATAATTGATTTGACAACTGAAAAGCCAACTTGCTAAATTAATTCGAGTTTTCTTTTTTGTTTATTCCAGATTTAAGCAGAGACATCCGAGTAACTTCTCCATTGCTCGGCAACGTTGGTGAGTTTGCATGTGTCAGGTTACGGGTATTTCCCTGGGATTCCTCTGTCACGTGGCGTGGCGGTAACAACTGTTACACAAATCTACGATTTTTTAGCTGCATGGATAGGCTCATTCACGATCGCAACGTGCTTGACTTTCAGTCGAATAATTTTTTTTTCGCAATTTAATTTACCGTAGCTTAATTGAAGATAGAAATTTTGCACGTTGCTAAAAGTGGAATGAGCATCGCGACAGGTAACCATCGCTTACTCGGCACTCGCGAGATCGAATTGTGTTTCGCAACTGATGTAATAATCTACGTTTGAATTTACCGATGATGTCGTTTAAGCGGTGGCATCACCTGAGATTTGAATATATTCCAGCTATTGGTTAATCGTACTCATATGATTGTTTGATTGATAAAATTCCAAAGTCTGGCATAATGTAACTTAATCAAACTGCCTGTTATGTCTCGAATCATTTGTAACTTTTTTACGGCCAGCAAGTATTAATCAATTGCAGGTTTAGCTCGCTTAGAAAAATACGAATTAACGTACAGGATGTTTCTAATCCATCTTACAAAAGGTTGATGTACCGATAGTCTGCCAAAATTTACTAAGATAATACATACAGTTTTACGGGTGGCGGGATACAACCGCGATACTTCATTCTGACGATGAGTAGGCAGACTACGATACAAAAACATTTTGCTCCGAACAGGTAACCAACAAAAACGTAAGTCAGCGACCACGGCGCAAATGATGAAGAATGATGTGTGTTGGAAAAAATGGAGAATCGTTTAGATCGAATATAGGTAACCGGGTAGGTAGATGGACGTTTTGGGATCCGTCGCGGGGTATATGCATGTGTGTGTGAGTCTCCCTTTTCCGTTGGGTGGTTCCGTTGGGAAACGGGTAAGGGTAGGAAGGTCGCGATGTACCGTGATGTTACTAACTTTTGTAATTCACAGCGTCAAACCATCACAGAGATTCTTTCCCCAAAGACTCCGTATTCGAGTCTCTGGGCCATTTTTAAGCATGTGAATTTTAACAAGATTAAATTTACATTTTCTTGTCACTCTGCAACCATTTTTCAATCGTTATTCAATTCAATTATTTGGTCATTACCGATCATTATTCCATTCAATTCATTTCTGTGATCGTCTGAATGGGCAAAACGCATCTCTGGACCATCTATCGCGTTCCGTGGTACGCTAGATGGGGAGAGATGCTGAGCTCGAAGTCTTCGCGTCGAAGAGGACCACCGACCGTCACGCCACACAATAATGCATACCCTCCAACCTCTCTCCGAATTTCGATTCGATTTTTAATCTGAGAACAACAATCTGCATAGCAATGTATCTAATGCAAAAAGATACAGATGTGGATTGGGTTTCCACAGAATTTTTGGGACAAGTCCCAGATATTACAAATTTTTGACAGTTTAACCTGTCGCGCCTTATTGCGCGTAGGTTAATCACGAGAATTAGACGCAGCCTTTTGCGCGTAAACTAAGAACGGAAATCCAACGCGCCTTTTTGCGCGTCGAGCTTGCAAACAGTATATAAAAAAGTTACGCACTCCCGATGTGCTGATCTTTCAGCTGTTCGGTTAATTTTTTGACGAATAATAAACTTTTCAAGTTCCACAGCGCCTTTTGCGCGTGGACTTGATACCTTTCAGTTATGAAATAAAGCGCAGCATTTGAAAGCCGACGCTCAACGCGCAGAAACAAAAATCTCGGTAGTGTAGACTGATACAGTGGAGAATCTTGGCGTAAGTATTTATGAAATATATCTGAAGTGTACAGAAATACCCGTTTAACTGATCGTATTATTTTCTGTTTCAGGGTAACAAAACTAATTTTTTAACAAATGCACTGAGAACTATAGAGTGTTCAGTCGAAAAAGATATTCACTTTAATAAATCAAAGCAGAAAGAGATGTCAATTCAAACAATTTAGAATGTCTGTTATTCATCAATCCAATTGATAATCGAAGCAACAAATATTAAAGCGAATATCATGTTGGGCTCGACCCATTTTTTGGCAATGTATGGACTCATGTGATTGTGCTAACCATACCTTTGTCTGTTTCAGCTAATCAAACCTTTTGTCTGTTTCAGCTAATGAAACCTTTTATCTATTTCAGATAATCGAACCTTCTGTCTATTTCAGCTAATCCATATTTTTGTCTGTTTCAGCTAATCAAACCTGTTACCTGTTTCAGATAACTGAATCTTCTGTCTCTTTCAGCTAATCAATCTTTTTGTCTGTTTCAGCTTATCTAACCTTTTTTCTGTTTCAGCTAATCAAATATTCTGCCTCTTTCAGCTAATCAATCTTTTTGTCTGTTTCAGCTTATCTAACCTTTTGTCTGTTTCAGCTAATCAAATATTCTGCCTCTTTCAGCTAATCAATATTTTTGTCTGTTTCAGCTTATCTAACCTTTTGTCTGTTTCAGCTAATCAAATATACTGCCTCTTTCAGCTAATCAATCTTTTTGTCTGTTTCAGCTTATCTAACTTTTTGTATGCTTCAGCTAATCAAATATTCTGCCTCTTTTAGCTGATCAATCTTTTTGTCTATTTCAGCTTATCTAACCTTTTGTATGTTTCAGCTAATCAAATATTCTGCCTCTTTCAGCTAATCAAACCTTTTATCTGTTTCAGCTAATCGAATCTTCTGTCTATTTCAGCCAGTCAATCTTTTTGTCTGTTTCAGCTAATTAATTTGTCTTTATATTTTTTACTTATCTAAATTAATTATATTTTTGTCTATATCTACATATGTCACTAATTATATTTTCATCTGTTCCAGCTAACTGAGTTTTATTGACTATACTAAAAAATTAACTTTTCATTTTTTAGGCTTAGATCTGGTTTAGTGGTTAATTGTTTTGCGAATTGACCACGTTCTCCATTTTAGTGATTATCTCATACCTCATAAGAAACAAAAACCTGCGCACGAATATCCATAGTCAATCATCCTTCATCCATAACTAAAACAATCATCTTTCATCCATAATTAAAACAGTCATCTTTCATCAATAATCAATACTCATCGGGTTATATAGATTGAAAAATTTCGAATAAAGTGTGAATATATGCGAGTACATTCAACTAAAAAAGTTGGATGCGAGTACAAAGTAATTGGGAAAAATAATTTACTATAATTAACATGTGAAAAAAAGTCATTCGCAATTTTTCGAAGAACGTAAAATCGATCTTGCAAGTATTCTCCGTGGAATAGGCCTACTGGGGATACCACGTGAAAAAAAAACGCGCCGAGTGCTCTACCGCTTGCGGTGGTGTGGAAACGAGCATAAGTGAACTTATTTTAACTGGTCAGATACTAACATATTGTAGTTTTTCAAATGACAATTTTAATCTTGCGTGAATTTAACTCATTGCCAATAAAACTCATGCTCCGATAATGTCTTAACGCATGTGGAGTCGTAATATCTTCGGATTGCTGTAGTTTAGTCAGAGTGAATACACGCGTAAATACATTCTGTTTGTTAAATTTCGTTTTTTAATGAAAGTCAACAAGGTGCACATACCTTTGGCAATTGATTGGCAATTCAAACATCTTTCTCCCTCGCTTGACCTTTCGCAGTCGACACAGTAAAATCGCTGAATTGTAAAATTTAAAAGTTTTACTCCTTACTCATTGAACAACTCGACTTTTCGAAAAAGTTGGTTCAATTTCAATTGTCTATCCGGCATAGCATTCCCAGTATTTCTTTCTAGAATTTTTTGTATTACTAACTTTTGTATTAATAACTAACCGTTTTACGCGTCAGTTGTCCGCCTCGCCACCAATTCCAAAAACAAACATTGTTAGGTAGCGATCTTCACAGAAAGAGTATCACTTGGAATTTAACGGGCCTATGTATATTTCTCCAAAACGGACAATCAGCCCACCACCAGAACCCGATGCAGTTCGAACAACTCATCAACGATGTATATTTCTTGGATGATTACCAAGAAATTACATGAATTACTGACAAGTTCTTTGTAATTTTAACATATACATATAATGTAACTCATTGTCGTATTACCAATGACTCCTCTTCACTCCGTGAAATTCTTCTTCTATCTAAGTCTGCAAAGTTTGTAAATTCTGTTTGCGGAAATCTATAGAAATACTGCGATAGATCAGAATCTTTGGATTGTTGGAAGCAAAACACTCTTGAAGCTACCAAAAGGTCTTACAACCTTTCATCTGTGTTTTTTTGACACATATCGTAGATAATTGATAATAATTTGGTTATACGGAATCAGGAAAATCCATTTTTGGACTAAACATTAGTAACAATCGAATCTTACCTAATTTCCAAAAAATATTTACAAGTAGTACTTTTGTGTAGAAAGGTCTGGGTTTTCTGCTGTAAATAAACTGTATTTTAAAAAACCACGGCAATTTAACGTGAGTCGAGAAATTATTTTTATATGTCAGCTGCATCTTCGTTCGGAATGAAGATATGAGCGTTGACTGAAAATATATATTATTACCTTCAGTTAACAGTACGAGTTAAGTATTAAACATGTGTAAAAATTACATAACATATGTACATATAGGAACAACTATATATCTCCATTCTTTGAGTAACTTCTTTAACTATGTATATCATCCTTTGCATCAAGAAAAGGTTTCTAACTGTTAACAATAAACCAGGGGTATGTTCCGATATACACTGCGAGCACTGTTCAGTGCTCTTACTGGGGAGAAATTCGTTCCGTTATAGACGGACAGTATACAGTCGCGGTATCCTAGGGAAATATATGACGTCATAAATCGTCGCCATTTTTCTACTGTGAACACTGGTGCTTTCGAGGTAAGGTGCTCTCAGTGCTTTGATCACGTGATCAACAGCGTTCAGAAATTTAACAGCTTCCACTATTGATAATTATTATTATTGAATATTGTCATTTAAAAATATCGGCCGTTAAAAACAAAAATGGAAAATTTGAATAAATTGTGTTTATTGCAATGTGAAACAAATATTATGTATGAAATGAAAGTAACGCCAAAAAATGTCGATCACAGTATACTGTACTGCGTTCCGTTTTAAGCAGTAACCAGTATAGCTAACTATACAGGAACGGCTTCGCAGTATACTAAATTGACGACACACCTTACAGTGCTCGCAGTGTATATCGGAACATACCCCAGGTGTATGGTTATTGTGCATCTATTTAGATAACATTATTTTTGTCGCTCCGATAGAGTTAGATTGAGATTGCTGAATTTAGTTCAAATGAATTTGCGTAGTTGAATAGTAGACGGCGTCCATACGGATTTATATGAAAAGTTCAGTCTGTTCTCGTTCGTCATTCCAAAGGCATAGTAATATTCGACTCTGCATTATCAGGGTACACGCGGTGAGCGATGGAAACATCAGTTCGTGTCGCCATTATTCACAGATCGCATGCCGGACTGAGTTGCGCGTGTACGGGACAACGCAGAGAGCGCTGCTTAACATTGAATTCATGTCGGCCATTTTCGATCACGAAAAGCCCCATAAGGCTAGCCGTCTTTATGTATTTTCAGTCAACGTTGATATTGTGAAGTGTTATATTACAATTTTCGGAACTGTTCAAAAAAGACTAACAATACAAACGTTTCCGTTTTAGCTGCTGGCAGATATATAATTGTTAGGTTTTTGAAAATCTAATCAACATGAATATTTTACCCAAAAAACGGTGAGTGACAAAATTGATTCAAAAAAATTTGTTACTTTTAGGTTATACGTATGATTGGCTACTCCACAGAATAGCTTTCA
This sequence comes from Neodiprion pinetum, assembly GCF_021155775.2. Lineage (NCBI taxonomy): Eukaryota > Metazoa > Arthropoda > Insecta > Hymenoptera > Diprionidae > Neodiprion > Neodiprion pinetum. Next base: position 21,658,672 of record NC_060238.1, read on the forward strand.
TGTCACACAATTATTTGTCTTTATTGTTAGCTGTGTTTACAGATGAAATCATAGTAGTACGATTAAAAGTCTTCGATCCATCTAAATTAAGTACCTGTTTATAATGTTGGTATTTCCTTTTTTTTTTTTTTTGTTATTTCATTCTGCAGATGGCACGTTCGCACCAAAGAGAACATTGCTAGGGTACGTCGAGATGAAGCTAAAGCTGCCGAGGAAGAAAAGGCTATAAAAGCCCGGGTCCAAAAAGCGGTAAGAACTGGTTTTGTACCAATATAATTAATGTTTACGATAAAACGATTACCCAAATATATAACAGAATCATTGACTTGCGTCTCTTGCATTTCTAAAAACCTAAGAACATGATTTATTTCTAAATGAACAATAAATTATCGGCAATTGTTTATTTATCATTTTTTCAGGAAACTGAAGCTAGGACGAATTTTCTCAGAGACCAAGCAAGGCAGAGGTACGACGGTCGTCAAGTTGCAGATGGAAAGGATGAGGGTGCTAAGGAAGCAACAACATCAGAAGCCCCCTTAGAGCACGTAAATTTTTTTGCTGACATCGAAGATGGAAAAACTGATTATAGTAAACCAAATGCTGATCATGAAATTGAGAAAAAGCAGGAACAGGAGAAGTATGAAAAGCAAATTGGATATTTGACTTATTTGGGACAAGATACAAATGAAGCTACTGGAAACAAGAGCTGGTACAATGAACTTCCAAAAAGGCTTTCTGAGACTGAAAAATATGAGGAGGCCGGGATTAAAACAAAACTTCTAAATGACCCGATAAACGATATCAGGAAATACATGAAGATAATGGGCTCAACTTTGCCGTCAACATCGTCACCAAATTTTAAGAAAGAAAAATTAAAAACTACAGATTCTGTGAAAAGAAAACGCGATTCCAGTGACTTAGAATCGTGTACTAGAGACGGTGATCGCAAGAGATACAAAAAACACAAGAGTAAGAAATCAAAAAAACATAAAAGGTCGAAAACTGAGGAGCCTACCCCTAAGCCTAGTGTAGATTTAGAAAAATTAAGAGCAGAGAGATTAAGACGGGAAAATGCTGAAAAATTAAAGACCAAGATGCTGTTAGCTAAATTGAACGGAGACCCAATCGAACCCGCAGTGAAGGAAGTTCCAAAACCTATTATACAACAGAAATATAATTCGCAATTTAATCCTGAAATAGCTAGGCAAAATGCTGACAGAATATATAGGCGGTGAAACTATAGCTAATAATTTTCTGTAACATGTGACAGAACTAGCCTGAATTATATGTATAATTTCTAAATATTCTACTGTCTCAAGTCGAATAACAATGCAATAAAAATTTATTTTTTATAAACAATCGATATTCTTTCTCTATTTTTGGATCACATCTAAGATCATTTAATTTCCCAATACGAAATTGAAGATCTGCAAATTGATTAACATCGGACAACATAATAAATTTTTGAATTTAGTTTTTTACTTGTCATTCACGTGTTCGTACTTACTAGGAGGTCACGTTCAAATTATACTTTATATTTATATCATGTGAAATAGATGACTAGGAATGATCAGGATTGTATGAAGAATGACGGTAAAGTCAAAGTTGAAAATTACATTTTACTTGGTTCAGTGTATCGTCGCACATGTGATATCAGTGTGTTTAGGAATGCTCTACATGCCAAATCGCTTCTGTTTAAGAGATGGTGGTAAATTTTCCGTCAATTTGACCGGATTTAATTCAACAGCTACCATTTCATCATTGACCAACCAACTTAGGTGTACTAAATTCTGAAACAAAGATATTCAAATCAATACACGATATAAATGATTCTTTATTGTAATAATGGATCAGAAAGAAAGTCGAATAAACATGATAGTTAAAATAAGAGGGAAACATGCAATAAGGCATCCACTATGTTTGTCTCCAGTTTAATTACCTATGAGCCTTAACTTACCTTATATTTTTTGACAATTCGAAAAGCTCCTTGAGAATGTGAATTCGTTTCATGATTACTGTTATCCATAGAGTCGCCGTTATCCAATCTAAAAATTTTTGCTCCTGAATTAGGCAAATTTTTCGCCTTATCAACAACGCAGATCATCGTGTTGTCGTGCATTATTATTAAATTTTCGTTCCTAGGATCAAATGTTATATGACTGATAGGTATAGCCCGGGAAAGCCATTGTTTTGGCAGTTTTTCCTCTAAGTTTGTAGAAAACTGTGTATAGCGTTTTTCTGTAATACTGTATTCGACGATCTGAAAAATAAAATAGCGTGAATTGACGACTTATTTGCGTAATCCAGCCATTATTCTCAACACCCAGACATTTGTTTTACATACCTTGTGATCAGAATACACAATAACTAGATTCAACGTGTTTTCTTGTACAGCCATCGCGGTCGGTGGGCATTTGTACCTAGGCAGTAACCATAGCTTAGGCGCACGAATGTTGAGATCTTTTCCGACGTGATAGATGGCAATGTTATTTTGATAATCAGCACAGATTAAGTATACGCCATCCGGCGAGAAACAGATCAGATTAATATTATCGACTAGTTCTTTTCCAACAGGTATCGTTCCTTCGTAATTTAACGAGCCTGCCTGATTCTTCATAAATATTATCTTTATCTCGTCATTATCTGTCTTGCTACCATCGACCAATACGATCCTAGAATTATCAGGGCTGAATAACATTTTGTGCGCTTTGTGCACAGGCAAATTTGAGGTCTCGTATCGTGAGAGAACAGGGTCGTTATTCACTACATCAAAGTTGAAAATCCTGATGTAAGAGTTCGTTGAGTAAGCTATCATTTTTGAGTCTTTAGTTATGGCGTACGATATTATGCTTTCACTAGCCTTTGTTCTTAGCTGTAGTAAATTGATCGGCTCTTCTTCGAGCTGATGTATTGTGCCAGGTTGAAAATTCTGCTGCGACTTTCTACTAATCGATCCAAGTTTCCATAGTTCGAGGTAGTTGCTGTACCTCAATAGTATGCACCTTGACATTTCACTTATCAGGACACAGGGGGACTGTAAAATGGGTGGATACTTTATCATAGTTTTTGGTGGGTATGTAGACTGTACCAAGTGCCCGTCGACGCCGGCTGAATAGAGTTTACCGTTTGATTCTACCAACGCTCTGACGTCGTGTTCATGTAGCCGCCTTTCGATACCTTTCACCCATCTGCCGCTAGACTTGATAGTGATTTTTGAGTAGGTGCAAACGGTGGGATCTACACCTGCACAGTAAACAGTGTTCATGTCACTGCTCATAGCGACCGCGAGAATGTCGGCAGTGTGACTTTGGTGAGACTCTATCAACGTTCCCATGTTTGGATCCCAGAATGAAAGAATCCCCCTGGAATCTCCGGACACAACAACATTGTCATTGGTCACAGCCAGGCACCAGACGATTGTTTCCTTGTTCGCCTCTTTCCTAGATGTCGTCATTCTGTGAACAGCGTGACCTGAAACTGCATTCCATATTCTAACTGTATCGATGGACCCAGTGAATATCATTTGCTCCGTAATGTCCCACTTTATGCATAATATTCGACCCTCTTGTTTGTCGAATATTTTATCGTATATCAGGTAGTCATCTGTCACATTGAATGTGTTTATATAACCATCCTCTGTCCCAACTGCTATCTGTGTTTTCGATTTATTCACGTCCATGCACCATGCTGCTCCGCCGGTCACTGCTACCTCGTATTTTGGCGCCAAACTTCCCAGGTCGTATTCTATTACCATTCCTACTAGGCCCGTTGAGAACAGCCTGTTGCTCACCCATAATACAGTCTCTACCGAACTTTCCGGGTGACCAAATATCGTCCTTTCTAAGAACGGCGCCTCTTTTACATTCCATATTTCAATCGAGTTGTCGCTTCTGAAAATATGATTTTGTGTGTTTAAAGTTAGCAAGATACATTTATCAATTGAGCCTGATTCGCCAGCTTTCTTATCTCTAAACAGCCTTCTCTAAAATATACACATCAGTTTTTAACGCAATTCCTATTGATTGCCTTTCAATTTTCTTTCAGATATCAAATATTCAATAGATGGACTGGTACGTTAATATTAAATATGTTGAACATATTTTATATCCCATAGGTGGAAATGAAATGTATTAAAGCTGGTAATAATAAACAGTAAATAAATAATAATGATATTACTTAACGATATTATCATTCGAATAATTTAGTAGATTTCAAAACCGGCAGTTCGAAATAGAGTTGGGAATGTCTAAGAAAAATTAAACCCGTGATTTGTTATTCGACGTTTTGTTCAACAAATAAAAATGTAAATACGCATGGGGCTAACCTGCAAAGAACCAGATGACCATGTTTCGGTTCGTAACACAAACAGATGATGGCTTTGGGCTCAAGATTGTATAGCTTAAAATTGTGTATCTTACAGGTTGACATATTTACATCGGACCGACGGTCAACAGTTGTTAAATTAGAAAAAAGTACTTAACAACTTTCCTCAAACATGTCGCTTATAACCATTAGCTAGCGTCACCGAACTACACGTGCTTTGCTAGATTGACGTCCATAAACACTACGCATCTTACATAGCGGTAAGATATCTTATACATCTTACCGCTATCTTACATAGCAGTTGACTCGATCGGACAAACCGTTGTTCAAAAAACATTCTAAATAAATATTGTAATAAATACTGTAAAACATTTCTTTCTCATGATTTATTTCTAAAAATTGAACCTTCCTATGGTTCGTTTCGTCGTCAAGTTTTGCTTAATTAATAAACTGAAACTGCCAGTAATACATCTGTTCTTAATTATCGCAACGCTCTCATATTCCGTACATACTCTATGGTCAAAGAATAGTTTTCGGTTTATGTGCATACACACGCATACTTTTTACTTTTGACAATTTTTCTCCTAGTTAATCGAATAAATTTTTATTCGAAATTTGATACATTCGGGAGCGAAGGCGTGCAATGATCATACGGATAAAAAAGTTAGCAACAATTAAGGAAGTACTTTCCATTCGCTAACTTGTATACCCAGTGACCATATTCGTTATTAACACATTCGAATTATTTAGGAGCACGTGATTTCTGGCAATTCTCAATAATTTAAAATATAATGACCGATCAGTAAACGTGGAAGTGAAGCAGTGTTCTCTTTGAAAACACATCACTTTTTTAACTCTACTTTCAGAGATGGCGAGGATACGAACGAATGGGCCATTATTGAGCTTCAAGGGGACCTGGAGTCACGTACGAATCAGTCTTTGAACGATCAATTCATTGGTGACCTACATTACACAAAGACTGGAACTCCAATATTGATAGTGGGTCATCATATATTGTATGGTAAAGAGGCGTCTCTAGATAAGCCATTTGCAGTGTTGGAAAAAATTCATTACAATGAAAACGATCAAGTAGTGGATAAGAGTATGTCCGACTCTAGAACTCGGACAGAGTACACCGTCAGAGCTATTGTTAAAAAAAAATTAGTGTTTCGGGTCAGACCCAAGCCAATAATTGCTAATGTACCAAAAATGGTATAGTAATTTACATCACCAGCATAAAATTTGAAACAGGTGAAAAGGAACAAAGGTGTGGGCATAATTTTCTACAACATTGATAGGTTGATGACAGATGAAGAAAGTTACATATGATATTAATTATTACTAAAAAATTTGTATTTCAATACAGAGGAATTGTACCTTGAAATTGATCCATTTACAAAAGACAATATTATAACTTAATCCCTTAGTTTAATTAATCCTTCATTTCTCCTTCTTCGTCTTCTTCTTCTACCCCTCGGATATACATCACATTGTTACACCTTATCAGAACCTCTCCTAGGCTTCCGGTGCAATTGCCATCGACGTGTTCTTCTGTATTGGCGAGCTGTAAATTCATGTAACCGTCGACTGACACCAAGTAGCCTTTGTACTCATGGCCCCACTTTAGTTTTACCATAACTGGCTTACCCGTTAATCCGTTAAGGAAGGGTTTCGGGTTTATGGGCATTGCTGCTGCCATTGTGGTAATTTTATATTAAAGGTCTGATGAGGAGGATCTGTAATCGTATACAATTGGTTATAATTCGAACAAAGATATTATAATGCATCGGTTAGGTTAAGATGTGAACAATTAGGAAAATAAATATAGAAAATAGTCAATTAAATAGTCCGAATTAAATGAATAAAATAAGCATTATTGATCGCTTTGAACTATTGAAAGACTCACGTGTTTATTTTGTATTACGAAATTGATTTCGATTCACGTTGATTGCCGGTGACGCTTTATAACCAACAAAAAACAAACCCTGGCCAACCAAACGCAGATGAAACACGCACGGCGGATTTGCAAACCGAGTTACGAAGTCACGTCATCATCTCACTAGCGATATTGCGGCTCATGGAAACTAACCCTTAGAGTAGCATGAAGAATTATTTAAAAAAAAATAGTTATGTTAAATTGTCTAAAAATTTCACGATTCCTTATTTCGATTCACAATGGCAACGCTTTATAGCCAACAAAATACAAATGCCGGTTAACCAAACGCAGATGATAGACTTACGGAAAATTTGCTAACCCCGCGTTCAGTAGGTCACATGATCATCTTTCTGGCGACATTTTGACTCATGGAAACCGACCCTTAGAGTAGAATAAAAAAAGTAATCAAGTTGGCTTGTCTGAAAGTTTTTCTTTGTCCATGGCATATTATTGGTTGGTTTTTGGAGAGTGTCGCCTCGCCAGTGTCGCGAATATAACTAAACAGAACGTGTATAACGTTGCGAGGTGATTGGGCGAATATTGGTGAGTTGTACCGTATTTATCATACCGAAAGTGACATTTGTGTTTGATTTATTTTTAATAAATTTATCCTACGAAATCGGGTTCGATCATAAACTTCGCTCATTGGTTCGTATCATACTTTGTAATTATTCATTTAACTTCCATTGTTACTTTCCAAGCTCTGTATATACACCCACCGACTTACGCGTATGGTTATGGTTTATCTCTTAATTTGATATCTGGGACGCCAAAATTCCTTACATGGCTGGCTGCTCCATTTAAGGCATATTTCAACATCTCGTACACCATACTTGTTTATTCACTATTTACCTGCTTCGTAACCTTTCTCTGTCCTGTCGTATTTCATCTGTCTCTATAATTTATTTATTTCTTATAATTTACAATTCTTCTCTACTGTACAAAACAGATTCGTTACTTTTCACGTATATTTTACCAACATACTAAACAACATTCACTGATCGTAACCTAGCTAATCACGATCGGTGACACAAAATCAGACTCAATTTCTTCGTACACTGCAGCGACAAATTGTTAAATTTTATGGCTAAATTCTTTTCTATTCCCCAACTGATGGCTTCAAAAATAAAGCACAACAATAGTCTATCAAGTTAATGTAAACAAAACAATCAAAATCTACACCTGGAACATTAAAATTATCCAGCATTCATGGAGATCTTTCACCACATTCGTGGCAAAAATAAAAATCGCGCAGTTTTTTCATCTATTAAGTAATTCACAAAAAATGCGATCAGCTGAAATCGATTTCGCCTTAAAAACAGATAATCGAGTGGATGTATCCATATAATTCAAAGTTTGGCCAAGCGTTTTGATCGCGCTGTAGACCTATGATTCCAAAAATTATGACATCGACAAAGGATTTTCTAATGGGTGCCATTTTTATTTCTTATAATGCATTATGGACAATTTGAACTAACTAAAAAACCAAATACAAGCAAATTTTTTATATTGATCTTAAGATTAAGAATGAAAACGATAGATAATCTTTGCCAGTAAAGTATTGCAGTGTACAAAAGCATTGAATCATGTCTCTTGTTTCAAACTTTTTCTCACACCAATTTCTTTGCAGAGTGTTGCCTGACCCAAGCTAGAACACAGTCGTCATCGACTCAAGCTAGGTAAGTGGACAAAATTGTAAGAAATATGATACCGAGAAACCAGGATAATCATAGCAGCCTATCCTCAATTTAATGATGTTGTGAATTATTACTATTGCTGAACAAATCGATAATGTATCAACGCGCTATGTAGGAACGGAAAATTGTCTTAAGCGATTAGTGTTTCAGCAGTTTGGTCAACAATATTACAGTTTTTAGGCCCCTTCCTACCTGTTCTGTTACTTTTATTTAATTATTTATTTATTTATTTTTTCCGACGTAGTATGATTTCTTCAAAGTTTGGTGTCAACTCATATATGTAACTATAGTAATGGATTCACTTTGAACCCTGACCACAAACACTGATAATATTTTTCTATAACGGCCGAGCTAAGAATGAGAGAGTATTTATTGATTCCTGAAATAATATTATCTGATGTATACAATGTTTTGTCAATCTATTATCTGGTATCTGAGTCATAGAAGTTCTTCAGTTACAATCATACGTACTTTAGGCACAGATACAGAAATACAGATTGAGCTCGGGCATGATACTTTAGGCGGATTTGATCAGGCAATTACCTGGACAAAAATACCATTACAAAAACCATGGACTCTTAACAATTTTAAGTAAATATGAAAAACATCCCATGATGCGTTGGCAGCAATTTGACCAATTCCAACACTATTCTGCTATTTTTTTTTCATTGATAATCATAATCGAGTGTGCGGCATGACATCTTAATTAGAGTTTAGATAGACTTTGGAATTTTTCGTGAGCCGAGAGTTGCGATTAATTTGGATGTAATATCACTGAAGAGAAACTCTGACTTCAAAGATCAATTACGATGTCTATGTTAATTGCAAAAGCAGAAATAACTGATAGAAATAATTTAGTTTTAAGCTAGAGTCTTGTAGACTTGACAAACGATTGTAGTAATATACTGCTGATATGTGAGCAGTTACGTTGCTGGTAACAAATACTCAGAATTTTACTTTGATGCGTTTTCTATTGTGACCGTTGAGCTGTGAAGTGATTTAATTCGGATTTTTGGGCGTACATTAATGTCACCTAGTCGACGTCACGCGATTTTCATAGTTATCAGATAATAAATGGAATTTTGTAGAAGCAGTTAAAACCCATAGTTATATCAGACCATTCTGTATGATGTCTAGAAACGTTCGTTTTGGAATTTCATTGATCGGTTAATTTTTATAATTGGAGAATTTGGTCAAGGTTGATTTGGGAAAACAATCAATTTTTGAACTGAAATTAGTTTGAAATATTTTACACCAAAGTCTAAGTGTTCCTCAAGGTTTCAATATCGTTCCGTGATCCTTTTGTTATTACAATAAAAAAACTTTTTCTCAGCTATTATGTGACGTAAGATGAGGTATTTATCAAGCTTTCTGTTTGTCTTGAACTACTTTTTAATCGAGGAGTTGTATCGTCTGTGAATGTTTCTGCAACATATGTCTCTTAAACGAAATGTGTTACCCTTTATTCCTTTTATCTAACAATAAATTGTAAAAAACGAAAATAATCATAACGACACGCAAAGATGGTTTCATCTCTATTCAATGATCTTCTGCCGACGTACTGAACGATTTCTATTCACAATAGCAAAAAATTAGTTTATCCAATCAATCGTATGGATTGTCATCTGTCTCAGAGAATTTAGCATAACAGAATCAGTCTGTTCGTAGCCCAAGCAATAGTAATTAGAACGGAATAAATATCACAAGATTAACTCGCTCAAGCTGGCTTACTTTACTGCTGCTTTAATATAATCCCTCGATCGCTTACTCATCACAAGCTTAGCAGTCATTCACTCATTTTAATTAACAGCTTCACTTAATGCGTGTCGCATAGGTTCTTTTCAAGAGGATACATCGTCGTCTTATGCACATGTATGCATATTACGGAAAAGTATTTTACATATGCTTTTGCTCATTAAATATCTATCTGTTTTAAACAAAAAAACAAGTTGATAAGGACCGTCAATCCAGGATAATACATGACATATTCTTACCTCTGAGTTCAAAGCCAATATAGATTTTACGATAACTAATAAATCAGGTTTGCATCATGCGATAGACGAAAATATCGCCTTGTGTTAAGAATTCTCCGATAATAGCTGTTATCTTCGCTAAGTCTCGTAGAATAAGATGTTGAGTCTACTTATTCTAATTTTGATTGCAAAAAGAAATGATGATGAAAATACGACACATTCTTCATTTTTTCCAACTTTTATACTTTATTGTGCAAGTGTATTCGTTACCTTCTTTCTGTATTTTTTGCTTATATCGTCTTCGGCATTTCTATTGTTTTTCTCAATTAACATAATTTACGGATATTATGAATGATTCAACCTATTCTCAGCGATACACGACTATTCATACTTCTGTAATAAACAACCAGAAAATTTATTCTATTTAACTAAGTTCTATTTTTTTAGTCTACTTTGATTTTGCTATATCATTCTGGTAAAAGTATTAGTTAAGCTCATCACATTTGTTGAAGATGACTTGAAAAACTAAAACAGATCTTTTGATAAGTAAGAAATATACGTTCGAGTGAATTCTTGACTTTTATTAAAATCTGTTCGTATATCCATTTTTTCTATGCTCACCTTGCGACACATTTAAGAAATTTATCCAACCGTGATTATAGGGTTTGTGTAAAACATATTATACGCCGAATTTCTTACCATACAACAATCTCCTCACACAAATATCTCTCTCACTATTCAAAATACACGAAAAATAGTAAATGACAAACGGTGCATCGCCCTGAAGGCTGCACAAGGTGAGTACATTCTCGTTGTCTTGTCAAAATACTTGCAATAAAGATGTTTTTCTGAATGTTTTTTACTTTCGAATGAAGTAAAAACGGTAGTCAAACAATTCAATTTCCTTCCCTACTTGTCTACGGTTGAATACGATATTTGAAAAAATTAGAAAGTAGGAAACTTGAACGACGCATGATTTACTGATTAGAATATTCCCCGACTCTAAAAGTGGATGAACTGTGACGTAGAAATTCGTGATTACATCGTTATGAAAAACAGATATTTGTTTGGGGAGACTGAAGGTGGTCATAATGCATGTGAATTATGTAAAACATGCGTCATATGTAAAAACACCTATGGGAGCGTTAAAAAGAAATTATTTCGATGTTTACAGTAGTGGAGTGCCTGAACAACAAAGAGAAGTTTTATGAGGAATAGAAGCTGAGATTTTGTTTACAAGAGAGATTATGGAGCGCGCAGAGCGATGGAGTTCCACTGCCAGTCCGCCTTCAATCTTAAGACTGCATTCCGTCTTACCGCAGACATTATCTTCTTGCATACCTTCGGTGTCTACCCACGCTCTGCTTGGGAACCTCGAACGTACAGCAGTTTACGTCCATGTGCCGCAAGTGTCGCTTAACAAATGTTCGATCTTGAAAAAACAGAACGACTATTACTCGGAAGCTAATTCCATGTATCGTCAAGCCCAACCGACAACGTCAATTTTGAAACACAAAACTTCCGACCACAATCAGACTGATCATAATCAATCTCATACATCCCACCCAGTGCCTGTCACTTTCTCACAGTCAGTCATGGATTTTTCATCCAAAAGGCACGGAATATTGAAGAAACGAAGCAGTTTAGATGAGAGCCAGATAATAAGACGCCGGAGCTGCTCCCCCGATGTATCGATAGCCAAAACAAGTTTCTCCGATTTCAAGCCGATATTGAAACATCAGAGAAGATCGTCTCTCGACGAAATAGTCAGGCGGGCACAGAGTCCAGATCCGCATCCTACTTCTATATTGAAACACAACGTATTGAGAGAGGGCGATCGCGCGTGTAATAATTTTGCTGGCGCTAACGAACCGCAGGGAATTTTGAAGAGAAAATCTTGGGCCAATATCAGTGAGATACATGCCGGACCCCATTTTAACATTGCAAATTCTGTGCCAAAAACAACTGTCGGAGGATCGGACGTGGTTGAGATATCTGAAGTCAGACCTATACTGAAGAAAAAACACAGCCGAGAGGATTCGCTCTCATGCGAATCTGTTTCGCTTGAACCGCGACCGATACTTAAGAAGAAGTCGAGTCTTGAATGCGAAGAATCAGATGAGAGACCAAAGAAAACGATACTTAAATCTCTGCAAAAACAATCACTCGATCGTTCGGGCTGCGATTCCGTCACAGCTGCACTTTCCCCAAAAAAGTTGTCAATGCTGAGAAACTGTTTGACACGATCTTTGTCCAGAGATTCGTGGGACTGTGATAACACTCGACCAATTTTAAAACAATATAATTTATTCAAATGTGATGAGGATGAGGTTTCAGCTCGCAAACGGGATGCGAACTGTGTTCATTTCAAGGATCTGTTCTTCAGAAAGAGAGCACAGTCCGTCGAACATGTTTATACATCGGATGGCGAGAGCGAGCTGTTGAGGATACTCAGCAAACGAAGATCGCTTGAATCAGTTTATTTCAATGACACACGACAGGAGAGATTCGGCTGCAAATTCCTATCCAAACGAATCTCCGACTTTCCTCAAAACTTCGTCTCGCCTCAGTGTAGAGAATCCTTACATGACGTACCTACAACCATTTTGAAAATACCTGATAGGTATGTAACTTATACCAACTATACTTACGTATAGTATATTTGAATACCGTGGATAGTCAGTTGCTGTTGTGTAATTTCATTTCAAAAATAATATTTGTTACTTCATATTTTACAATTAGTTTAGTCGTTGTATCAACAAAACTTCTCGTTGTGAAAGGATTGTTGACACTCGAATCATTAAACACGTTTTAAAAAGAAATCTGTCGTAGTTTCCACTATATTTAAAATCACATTAAAAATAACATTGTAATAATTTTATTCCTGCCTATACTGTCAGATTGGAAAATGAATTGAAAGTTGGATTTATTCCAGGTCTTGAATGTCGTTAGGTGATACAAAACTGGATGCGTGAGGGATAGTCGTTGATAGCACGTTGTTCGTGGAATTAAACAACGAATTACCAAAATGGATGAAATTATGATGCGAAGAAAGGAAGTTTTGCCAGGATATAACTGTCTGATCAAGCGATCCATTGAAATGTCAGTTAGAAACACGTTCCACGTTTTCAGAGGGAAATTGTCCGTATTGGATTGGATATTGCTACCTGAATATCCATATTTGTAACGCAGTTTATATGTTTTTTTTTTACATTTATTCTACAATATATCAAGTGACACACCATATTATATCATTACGACATTTATATAATCTGTAATCTTTCATTTCATAAATAAAAAATAATGCTACATAAATTTGCTGTGAAAATTATATGAGGTACGAATTTGTGTTCCAAATTTCTCGATTCGTTAGTTTTTAATTACTGTCAAAGCGGTTGCAAATTTGCGAATAAATGATTGTGCACCTGTTAATTTCATTCGATATTCGACTAATGATTATAAAAATCGTAAGAAAAAATCGATTATTCTAGTGATCGAATAAGAAAACAACTTAATGTACCGTCGGCTGAATAATTTCTTCGCTATTGTAAATGTTAATGAACAATATTAATTCCTAAGTCCTATTTACTGTATATTACCCGCATCTGCTTTTCTAGACATCGATGTTACCATTTCGATCCTGTTCTTTTTTTCAAACTGACAGACTAATATCTGTAAACCTTTTGGCGTTGGCTGCTATCTGTGTTCCTACTGTTGTCTCCTTTTTTCTACGCTGCTTGGTGGCTATTTTACAACACTATTAATCGTTTACCGCGTATCTAATTGTTTTCCTTGAATCATATCAACACTTGGGGAAACCTTGGACCTTACCCTTTGCTTAAGATATTTAAGTACCCATGCTCCTGTACTAATAATGAGACCAGACAACAACAATACCTTTCCGAAACAAGTTTAGAACATAAACAGAGGCTTATCGTATGCAAACATAACGTTGAGTGTGACTCGTTCATTCGTATATATGTATATGTACAGCATACAGAGTGACCAACGGTTTTCACTGATATAGCACATTTTCAAAAAATTTTCTGCATACGTTAGTGGGAATCTACCGTTACTAAACGTGTGTTTGTTAAAGTTTTGTCGTATGCTAGGTGGCCGACTTTGTGGTCAGAGATTCAAACCACATTCAATCGCGCTGAGAATCAGAGTCTGTGGTATTCAGCGTCTCACTTGGAGCTAATTGAAATTTATTCTATCGTCATATTTGCATAATATTAACGCTGTGTAAGTTGGAATGTGAGGGCTGTATAGATACGCTGAAGCTTCTGCAATCGATGTAAAATTCAATAATAGTGAAGCCAGGCTGAAATTTTTTTTGGTCATCGTAATGTTGATCGCAGGTAACGATTATAACGATGTGTTTTATGCTGCATTCTGAAGATGTGTTACACTTACCTAATCTTACTGACAGCCAGACGAATAGCTCAGCACTAGAATACTCTGCGACATCTCTGCAGTGTCATGGGATTTTATTCTACAAACCTTTTCAAACGCTCTCTCAAAGTAGCATGCCCGTCCCTTTTTCTCATTCTGTAAACACTGCCGTATGTTCTTTAGATGTTATATAACTATAGTATTGTGTATAAAAAAAAAAATCAGCCAACTCTCTAAGGGTGATTAAATTTTCCGATTTTCAAGTATATTTTGCTATACCTAAGTGTTTTGACTTTTAGGTTTTTGTCGTTAAAAGCACGCACCGTAAAATAATACTCAGTTTTGCTTGTCGATTGCTCGTTATTGGCGTGATTTGATATTGGCTTCACAATTGAGTTTTTTGTATACGTATAATTTTGTATGTGAAAAAATAAGATGTTGACTCAGCACAATTAAGCTTAGCGAATTTTGTATTTCAGTGTGTTGGCCAGAAAAGTCGTCAAAGCATGCAGTAGAAATTCGACGATCTCGACTTCTTTATTTAAATGAAACCAGGACTCGAGTCTATAGCGCATAGATCTTGATCCCTTGAAAATGTTTAGATAAGACGAGATACAGTTTTATTTCGCTAGTCGCAATGTCCGGGAAAAGAGAGAATATTAGTAAGTCATCGACGAGAGTGCCTAAGGGAAGAAAAAATTGTGGCGATATTTCAGCAAGCTCGACGTTAGGTAGGACACAGTCTTCGACGCCAGCTGCCAACATCAGGAAGGTCGATAAATCGTCAAGTCTGAAACATGAGGAAGTGGTTCATTCAAGGAAGTCTGACATCAAAGAGCAAACCTCAATGCTACGGGCCAATAGCGAGCTTCGAACGTCTTCGCGTCTTAAGGCGGTTGAGGAAAATCCTCGTTCACCATTGAAAAAAAAATCCACTCGTTCAATCTCTCAAAGAACGCTGCGAACTCTGGATCATTCCAAGATAGCCGATAAACAGGCATCGCCAAAAAGAGTCAACGCGCAACCTGTAACTAGCAAGAGATCTCCTGATCAGAAAATCACAAACACGAATAATGACCGCGACGTCTCCGCAGCTAGAACTGAATCTAGAAGTGTTTTCGGCGAAGAATCAGACCCTTCGAAATTAACTCTGGTAGAACGAGTCAAGCTGTTTAATGAAAAAATTGCTACGGAAAAGGCAATCAATGAAAAAAATATGCTCTACAACAGCGGTAGGTCGGCAAGAAAGAATTGGCTTACATCGCGTGCCAGAACTCAACCCATAACTTCGGAAGAATTGGAAGCCGCCTTACCAAAATCCCTTGCTCATTACAACAATCGTCATTCAATGTTCGAACGACGAGGTGAGTTGTGTCAAAACAAACGTGACTCATTCATCAACTATGCATCATTCTATAGTCACTTTTCTCATTCCATTATCTGATTTGATAATCGGACGAACCATATCGAATAACCGCTCCACCGGTAGTGACTGATGTGTTTAATAAAAACACTCGTTTATCACATTTTATTATTGTTATTTCTTCTTTTGCAGAAGAACCGATTCAGGAAACATCCAGTTTTAGTGCGGTGATTGATGACGATGAGCTGCAACAAAGCGAATCCATTGAAAAAAGTGGATCCGCAGTGTCGCAAACAGTATTAAAAGATCATCGTAAAATTATCGTGTCATCTAAACATGCCGTTAGTGCGATTGGCCCTATGCAGAAGAGTAATTCTCTCCGAAAGCCAGTCGAAACACTTACAGGAATTGTAGAATTTGATAGTGATGGCAATAATACTTCAAGTTCCCCTATCAGAGCGCCGTTGAATGAAGATAATAACAAATCGAAAGAGAGCATCGTGACAATTAGAAACAAATCGACGAGATCGGTGAAGCAAATTGAACCAAGCGTTAGAAGGAACAACGAACGATTGAATAAACAAGTAGTTCATAAATATTTGAGGAAAAAAACACAGACAGTGACAAACGACGTTTCGCATATTTCAGAACAGAAGACTAAATCAAAAGTGGACAAAAAATCCAGCGGTGGATTACGAAAGAGGGACGATTCTCGGTCACGAGATAAGTCATTGGCCGAACGAAAAAAGTAAGTATTCGTTTCAATGTAATATCGTTTTGCAAGGCGAGTTTGTGACTATCTATTCTTGCAGGAAAAATGCTGTGTCCAACACTCTTAACAGGGTTGAACA
Source organism: Neodiprion pinetum (assembly GCF_021155775.2). Taxonomy (NCBI): domain Eukaryota; kingdom Metazoa; phylum Arthropoda; class Insecta; order Hymenoptera; family Diprionidae; genus Neodiprion; species Neodiprion pinetum. The sequence continues at coordinate 21,675,210 of NC_060238.1, forward strand.
GCGCCCTTTGAGGAAGGAGACAACGGAGGACCTAGATTCTAAAATTATATCAACTGACGCAAGCGTCACCATGACAAGATTAGTCCAGGAAGTGAATTCCATGGAAATGCGCAGCATAAGCATAGCGAATCGATTAGCAGCCCTTGAGCAGAACGGGAGTACAAAATGGAAGTATACATTTCCTTGCGATACCAAGCTCTACCCGCCTGCCACACCGTGTAATGAAAATGTGTGTATCCAAACGACCGAAATTCTTATGATAGAAAATACTAACTAACTAAATAAATAAATAGATAAAGTGTTAATCGGTGTCTCACGTTTTCCTCAGGATTCGACGGATGGTAACTTTCTACAAAGATCGGATTCAGTGGTGAAGCAGGGAAAGTTAGCTGAACGTCTGGAAAAATTAGAAACTGCATCGGAAAAATGGAGGAGAAGAGTTGCTGCTACAGATGCCGTTCAATATTCCATATATGGAAAGATGAAAGTTGATCACTCAGAGGGTCTTCATTCCACCGTATCTTCACCCCTCATTCAGGCAATTGAGAACGAATCGAGCAGAGGAAAAAAATTACCTAGAGCGGAACGTTTCAGAGTAGAGAAAGGTAATTACTCTACCGTTGAAGCTGTCGCTGCACTTTCTATTTGTAAAATATCTATCAAGAGTAGTGTAAAATTCTTTCTCCTAGGAAATGAAAAATAACTTATTACAACAAATTTTTTGTTGAGAATCTGCAGGAAAAACGACCGAAAATGTCACTACCAACGAACCTGTTACTATGTTCAGGAGAACTTTGTCTACTCGAAGAATACTTGATGGTGAGTTTTCATCACCGTTACCTTTGCATTGTGCATATATGTTCATCAACGTGTTTTTTGTTTCGTATTAACGAACGCTTTTTATCTTGCCAATTGTTCCTAAGATCTTTCTTTTTTCAGTTGAAAAAATTGGACCGTCTCAGCAACATTCTGATCTTACTGTTTCTGTCCCGCAAACCGCCGACCTGAATTTTACCACGTTTTTCGGTGGCGTGTCTACGGCACGACGTGACGAAGAATATATTGACTTAAATGAAAGTGACTTTGACATCATCAAGTCGCATTCTGAACTGTAAGTCTTTAATTTAATCTATATAATAACCATCATTGTTTTCTTCACACTAGCTTCATAATATTATATGCTATCACTACCTTCTTTGTCTGTAAGTAAACCATGTCGCTGGCTTTTTTTCTTACTGTTCCTCGACCAATATTTACGACAAATTATCCTTAAACGTCAAAGCGACATTGTCAATTAATAGCTCTTCTCCAAGATGTTGAATTTCATGCGGTAGCCTCTTATTTGTTATCGTTTTATTCTCTCCGTGTTTTTGGCAGGTAAACAGTCTAGGAATGGTGATGGGTCTCATTATTGTAGGTGAATATGAGGCACACCAACAGGTGGCGATAAATGTAATCAGAACTAGAACTTATTGTTAGTATTCCTGTTGAATGCTTAGTGTTCGAGTGTTTCACCAGATGTGTGTTATACGATGAAAATCTTTTGCTTGCAATACGAGTTCGACTAACTGTCTCTGGATCAACGCATCATTTTTTGTTCATAGATGTAGCATGTGTAATATTTCTTAGCATTCATGTTATGTTGTATGCCGTGTTTGAAAAGCTATTTCGTTTATTTTATCTTAACGGGATAATGACAGTTTCATTAACCTGGGTATTTGACCTGATTTCTCAGCAAGGAATGTAATACAACGAAATCGTAGACTTTAAAAAATCAATTTATACTATATATCATCCTTTTCCCTTCAAGGTTTTCACCCACAATTTATTTCATTCGTCAATTTTTGCTGGTCCCTTGTACTTGAAAAATATTACATCATTCGAAAAATTTCACGCTATAAAATCTTTGCATATTTCAATGCTATGTATTGAATATTATTCGTTCTCGATGTTGCCCTTAAGGGTGAATAGATCGTACCATGTAAATTGATACTTGGGAAAACGAAGAAGTCGTATAAAAAATCTTTAGCATTGTTATTTGTACCAATGATCGTAACCACGAACGAAACATTTGAATTCCTACCAAGTTGATTCTGAGCATATTTGAATAAGAGTAGCTGACAACAATAATTCAAGAAAAAGGATTTATGATTATAACGTTCAAAATGTTTAAACTCTGGTCTTTTGATGCAAGTTCAATGTTTTTGGGTTCATTTTGTTCACTGTAGATGTATCCACAAATTAGCTAAGAAAAATGTCTGAAATACTTATCCCTGGAGTGGGAAAAACTATTGGCCGCAAACAATTACATTGCGCTTTACAACTGTACTTTAATGTAAAATATATTGAAAGGTTTTCAAACAATTTGTGGGATTCTAGTTAGCGAGAAAAATAAGCCTGAAAATATTAGAATCGGATCAAAAACACCAAAGTTTAAGCATTCTACATGTTATAATTGTAAAAGATTTTCTCAAATTTTTTGTATCTCAGCTTGTGATATTAAAATTTGATCAGAATCGTTTCTAGTACAGGGTAGGGATTTATAATTCGTGCTCACCATCATTCGTAAAAATATAACATTACCAGAGATTATTTAAACTGTATTTTCTCTTTCCATAACTTTCCATTCAGACGTTATAGCCAATTCACTTTAACGTATTTAACATTTTTAGTAAAGATATACATATACCTGAAAATTATTATATAATTAATTGCCTGGTCCAATTCTTTTGAAATGCGAAACTACGTTGTTGCAGCCTGGTTTCTTCGGGTAAAACAAGTTCACGTCTAACAATGGCTAAACAGTGACTCGTAATGTACTAATTGGCTCTAATTATGGAAGACTAGTGTCAATACTGCAGTAATTCTTTGCTCCAAGTTCTGTACAACTTTAGCAATTTGCTTCATTTGCCTGTATTTTGTGCAGTTTTGCAAATTTCTGACTTGCTCCACGTTTCTTGTCACGCCTGTTCACTGATTCTTATTCGCCAAATCTCAGCCAGGTCATTAGCACTTGCTACCTACTATTTATTCACGTGGAAAAAGTATTTCTATGCGTGTATCATTATTCAAGTATACCAACGTGAAAAAATAATTAAATCCTAATCGAAAATCTAACGACTACCTGTAAAATAACGTACCCAAACATAGATGACGTTAATTGCTTGATAAGATAACTGCTGTTTGAAAGTGTATACGTTGTAGAGCTTGAGTCATCCTGCATTCACGAGTAATAACATACTTTTGTTTTGCAAATAAAATATACAAACCTTTTACATACAAAACAGGAATTCAATATTTTCAGTAAAAGTTTTCCTACAAGATAGTGTAGAAAAATGTATTCCCAAATCTTTTATCAACTACTGAAAATACGGTTGCAATTAGTAGCTTAAGTGGTCGAAAGATTATGAAAATTTGGTGACTACATTTTTCAATTATTTATCTTATTTATCGCCATCCAGTTTAGTACAGAGAAGAACAGTACCGACCAGGGGACGAAGATTAAAGTCTAAAAATCCGCTGCGAGTACTCGCAGCACGCACCGATCTCAGGATGGAGTACACCGAAGTAAAAACAGGTGTTGCCGAGAGAATTATGAAAGATTTGAGCATTGAAAAGTGTGAGTACGTTTTGTCCATAGGTTTTTATTCAACTTATGATCGTTTTGCAAACTACATATTAGCTGTTATTCACATAGTGGCAAAATCTTCATCGTTAGCGGTTGAAGCGCTGGCTGGCCTTGCCTCAACCGAAGACTTCAATGCTATATCGTTAAGAAATGCAGCTGAATATGCGCAAAGCTCTGGATCAACGCTATGCGCTTATAAAAAATTGATGTTGATTCTTGTGAAAGGAAGACGACATGTGCAGGTCAGACTCGTTGAACCTATTGCATCGAGTATCAACAGCGGTGACAACTACATATTAGTCACTCCAACAGAGGTACGTTGAATAAATCTCAGATACTTGACTAGGATTGTTATTCTTCTTGTTTTTCGTATAATAAGGTAATTTCGATGTATCGCACATACATTTTAGTACGTATCACGCGTTGTTTATTCTACTCCAGGTGTACAACTATGTGGGAAAGTATAGCAATGTCATTGAGCGAACTCGGAGTGCAGATATAGCGTTGACAATTCAGCAGAACAAGGAGTTCGGCTGTACGGCAAATCAAGTGATCACAGTTAGCGAAGAGAAGTCTACTTGTTCAAGAAATGACACGTCCAAGTTTTGGAACCTCCTCGGGATTGACGATGAGATAATCGATGGTGAGTTGAGAATAATTGTGGAATTTTGTTCTTTACAAAATATACCAGAAATATTATGATTTTAGATCAAATTCTTTTATTATGCGATTTTTCAGTAACGAAAGCTGGTCATCCGGACGAAGACGAACTTTATGAAAATGTCGTAATAAAGACAAATATGGTATATGAACTAATCGATAAAGAATTGGTTCCATTTACAGACTTTTGGGGCGTAATACCAAAGATCGAAATGTTGGAACCTAACAAGGTGAATGATTCTTTTGTACTGGTTGACGATCACTTACTCATGGCGTATTACGATCTTCCTGATACTGATTTTCGCTTTCTTCCTTCAGATTTTGATATTCGATTTTGGTAGCGAGATGTACATTTGGAACGGCAAGTTGGCTACTTTACCAAATCGTAAACTTGCTTTTGACATGGCCAGTGAACTGTGGAAAAAAGGTTACGACTATTCCGAGTGTACAGTATGCCCGTTAACAGCGGCCTCTGTAATAGGAGCGCGTCAAACACCGGGATCTGTTGAAAATAAGGCATCTATGCGACCCGACTGGTGCCTCTTACTCAAAGTGACGCAGCACATGGAGCCGGTATTATTTAAAGAAAAATTTCTGGATTGGCCTGATTTTAAAAAAGTAATACAGACGAAAAGTAACGACAGTAAAGAGTCGGTTGACAGTGGCGTCTCTGTCCAGCCATTTAACGTCAGTGTTATAATCCAACCGAATACAACGCCGGTCGACTTAATGCTGGAAGGAAGTCACCTTGGTCGTGGAAAAGAGTGGTTCGACAAAGAGGTAATAAAATAAAAAATAAAACTCTTATAATACGTAATTTTCATTTTGTAAAACTGTCAAACCGTTTTTGAAAATTGATAACCTTGTGTAAAATTATCATTCATCATTCTGTAGAAAAGATTGAGGTGTTTTTTTTTTTTTTTTGTCAATCCAGCTCAGGAAAATCCACCTCATTACTACGCTGAGCACAACTGTATGGCACATAGACGAATATTCGCATACTTTGTTGAACGATAATTCTGTGGGACAGTTCCATTCTGGAGATAGTTACATTGTTCGCTGGTCGTACAGAATTACTACTACTGGTGAGTAGGTTGCGCAGTATTTTCGATAATGAGGAATTGTAGAGAGCTGATATCTGAATTAGAAATGAACCCTGCAACAGTCGTATAAAAAGAAAACTAATAGAGAAGAGGAAAAAATATTAATTTTATCAGCAGGTGAAGTTCTTAGATAGCTAATCTTCTTTGACACGAACCGAAATTTGTTTGTTTATTTATTTATTTATTTTTATTTTTACCTCGACGAAGTCACGATTTTCGATTTTTTCTTTGGAATTTACGTCTTTCATCAATAAATTGACAAAAAAATATGGTAATTTTAATCTGGAACAAAAGCACTTGGGATTGTGACAACTAAATTAAAGTTGATCTGTTGACTCATTTTTGAAATGGTTTACAATATCATTAGTAAAAATGTATTTAATTTTAATAAACAAAATGTGCTAACGAATCTGGATCTACATACTTTTGAATAAAAAAGTATCCCAATGGAATTGAACAATTTGTTGTTAGGATATGAATTCCCAAAATTCACCAACATTGTCAGCAGCCTGCTTGCAAATACCCTCAACTGACATTTAAATATGTTTAGGAAACAAACTCAGTGGCCAGCCTTCCAAGTATTCGGCAATAGGAAGAGATCGTTGTGCTTACTTTATTTGGCAAGGACAAACAGCATCGCCGAACGAACAAGGAACTGCAGCACTGCTTACCGTCGAACTGGATCATGAAAAAGGACCTCAAATCCAGGTCATTCAAGGTTTCGAACCGTCTGCCTTCCTCAATCTATTTTCTGGAGGCATGATTGTACACATTGGAAACAGAATGGATAAAGAAAGGGAGGAAAGACACAGATTATACATCTGTCGAGGCACTCTCGAGTCTGAAGTATCTCTGATTGAAGTCCCCTGCTCTATGGAAAGCTTAAGAAGTCGGTGTTCCTTCGTTTTAATTGATCGTGATACTGGAAAACTGTACGTGTGGCATGGAGGCGCCTCGCTACCTCACATCAGAGAGGTATGTACCAAGTTTACGTATTTTCATTGATACGGCGTCTAGTAAAAGCATCAATTGGCAATTGCCATTAACTAATTTTTTTGCTCACAAATTCTACGCAATTGCTCAAAAACTATATACATACATATATATATATATATACTTTCAGAATGCATTGCAAGCTGCTAACAAGCTTAAAGTCAATTGCCCTGAAGAAGCAGGGCTGACTCCATGCAGCAGCGTCGACATAATCGAAGTTATCGAGGGTAAAGAACCTGAGGAAGTTTTGAACGGTACTGATATATTTTCAACCAAACGTGACTTTTGAAACATTCCTTTTGATATTCGACAAAAAGATGGGTGAGGCTAATTTTTTCTTAACTTTGTACCACAGCTCTTGATAAAACTGAGATGAAGGACTATTTGTCTCTGGAAAATAACGATTTAATGGAACACACACCGAGGCTTTTTAAGTTGTCAAGCATCTCGGGGGAGTTTAGGCCAACCGAATTGCTCTGTGCCCATCGCGCCGATATCACAACTCCGTATCCCTTTCTGCAAATTGAATTATACCAAGTAAACCAACCCGGTAAGTTGCGTATGTGTATGTAAAATAAAGTTCGGACAATCTTACTTTTTCAACAGTATCGTTTTTTTAATTTTGTTACCACAAATTTATTGTTCCAGCGTTATTTATGCTCGACAATGGGAATGAAATTTGGCTTTGGCAAGGCTGGTGGCCTGACAGCGGAGCCGATGATCAAACCGGAAGTGGAGCTGTACGATGGCAATCTGAGAGAAGAGCTGCGATGAGAACGGCTATCCAGTATTGGCAAACAAATCACCCCGATTCTACTCAACTACCCATTTCGCTGGTCTGGGCTGGCCTGGAACCCTTGGAGTTCAGGAATCTGTTTCCAATGTGGGAAACCCGCGAGGACGTAGCGGAATTGAATATGCGGGTACGTTGAAATTTCTAGAATAACCAGCTGTGTCTTATAATTTAGAAGAAAAAAATAGCCAACAAATATCGGTTATTAATAGGATGATCACAAGCTGGGAGAAATACTGAGCATACACAATGAACTGGACAAATTAACTCAAAGCACGTATCCACCTGCTGAATTATTGCAAAGGCCACTGCCTCAAGGAGTGGATCCAACCCGTCTGGAATTATATTTATCACTGGAAGATTTTGAGGTATGAAGTTTCAAATAATTGAAATGCTACTTTCAATTCGAATTTAGAATTACTCTGTTTATATTCTTTCTTCTGCATAACAATCCTACCAGAATAATACTTTTTAATCTTATAACGGGGAAAAGATAACACAGAGGCATTACGTTGTATGGTTAGGCTTCTGGAACTGCTTGAACGTCAACAAGCTTCTGTAATCGCTTTTTATCAACCGTGTATCCTTGTTAAATGTATTGTTTCCGGAAGATTTGAGATTATCATATCAACATATATACACACCGAATTCAAATGTTTCATCGTATATTATGAAAATATCTTGTCTTTGTTAACAGAAATTGTTCAGCATGACGAAAGATGTATTCCAAGGACTACCAGCATGGAAACAAATTAAGCTTAAAAAAGAAATTGGATTATTTTAACGGTGGTTTTTTTTTTTCTTGTTTTTTTTTCAGGCATGATGCTATCACATAAATGTATATACAATACGCATGACAGGTGAATTTCGAGGTATCGATTATTAGTTTCTAGGATCTAGTTGATCGTAAAATTATATTTCGGCTACTTTTGCTATCATGTTGATTTCGCGTGAAATACTGTTTGATAGCTATTGGATAATGAAAATGATGGTTAAGCCAAAATGAAATTACGAAAACCTCAACAGTGGTCATGTTGATTCTGCGCCAGCTTCTAACTGCTTTTAAATTCGCTCGTCGAATACCTTGAACATTTTATTCTCAATTTCAGCCGAGTCTGGAATTATCCGGTCTTATTTCACGCCAAATACTATTACCTTATGAAGATCATTTTGTCAACATTCATTTGAAAAGCTCCTTATTCTTTTCAAGAATTGAGTGTGCGAAATTCACCTGCACGAGTGTATTTATGTGCACGTGATGGCAAAATCGAGCAAAAAAGATCACTTATGGTTCACTTATTTTAACGGATTGACATCACCAGCATTACAACTCTTCGTTTTATTCGTAAACAAGGATGAAAATTCGATTGAAAGTAATTTTACGGTTTCCGAGATGTTAAAAAATTTTCGTCCCGATTACCAATTGTTTGACATTTCTTGAATAGTAAAGCATTGTCTTAAATCCGAAGGACAGGGTATAACTTGTAACGTTAAAATTAAACCGGGAACTCTCTTTCAGACTGATGTCGTCATTGAATAATAAATTTGTATCGCCATGGATTAATTGATGGATCCTTAAGGACCGAAGTATATACTGTATATATCACATGTATTATAGAATTCAGTGTAACAGATTCGGAACTGCATATAATAAGATTGAATACGTGAAATTTTTATTCTATTAATAATTATTTAATTATAAATTATTGTATTTAGTTTTGTTTATTTTTCTTTGTTTTTTTTTTCCTCAAATACCGCTTGTGATCTGTATTTTAAAACACTTTTTTATATACATTATTATATATGCATTTTTAGAAATAGTTTTATCAAAACATTTTTTTTAAATATATTTTAATTATCGGGTTAGTCATCCGAACGCATTTTCGAATATCTATACGGTACTGCAATATTTATCAAAAAGTACATCTCCAATTTTACAACTACTTTGATCTGGTAAACTGAAATAAGCATTAGTATTGACAAATCATTTTGAAAAGAAATTAATTTCATGCGACGAATTTTAAACGTGAAATGCCATCCGTAAAACCGGAATATGCTATTGATTCCACATTCGATTAAATAACTTCAACTTATGATTAGTTCTGCAATGTTTTGGTAGATATTTAATGAAAGACGCAAAGACTTGGTTGTCAAAATTTTTACCGAATTTATTTTTATAAAAGAAATAAACATAATAATTAATAATAATAGATTCGTTATTAAAAAAAAAAAAAATTAGATAAACACATATGTCTATCAGCTGCAAATTACTTACATCATTGTAAAAAGTATATATGATATATATTTATGTATATGGCGAATTAATAAATCATGGAAAAGTAAACAACATGACAAATCTTGGTATGTTCACACATTTTAATATAGATCTGTGTATATGTATCTATTTTACAAAATGCTTGTTTACTTTTCTCTATTTCACATGCTCATTTTCTCCAGTTATATTTATTTATTGATTTTATTTCATTTTTTCTCCTATACATAAAATTCATTTTATCTTCAAGATAATATTATTTATGCATAACATGTGTGAGTTGAAACAAATAACCATTATTTAGATTCAAGTACAATAGATATTTATATTTTATACTGTATACATTAGGTATATACCGAGAGCATGTCGAAATATTATGATCTATACTTTATCTAAATTGATTACAGACATTAATATTATAAGAATATCGAATCCAAAGACCCTTCTCAGGAATATTTTCGTACTACATAGGGCCTTCTATCAGGCTAATCTTCATTGTACAATAGTAGATGCTTCTTCCAAAACAAAGAACCGCCACCAGGAATGCACCTAAAAACGATCATTTATAAAATACTTCAAATCACAAGTATAAACCTTATTTATACGTATAAATGAAAATTCCATATTTTTAACTGACCAATATGTAGAGAAAAATTTTTGAAGGGATCTAATTAACTGTTTTATGAAACTCTTCCAAATATTTGGAACGTGAATATGTGATGTGTGCATAACTTTTCACTTAGGATTTCTAACAGCTATATTTAGATTCAGAGAAATACGTTGGCTATAGAGGATCGGTTGTTCATATTGACAGTCTGTTATGTAAGAATTTGTGTCCAATTCCCATTGGGTTGTCTATAAATATTTTCGTTTAATCTGTTTGCCATGGAGATGATATTTAGGTAACCAATGAATAAATTGTATACTCCAATAATTTAACACTCACCGACATAAGCGACATATATACCGCCATTTGTTCTTACAAGTGTATACGTGCCGAGCTGTAATAAGAGAAGATGTAAAATTTAAACAATTTCAAAACACTTGCAGAATAGGATAAAATTGCTCGAGTTAAAGCGTCTCCCAATTATTAACAGATGAATTATTATGTGTGGTGTAAGAAGTTGGTAGAATCATAGTTGAGAATTACGTAGTTGTGTAAGCCTTGTTATTGAATATCAATCGAACATTGTATAGGCAGTCTTGGTTCTTCATTATGTACTTGGAATTTTCCAATATCTTCAAATTGTGTGTACGTTTTATGTACACCAGAAACGGAATATTATATAATTAAATATCATTAAACTGTAAACAGTAATTTGCATTAGGTCGTTAAGATTAGATAGGATATACAATAAGTGATGTAAAAAGAAGAAGAGTATGGCGGTTTATCGATGCGATTACACACTTGGGAACAATGAGTCACAGTTGCAGTATTTAATGAACAACTCCACTGAGAATGAAAACTTGGTATCAAGTGGAACAGGGTAAGTAAAATTCTGTGATAGAATTAACGTTTAAAGTTAATTATTTTATGGAACATTATTTCACCTATATCTACGTATCTACAGATACGTGTATGACTGTGTGTACTTACTGTAACAGCAATTCCCACGACTAGAGCCACACATCCGATTAAAATAAATGCGATTCCACGACCTCGTGCAAACTCTGGTCCTACGGATGATACTTTGCGACAATGCGGGCATCGAGCAAGAGCGTTATTTAAAGTGTTAAACTGTAATACACAACAATTTTTAATTAGCCGATAATAATTTATGTTAAGCACTAAATACATTCAGACTCAAAAACTCGATTATATTTAGTTTCAACGAGTTACACTGGATGCATTTGTGTCTTATGATGCATCCAGTGACCTACCAGAAACGTGTCATGGCAATGTCCGCATCCAACTCTACACATTCCAGGCATAGAGAGAACGGGCGGAGTTACTGGCGAAGGCGCTAAATTTATTATGCGCTTGCAATTTGGTCTTGGACAAGCAATTCGCTGTGAAGAACTCTTGCATATAAGTAAGCAGTTGCAAGGACAACGGACGTACTTCTTTCCTGGTGGAGCATTTCTTATCGGCTGAAAGGAACGTCATCAATCGTGACTATCATATTAGTATCGTATCCTAAAGTAAAGGATCGAATACTGGTAATACTCAAGATTTTAGATACTTGAAATAAGTTCAAACAAATTGTTGAAAATAATTGTACATTCGCCGAGTTGAATTGAATCGTTCCTTGTTAGAATTAGATTTTGCAAGCTTGCAAAAAAGACTGATGTCTTATCGTTTAGAATTTGAAATGACTGTAAGAATATACAAAATATTTTTTAATACCATTTGATATTTCTATGGACATAAGTGACTGTTTACTCTGTAAGGATTTGAAGTCCTTAATCTCACAATATGAAATAGTTTTTCTCGATATGCAACATTCTATGTGGTGAGGCATTATTAATTTAATATGGAAACGAAGTCTTTTACGTTCGTCGAAAGGTGCTAAATAATATTAGTAAACCGATATTGATAAAAAAAAATAGTGGAAATAGTAATAAAATGTGGTAAAACTGACTGTAGCTTCGTTACACTGGCAGCATTTAACAACATGTTGATCCCGCTTGCCGGATATGTCTATCATAGCTTGGCAAACTCTGCATGTGACCATAGGGATTCCACCCTGCTGAGTGGACTGGTAGGGTGGCGGTAACTCGTCTGGACCGATCGGACATACTGTATTGACTGTGGATTCAGCGGCAGCTATCAGATACAGAGATTGAAAGGAAGAGTGAAGGTAGAAAACTAGTAATTTATAGTTCGATATTACAGACTTTGTTCTTCTGAGTTGAGAGGTTCAACTTGACTAAATAATGCGACTGCTATGTGTAACGCATTAATACGAACCTGTTATATCCGTCGAAACACTGGTGTAGGATATATTGTCATTTTTTAACAAGGGCTGGCGTTCGCCCTGTTTTCCATCGCCCATTATGGAAAGTTTTTATTATCTATTCTTCGAGAATCACCAAGCTCGATCCACTGACAGAACTCCGATGACAAATATTACCTCTTCCCCTATTGACAACTGGGACTTGATACGACACGTAGAGTGGCAACCGGCTTGCTCATTAATCAGCTGGCATCTATCTTCACATCGCTGTATTTTTGACCGGCTAATTTAGGTTCAAGTACGGCTTTATCGTTCGGCCATTTCGTTGATATTGAACAGAAATCAATTCAAGTGTGAATGATGTTTAAAAAGATTCATGATTTTTGCACGAAATTATAGCGTATTTCGAGGTATTCAAAATTACCCGGTATAGGCGCGGTATCTTCCTTCTTAGAGATATAGAGATTTTTATCGGCTACTAGTGACTTTTGGACTGTTTGAAGCATTGGATCGGGTGACAGGCATTGCGATATAGAGGCAACTTCAGATGAGTCCAAGAAAGCTGGCAAAAGCAAATATGGAGTCTTGAGAAATTTTTATACGAATTTGCCGAGGAAGTGCACAATTTTCAGATTTCAAATTGAAACGATTCAATTGAAATTCATATTTATATGCGTGGTAAAGGTGTAAACGATGATTGTACAGGAACCAGTGCAGGTAAAATTATCATTTAATTAATATACGGTGTCCAACGTGTTTCAACGATTATTTCTTTGGTTGTAATTTTGACATCCCAGTGGCACGCACGACTTTATTACCTCTTAGATTTATTTTTTCAAAATGAAGCGTTAACGTTTGCAGATATCGTGACTGCAGGATAACGCAGCGACACTTTGTTCTCGTCAAAGTAATAATCTTATAGAAATTAGTTAGTTTGCCTTGAGATCTGCATGTCTTACTCCTTCCGTTTATCAATCAACAAAACATACGACAATATCAATTGTTTACACGATTTATAACGCTTTTTAGGCTGCCATATGGCACTGTTTAAATCACTATGCTTATCGAGATGCAATATTCTTGGCGGAAAGACTGTGGGCCGAACGTAAGTAATACATAACCATCCAAATATATTCACCGTTTGAAATCGTTAACTTTTCAATGTCACCTAAATAGTCTTTGCCAAAGTCATAAAGCCTTGTGCTAATCAATTTTTACCTCATACAAAAAGAAATCTATTTTATCTATTTAATGTATACAGTGGTTCAGAAACTATTATATCTATATATTCAAAATTTTCAGTCAATACAGTTTCAATGAAATGAATTGCTTCCCTAAGTAGTTACTACTTTATAAAATACTGACGCTAGCCTTCCATTCTAGTCGACACAGAAGATGCATTATTTTTATTGGCAACGTGTTATTACCGTTCAGGACGTGTTAGACAGGCTCACGCTCTGCTCACCAAAAAGGCGCCGAGTTCTTCACAGTGCAGATTTCTCTTAGCAAAGTGCTGCTATGACCTGGAGAAGTTAGTAATCTTAAACCCCGTTTTACTTAGTTTGTAGCAAATTATTATCCACTGTTGTGTATTGAATTGTCCAGAAACTTTGTACCGTGAAATCATGGGACCTTGATCTTCAAACCTTTAGATCCACGGCTGGAAATTGCATGATTCTGTACTTGGAGAATGTATAAGATCAATCTTTGTTTTTTCTATCATGTAGATATGCGGAGGCCGAAGCAGCGATAATCGGTGGATACTATAAGCAGTTGAAGAATTTAGATGAGATAGTGACACAGTTTGGAGACCAGGCTTGCTTCTCGTTACAGATAATAGCCAAGATTTATTATAGAATGATGCGAACAGCGAAGGGAAGTGAGGCGCATAAATTAGCATTAAAGTTGAACCCATTCTTGTGGCACTCTTTTGAGGAACTCTGTAACGTTGGGGAAAAGGTTGATCCTGCCAAGACTTTCCAACTTGACAAACTAGACAGTTTTGCCACTTGCCACGGTACTACCCCGATACTTAATTATGCCAATGAACCAGATCTCATTACTCCGGTTGCAAATAACCCAGCCACACCAATTCCTAATAACATGTGAGTTGAACTTTCGTGTGATGTAATGATTTTTTACACATCTGCACCTGAGATTCTGACTAACGTAAAGTTTCTTACTCTTTGGCAGCACTCCTGCCCAGAATAATGTCGGGAATGGTATTAATTCTGGTGTAAAGTTGTTCGCTACGTCTGATGAAAGTCCAGCAGGTTTTCCATCCCAAATACTAAATTGTTCTGCGGCATCGCCTAGGGGAAAAATGCCTCGCTATCGTAGCATGTTTAGTAACTCCATGAGCCCTTTGACACCGAGCTTTGGAATTCTCCCATTGGAAACTAATACACCGGAACAAATTGGACCGCCTCATGCAACGCTCTCTGAAGCAAACGATCAGAAAAGTTTGGCCAAGCGAGTCAGCAGTTTAAAAGCGCATGTCGGAGTGAGTGAAGTTTGGCAAATAAGTGGTTCAGTTTTTTTGTTTTTTTTCCTCATGTATCGATCTAAAGGTAATTATTTATTAAATTCTGCAGCAACTAATGTCTCGGAAAGAAACGCCTTTGCAGCAAGGTAAACCAGTGTTTTCTCAATCTGGAAACACGAGTAATACAGCAAACATTGTTACGGTCACACCAACGGCTCCAGTCCCGACTCCACAAGCTCTTCAGGGACCCAACGTTAGGCGATCTTCCAGACTTTTTAGTAACAGTTATTCCGTCAAGGTATTTCTGATGAATTGATTGAACGCATTAGATTCGGTTTTAGAATCTCAAATAATTCTCTGAAAATCTGTGATCCTCAATTTGTACTTTGATTAATTCTTTTTTTCAAATTTTTTATAGGAGAATAATAAATCGCCAAATAGGAATAAATTCGCCCCACCAAAATCACCCTCTCGGAAACCCAAAGCAAGACTATCAAAGACTAATTTAAATAAGGCAAACTTCAACGAACTGAATGAGAGAAATAGAAATGAAAAGGAAAAAAGTGAAACGATCACTTCGGACAGAGTGATATCGTCCACTAACACACTAAACCAAAATAACATGATGCACTGCGCTTTACTCGTTCAAAAACAGTGCGCCGGTGAGTCAAGTACCCAATTACATGTTTGGCAAACTTCCTTATAAAATATTGTTTCTCGTAATTAAATTTCACTTCATCAATCAGTTCAAACGTTTATTTTTTAGAGGGACTTATGACACTGTTGAGGGTCCTGGGCACAGCGTATCAACATTTGAGTCAATTCAATTGTTCACAAGCTATTGAACTATTCAGTGTTTTACCTGCGCAGCATTATAATACAGGCTGGGTCCTCTCAATGCTTGCAAAAGCGCACTTCGAGATGATAGATTACAAAAAAGCTGCGAGGTACAGCAAATTTCTTGTTACGTTGAACAAAATTTCGAAAAAAAAAAAACTGTCATTCAATAAACAGAACCGAATTTGTTTACTCATCATATGTAAAAAATAGCTAATGTAACTTTTGATGCTTTTCTGCTGTAGTTATTTCGCACAAGTTAGACAACTGGAGCCGCAGAGAACAGAGATGATGGAAATTTATAGTACTGTACTATGGCATCTTCATGCCGAAGTTCAGTTGTCCACCCTGGCACAGGAGCTCGTCTCGGAAGACCGATATTCTCCAACAGCTTGGTGTGCTACTGGAAACCTATTTTCGGCCCAAACAGAACATGAAACAGCGATTAAGTTCTTTCAAAGAGCTATACAGGTATTGCGTCCAATCTTCCAGTCTTTCGCTGTCTCCGAGGAGAAGCAGAAAAAAGAACGGTCCTTTGCTATTCGATTCCGTTTTTTTTTTTATTTTTAGCACTCTTTACATAGAATAGTTTAGACAATAGCTTAACACATATTTTATTTTCGATTATAGGTAGATCCCAACTTCCCATACGCGTACACACTTCTGGGTCACGAATATGTTATGACAGAAGAATTAGACAAAGCAATCACAGCATTTAGAAATGCTATTCGACTTGACCCGAGGCATTATAACGCGTGGTAAGTTCCTCGTTAATCCTCAGCGATACGATATCGTTTTTGTTGAAATTTCTCCCACTGGAATTTTTCTCACCTTTATATTTATATTCTCACAATGGAATTATAAACGTTGGTTGTTTTGTAGAACAACTTATTGTTGAATACACAGTTAATTGGATTTGAAATTTTTATCATCAGGTTTGGACTTGGAACGATATTCTCTAAACAGGAGCAGTACAGTTTAGCCGAACTACATTTTAAACGGGCGTTGCAGATTAATCCACAAAATTCGGCAATCATGTGTCACATAGGGGTTGTACAACATGCTTTGAAAAAGACTGATCTTGCATTGAAAACATTGAATCAGGCGATCCAAAACGACCCTGACAACACGCTTTGCAAATTTCATCGAGCAAGCATTAATTTCTCTACAGGTCGACCTGCTGAAGCATTAAAAGAGTTTGAAGAACTGAAGAATATTGTACCCAAAGAATCTCTAGTCTACTATTCGATAGGAAAGGTAAAATATATACACTAGTACTCATTTTTAATTTCTAAAAATATTAGGCTGATTTTCACTTGCTTTTTTTTACATTCGAAAAATCTTATTTTCTTGCAACAGGTGCATAAACAGTTAGGAAATACGCACCTCGCGCTTATGTACTTTAGTTGGGCCACAGATTTAGATCCCAAAGGTGTCAACAGTCAAATAAAAGAGGCCATACTGAGTCCTGGCCAAGGTGACGATGACCCTACTACACAATTGGGTGAGATGAATCAGAATAATTCCCAAAATTGGTTGAAGGCTGCACTTGCTGGATGTCATATAAAATTCCGGGTTCATCTATTTTCAGCTGAAAGACAGGCACAAAACAGTTCGACGGAACAAGAGGGAGAGGCAAGCGGGGAAGTTGATCAATCAGCAAATGTTACGATTGACCCTCAGATCGACGATAGTGATAACAGCTTATGAGTGTCTTGATCTGGCGTACCGCTACCGTTACTGCTGGCCAAAATACCTGTATACTTTGTTATAAACAGCCCTCACCTAATAATGTAATAGCTAGTGCGCAAGTGCCCATTTGGAATAGACAGCTATAGAAAACGAGGAAAAACTTAATCTGAAATAATGGAATGAAATATTAGTTTATAACTTACGTGACTTATTATTTTTCCTTGACAATATTTACCATTCTCATTTTTCTACGCATCGCGCGCGATAACTAAGATTGTTGAAGATACAAGAAGATTCCGTACAGTAATTCTTACACAATTTTTAGCACATGGATTTTCTATTTACTACTATCCAACAATGCTATTCGTCACATTTGTAATACCGCGGCTGATGAAGTCCGTATTATTCTTCAAGAAAATTGTACATAACAACTACTTTTGCTGAAATTCAAAAAATAACATTTCAACTATTGTACATGAGATGCTTTCACTTTTATATTCTCAGTTTCTATGATCAAGCAAAAATATACAACAAATATAATCATGATTTCCGCAGTAAACCACGGCCGAAGTGCCCTAGGTGTATTTCTGCCTGATGATTATTTTTTCTCATTAATTCGCTTCTCTCCGCAATTGAAAATATGATTAGGCTTCTATCATGTATCTATGTACATTATTGTCGAATAGATTATAAGTATATTGTGTGATTCCAGTGTAAGACGTCGTATGAATTTATCAATTATTATTATTATCAGCTGAAGATACGTTCGGTTAACAGTGTAATCAAGGGATAAAAAAGTTACGTCACTATACTTTTTTCCCATGTAAAAATATTATCGAAAGCTGCTCCTTACTTCTCGCTTCGTCACGCCAGTAAATATAACGTTTTGGGTTTGGACCTGTTTCTATGCGTATGAGCACATAATAACTCCCGAGTGATTCAATCAGTGTCCAGGAAATATTAGAGAGTGCAATATAATACCGATAAACACCTGTTTTTAATGTTTTCGTTAGTTATCGGGTAAGATGAAAGCGACTTTTACCACCACCAGTTGCCGCAGGCTGTTCCAAATCTCTATCGCTAGAATACTGATAATAACTATATTTATAACATTTTATAAGTAATGTAATAATGTGTACTAAGCGTCAACTTCTATGTAGTCTATATTATTCAATTCAAAAGATGAAAATGCCGATCAGTATGCATACATATATCGATATGCGCGTAGTAAGCTCCAATACTCTATTCTGTGAAGAATAATATAATAATAATAAAAATAATTATGATTGGCAGCTACATACCTAAGCCGCTTAAAAATTAGATGGATATAAAAATAATGAACGATATTTATATATGTAGAAAGTAATTAAACGCAGCAGAAACTGTCGGTAGTTGTCGTACAATACGTATTCCCTTGAGTCGAATCGAGAATACATCATTATTATTATATTAAATAAAATTAATTAGATTTTAATGGTAATAATCATTAAATTCGAGAAGTTGGCACGCTTAGTGCTGTACACTGAGCCACGATGCGGTGCATCGTGACTTGTAAATGAGTCGAGTAAACGTGCATGTCGCGTGATAAATTGACATATATCTCGTACCGTTTGTTATAAAGTATGTAACTTGTGCAAGATAATTATATATTACTAGTATAAATATTAAAATACCCATTAACCACGACATGAACTTGTACATAATTTTATGTCGTGAAGTATCCTACCGAATCGGGGGCTTATGTACTGTACTTTCAGTAGATTAATACGAAAATTAAGCCATGTTCAATCTATGATTCTATACCTTAAAGCAGCTTGTGCGAAGGTAGATGGATGAGTTGTGAGTCTACTATGTGTATAAGCCCTTGCGTGACATGAGCATTGTGTAAATTTGAATTTGAACATGTCAGTTTTACCGTTCATTATTTTGACATTCATTATTTCACAATTGCATTTAAAATACTGATACACAATAGAGTCTCTAAGTTTAATCGGGAATTTGAACTATTCAGCGAGCGAGAAAATTTATGAAAGTAGAACAAAACATGTGGGTAGAGAATATTTTTCTTTTTCTAAGCTCGGCTATAATAGAGAAGGTGTACCACGTAATAGTAGATTAGATGGTGATCAAGGTTACTTGAGAATACTATACTCTATCGATTAAAATCAACCTTTGTTTATTTCATATTTACAGAAATGCAGAGACAAGCCATTGACGACACTTTAGAAGAAAAAAAAAAACCGGAAAATGTAAAAGAAAAAAGAATAAACCAGTCCGAATTTCACAATCTTCAAACAACAGTGAGTTTTGATCAAACACATACATTTTTGTACATAAATTCATTTACATTTGATTGCGCGACAATTTTTCAAGTCAGTCTAGAACATAGGTCTAATGTCTTAAATTTTCAAGTAGAAATGGTTATGTGTAATGACATCTAATTGTTTGACGACATCTATGACTATTGTTTCGACGAACTTCTACCAATCGCGTTGAGGATGCTGCGTAGCTTGGCATAATATCCAAGACTTTTCTTCGCGTGGCATAAGACGGGCCTGTTTATGCCTCGGCTTAGCTTTGCACATGACATAACGTGTTCCGTTTCTCCATACAAAGTAACAATGTTTGCAACGAAGTTTGAGTAATCTTTTTATTTTCATACCGTTACTTGGTACGAACAATGGTGAGTTGTTCACACTTAGTAACTTAGATGAGGGTGAGGATCGAGTCGTGTCAAGGGCTGTTCTAGACAGTATTGAAAATGATCCGTTACTAAACATGCAGTGAATGCTGCGTGTCAACGGGATGCTGACGTACTGTGGTATCGGAGCTTTTGCCACCATTTGATAACAGGTCCGTGTTACGGCTCTCCATAAAGTTGGTATGTTCATCCTCTCTGAAATTAAGGAAAAAAAATTATTTTTTTTACTGTTGTCGTAACTTGTAGAGGAGAGGCCTTTGAAATGTTGAAGGTACAGCTGTAATAGAAGAGAATATGGGAAAATAGTCATCAAGTACGAATATGCTTTTTTCATCTTTGTTGATATGGTTAACCTATAAAAAATTTTACCGATACCTAATTACCAATTCCTTAGAATTGGTGACAATAACTATAACAAGGACAGCCTGATATCTGGGTATTAGCAGGTTATTATAGTAAAATTAGTCTTTCAAATTCCAATTGATTCTATTATTTTTGTAATTCCAACTTCACACCGGTATCTCTCTTGGTTCGTCCTCTGATTCAGCTTTGATAAAAACTTGATTTGCACGACTAGAGGGCAGCACTGTTTGTGTTTTGTACACGCGCTTTCTTTCAAATTTTGAATGAGCTTGTGTACTTCCGGTTGTGAAAACTTACAATCCTATATTTCAAACAATCTACAAACAATTGAGAAATCGCCATATGGAGAAATATAAAAACAGGTACACGATTTAAGTTCCCGTATATTGATCAAATTTATTAGGCTACATGTCGATAGAAAATGACGAACGCCGCTATTTATTGAAAGTATGAAAGCGGTTTATTGATAATGAGTACATCCTTAATTTCTATAATTAAATCTAATTTTTATCTAAATTTATTGCCTCCACTAAAAATGATCATGTGTTAAATTATAAAATGAAAAAATTCATCACATATTTTATCTTGTAAATTCGATAATAATTTTTATTAAATCACGTAATAAATTACAAAAGCACTAATCGTCAGATATACTAAATCAGATTGTATAACGATTATACACCTCACTAAATGATTTCTGGTCCAGTATATTTGATGAATCGGGCTTTTATAATTTATTACGTGATTTTTATATATCTTATCGAATTTACAAGGTAAATCACGTAATAAATTACACGTGAATTTTCATTATAACGTTTTATAATTTAACATATGATCATTTTCAATAGGGTGTACTTTCCTTAACTGATACATAGACTTCTTTCTTCCATATAAAAGTATTATTTTTTAGTGTTTACAATTAGTGACAGTAGTTTGTGCCATGTGCCATTCTAATAATTATTATCCAAAATTTGTTAGATCGTATTCTTATTTCCGATCATTACCTGCTGTTGTTTCCATCTGTTTATTCACTTTTTCCTGTAGCGTCTCAATTTTTTCCTGCAGCAATTTACTTTTGATATCCATTTCTTCTACTAATTTAGTTAACAGCTTGTTTTCATTCGCAAGAGATTTGTTGGCGCTATTTTGGTCATCATTTTTAGGACCATCGTTTCCATTTTGGCTAGTAACTGCCTGATCTTTTTTGGAATTTGATTTCTCTTCGGGCAAGCTATTGTCGGAGCGTAGTTTTTCCAGTTCCATAGCCTGCTTCCGAATTACTTTTTTTAAAGATTTTACGGAGTCGTTCTCCTTTTCAATTCCTGAATGCGACACTGAATCTGTAACATCTCCTTGACAGCATATGACGGTGATCTTGTCAAGAACTTTCAAGTTCTCATATTTATCCAAGCAGCACTGATGGAATACAGAATTACACGCTATGCAAAAACTTATGGCCCGTACTTTACTTGCGCAGCATTTAAGTGTTAAATCTTCATAGTCTTCGTCACAACCTGGGCTTTTCATCCTCTCCACGCGCCACTGTAGTAGACGAAAATTTTTAATGAGAAAAAATAATATATATATATTCAGAGTTGAAATTTAGATTACATATAATTTCAAAAGTTATACGTTGGAAACATAGGGTAGTTGTATCTCAGGATAGTCTCAATTACGTACCGGACAGGTTTTCAGGTTTATTATGCGCTCGCAAGTTGGCCTTGGGCAGAGGATCGTCTGTGCTGAAGTCTTGCAGATAAGTAAGCAGTTGCAAATGCAGCGGACAAATTTCCTCCCAGATGGGGCATTTCGTAATATCTGAAAGGAATATGATTAGTCATAATTCTTGGATCGCTCTTGTATTTCGAACTAAAAGATCGAATGTCAAGATTTTGTGACGCTTTATAAGAGTTCGAATAAATCCTTCATATCGCTGTGAGTTCGAAAATCAAACAAAGATTTGGTCAAGCAGATGTTTAAATGACTGTAAAATGTTCACACATTCTTTCACATATCTTATTGTGCAGTATCACAATCTGTAAACCCAAACCGATTGTCTAATCTGCAAGGGTAAACGATTTTCAAAGCCACAAAATCGAAGAATTTTATTTGACAAGTATGTAAGGTTAGTTGCCTTGGAACATTAGTCATTTCCTGTTCTCATTTTGTTGGAATGCTATTTAGAGTATCCAGGAATTGAAGTGCATGGAAATGTAGTGTAAATGGTGAAACAACTTACAGTTACTTCATTGCACTGGCAGCATTTGATAACAAGATCATCTTCTTTGCCTGACGTGTCGATGCTAGCTTGGCAAACTTTGCACTTGATCCATTTGCCTACAGGAATTACACTCTGATTATCAGACTCGTAGGGTGGTGGTGGTCCTTCTGGATTCTTTGGACATACTGCATTGACTGTAAATTTATTAACAGCAGTATCAAGTAAAAAAAGAAACACAGTAGAAATTTCTAGCGCGGTGTTGTACAAGCTGTTCTCTTCAGTTGAGAAACCCGGCTAGATTATCAAATCATATGAAATTGTTGCTCGTTACGATGTCTTCTCACAGACCTGTTATCTCCTTCTTATCATTGACGGAGGCTATGGGCTTGTCTCTTGATGTAGACTGATTTCCTCCCATTGTGGTTTGAACGTATTTCAAAGTAGAAGTTTGTATGAATGAACAGAATTCGGATTACGGCATTTCTTTAATCACTGCTATATGACGGCCTGACGATACCTTATGCTGGAATGCAACGAGGAAAAACATACTGTTGAAATATAGCTATCAAATCGCAATAAAAACCATCCAGAGTGCAGCACTGGAAAAAGTGAAAGGTGAGAGAATCCAGCAAGGAATTTTTATTCGCAGAGTATTGACGGCTTGTATTATCGAATGCTTGTCCTTGAGAAATGATCAATGCAGAGAATCGTTGGGGAATAAAGGGAGGAAAAAACTACACATGAAATGTGCGATATTTTTTTTTTTTTTATTAATAATAGGAATACCCATAATTAGTTCAAATCAATGATGCAAATTTGCTGTCCCCAAATTCTTGCACCGTGTCTTCCCTCCGATGGAATTCTCATTTGGTACTTCGTGCAGCAGCACCTGCTCTCGCCAAGGCATCCGCCATTTCATTGCCACGAATACCTGCATGTCCGCGCACATGATTCTGAAATTAGGGCATCAAAGTTTTTATGGAGCATTGATTGGTAACACTGAAATGTTGGCAATTCATAGAGATATGGAAAAAACAGATCGAGTCGTACCCATGCAATCTTTAAAGGCTGTAGTGCAGTCTCCATTTCGATAAGTTCTTCCTTGTTGATAACTTTATCACCATCAGCCTTCCTCCATCCATTTCTTTTCCACTTGGGCATCCATTGCGTTATACAGGATATAAGAAATTGGGAATCTGTATTTATCTTCAACTTTTTTACTCCAGCTTTAGTTGCTTGTTTAGCTGCCACTGTAACAGCCTGTATTTCTGCAAAGTTATTTGTCGCTCGACAACCGTCCACAACAGGTCGCGACACGTTTCTGTAAAGAGGTAAGAATCACATTAGTTAGCGTTAAAAACTGAGGAAGGATTTTCTGGCAATTTATGTCCCCAGTATGACAATTACCAGCTTGTGATATTACATTTGTGGACAAACTCACAAGGGATGTTCATCCCCGAACCAAACACCGATTCCTGCAGATGCTCCTGATCTACCATTCCCACTGCAGGCCCCGTCTGTATAAACGTTGACGTATCCTTCAGCGTCAATGTCAAATTTTTTCTCTGTTCCAAAATTCTGAAACGTTCAAGCAATCTTGGCTTTTTTCTTAAAGTAGATAGAACATGGTTTATAGTTATTAATGGGGTTTTCAAGTGACCTTGCTGCTGCTGGAATCCTCATCAGAGCTTTCAGCGTCCTCTGCGTCCTTCGACTTTTTACGTTTTCGAACATTAATCGCTGCAAAACAGCCTTGAGTATCCGTTGACAAGTGTCTTTTAATTTCGTGAAGTTCCTGGTGCATCGAATGCAAAGTATGCTCCAATATTCTTATCCGCGTGGGAATAGAGCCCCCTGATGTGGACAAGCCTGATATCCTGCTTTCCAAACTCGATAACTTCCTTTCCAAATTCAGCCGCTGGTCCGACTCTTTGTCTGCAAGTTTGTACAAAGCTTCACCCTTGGTATTTTCATTATACTAAGAATGCAATTCTGTCAATTCTTCGGGGCTTTCAAAATGCTCCGATAACTTAAGGTTGTTTTAATATCCAGCTATTGAAAGCTTTTCAGATTATCCAGAATTTATGCTTTTGAAATGATAGTGAGAAACATCTTTAAATTTCCACTATTTTAGACAGTGAAAAATGCTGGTGAAAATATTTTTTGAAGGTAAACAATCTTCAAGTGTTCATTCAACAAAGTTTGACTTGAAAGAGCGATCCAAATTGCTTTTGGAAGTGTTATTGCAAGGCAAGAATTACCGCCAGAGCTCTGTATTCGCAAGGACTTGTAAACATCCGGATTGCACTCGAGATGATACTTGATCCAACCTCCTGACTGGTTGAAATTCTCAATTCCTAATTCATTGGCGATCCTAGATGCCTCTGTTTGAATATCAAGTTGAGTGAGAGACGATGTATTCTTGGCCCAGTCCTTCAATCGCATTTCCATCTGGTCATAGCGCAGATCGTTTTCTAGTCTGAAAGAGTAGTAAAATGGCCGAACAAGATTAAGAGCAAGCTAAGAGGAAATCGGAAACTGGGTTATCTTTCGTCATTTTACCAGGGAAGAGTCAAGGTATATGTAGTAATTACTTGTTCGGCCATTTATTCAGTGCGCTCGCCTCACGTGTTGACTTTGGTTTGAGTAAGGGACGTCCTCGACTCACCACAAAGTTTTCAGCCTCTGCTTTTGATGGAAACTTTTTGTAAACCGGGCCTGGAAACTTGGTCACTTCTGCTTTACATTCATCCCTTGAACAAAGAGCATTAGAAATATGATTGGGGTGAATTTTTCATAGTATTGCAATATTTTCCTTTTATTGGTTTGATGTTATTTTATTTTTTCGGTTAGATAGAAACACGACATAACCATTCAAACCTCACCAGGTTTTGTACACGCCGGGATTGCGACCCTTAGCAACTGCGTAAAAATATTCCATAGTACCGAATATCAATCTGCCGACCGAGACGAACAAGTTCCGCATATGAAAAACGGTGAACTCGTATCATTTCAGCAACTCAAAAGCAACAGAAGTACCCATTCTCCGGTCTACGATCAGCTACAATCCTTCAACAATCCTATTCAATGTAACGTATGATCAAATATTCAGATCTTCCTGGATCAGATACAATTAAGAATGTTTCCTGAAACTTCGGCCCAGAGTACAGCACTATAGGCATGCTTCGCATATTTCAGAGGATTTCTAATTTTCACTGATGAATCTTCTCTATTTGTTATGATTAATTCATGGTTGAGCAAATTGATACAGTGGCATTCCGCAGTGCCGATTTGACTAAGGATGCGTTCGGAAACTAGCTGCCAGCACTGAAAACTCCTTAGGACAGAGGCAGAGCTAACTACGAACTCAGCAACACAAAAGAGATTAAAGATAGTAGACAGTACTGGGAGCTAATTTCGGAATGCACCCTATGTACTGACGCAGAAATGCGTTACTAGTAAAATTATTCAATTCGTTTCAATCATGTGTTCATATATTCAAAAAAATAAAATTTGCAATTTTTCACTTACTTTTCATGAATTTCTACGCATATTCTATTTGGCTGAAGATCGTTAGCGAATTCAAACTTACGCCTGACGCCCGGAGCAGCCGAGTTTCGAGCATTCGCCACGGGCAGCTCGTAAGCGTTGTTAGCGCTGACCGGTCCAGACTTGCTTCCAAATTCCTCGCGCAACGCTGCGTCATTCGCTGTTGCGCAGTTGGGGGAAAGACACGCTTACCGACAGTTAAAAATTTATACCCACCAAACTCATCGGCGGATAACGCACGAAAGGCAGTGTGGCCTAAAAAAAAGTGAGCTGTGAAGTGTAAACAAACTGCGAATATTGAAGGTGACTTTTGTGTCCCGATTTTTCATTGTTTGGTGTAACTTCAGTGAGTGATATCGATTCTTCTCTCTCTGTGTCGGTCGGTGTTGTTTTTATTTTCGGTTCACTTTTTCCTGATGAATGCGTAGTTGCACTGTTGACATGTTTTCGCTATTCAACTGATTTGGTAGCTAGGTACAGCACGGAAAGTTAGAGTGAATGTAGAATCAAGTGTTATTATGGTGTAAATTCTTCGATTATAGTTTTATAAAGTTTTCAGTGTAAAATGTGCGGTGTTCCACTGTTCAGCCCGAGATGCTGCCAGAACTACAACATGTAAAGTGTGGAGCAGCCCAGAGGAGGTAACAATACTTCTTTTATTCATTGTTTGATAACTCAGGGTGGTATGTATGTACATTCGAAGCCGAAATTTTGTCCTTGCGTAACATGCAGTCGATAAATAATTAAGCTGAAGCTACCACCCAATGTTAGTAACCAAATGTGTTAAATTTTTTGGATATAGAAAAATGCGGTACTGTTTTATCCTAATAATTATATAAAAGTATCAGGGATTCGAGGTATTTCACAAAATTTTGATTTTCGGATTTCACTACCTTATGCGAATAAACACGAGAACGTTTGGCTGTTAATTCTGGCTGACAGCTTCAGTTTTGTCAATAAATATGGTTGTAGACACCAGTAATGATTGATTTGACAACTGAAAAGCCAACTTGCTAAATTAATTCGAATTTTCTTTTTTGTTTATTCCAGATTTAAGCAGAGACATCCGAGTAACTTCTTCATTGCTCGGCAACGTTGGTGAGTTTGCATGTGTCAGGTTACGGGTATTTCCCTGGGATTCCTCTGTCACGTGGCGTGGCGGTAACAACTGTTACACAAATCTACGATTTTTTAGCTGCATGGATAGGCTCATTCACGATCGCAACGTGCTTGACTTTCAGTCGAATAATTTTTTTTTCACAATTTAATTTACCGTAGCTTAATTGAAGTTAGAAATTTTGCACGTTGCTGAAAGTGAAATGAGCATCGCAACAGGTAACCATCGCTTACTCGGCACTCGCGAGATCGAATTGTGTTTCGCAACTGATGTATTAATCTACGTTTGAATTTACCGATGATGTCGTTTAAGCGGTGGATCCACCTGAGGCTTGAATATATTCCAGTTATTGATTAATCGTACTCATATGATTGTTTGATTGATAAAATTCCAAAGTCTGGCATAATGTAACTTAATCAAACTACCTGTTATGTCTCGAAACATTTAAAATTTTTTTACGGTCAGCAAGTATTGATCAATTGAAGGTTTAGCTCGTTTAGAAGAATACGAATTAACGTACAGGATGTTTCTAATCCATCTTACAAAAGGTTGATGTACCGATAGTCTGCCAAAATTTACTAAAATAATTCATACAATTTTACAGTTGGCGGGATACTACCGCGATACTTCATTCTGACAATGGATAGGCAGACTACGATACAAAAACATTTTGCTCCCAACAGGTAACCAACGAAAATGTAAGTCAGCGACCACGGCGCAAATGATGAAGAATGATGTGTGTTGGAAAAAATGAAGAATCGTTTAGATCGAATATAGGTAACCGGGTAGGTAGGTGGACGTTTTGGGATCCGTCGCGGGGCTTATGCATGTGTGCGTGAGTCTCTCTTTTCCGTTGGGTGGTTCCGTTGGGAAACGGGTAAGGGTAGGAAGGTCGCGATCTACCGTGATGTTACTAACTTTTGTAATTCACAGCGTCAAACGATCACAGAGATTTTTTTGCCCAAAGACTCCGTATTCGAGTCTCTGGGCCATTTTTAAGCATGTGAATTTTAACAAGATTAAATTTACAATTTCTTGTCACTCTGCAACCATTTTTCAATCGTTATTCAATTCAATTATTTGGTCATTACCGATCATTATTTCATTCAATTGATTTCTGTGATCGTCTGAATGGGCAAAACGCATCTCTGGACCATCTATCGCGTTCCGTGGTACGCTAGATGGGGAGAGATGCTGAGCTCGAAGACTTCGCGTCGAAGAGGACCGCCGACCGTCACGCCACACATTAATGCATACCCTCTAACCTCCCTCCCAGAATTGATTCGCATCTGTAAACAACAATCCGCATCGCAATGTGTCGGATTCAACAAGACGCAGATGCGGATTGAATCTCTACAGAAATTTGCGACAATTCCTAGATATTTAAGGATTCTTGACTGATTAATCGGCCGTGCGTTTTCGAGGGTGGCGGTAGACCGGGAAAAATGAAAATAGACAAAGAGTTTCCTCTCTCGGGAAAAGTCGGGGAATTATGATGCACCACAAGAAAAAACGTACGTTTTTTATAAATCATTTTCAACCTTTAGCTATTCATGTTTTTTAGATTTAAATTTATATATTCAAGTTGCGCAACTTCTGGAGCCTTTGATCATTAAAACTACCCAACATTACTCAATTTTCTTGGCGAAACGTCAGAATTATTTTACGGGAAGAGTCGGGGAATTTTATTTGAGTAAAATTGGCGCCGTCCTGGTTTGATCGAGTGATCGAGGGATCCAAAGATCGAGTGATCGAGTGACGATTGATCCAGTGGCCGGGAGATCGAGTGATCCAGTGATCCAGTGATTCAGTGATCGAGTGATTTAGTTCGGGGAGTAACGACATATTTCATTACACCATTTCCGTAAGCTTCATTTTTTTTTGAATGAGTTATCCGTGTATCATACAATGTAACTACTACGAACGTCTTCGAACGCGCCCCCACGACGGAGGGTTACAGGAGTGTTACAATTGCAGCAAAAAAATTAACAAAAAAAAATGTATAGCTGCATACGCGAAAGTTGTCGTGTAATTTAGGCGGGAGACTATATTTTCTAAGATTATTATGTTTCGATTAATGCGTACGATAATTTTCGCGTATGCGGCTACACATTTTTTTTATTCATTTTTTGCTGTAATTGCAAACTTCCTGTATCCCCCCTTTGCAAGGGTGAATTGCAAGACGTTCATACATTACTCAAATTATATGATACACGTATATCTCATATAATGAAAATGAAGCTTGCGGAAATGACGCGGAAATTTTTGACGCCACCTCCCGGATTAATCGAGTGACCGAGTGATCCAGTGGTCCCGTGATCCAGTGATGGAGTAACCTAGTGTCCGAGTGACGATCGATCCAGAGATTGAGTGGTTGAGAAGTCGAGTGGTCCAGTGATCGAGTCAGGGTGGGGATAGATCGGGAATACCGGGAAAGTCGGGAACAGTCAAGGAATTCCGTCTACTGGGAAAAGTCAGAGAATTACGATGGAACACAGGGAAAAACGTACTCTTTTTATAAATTGTTTTCAAACTTCACTTATGCTTCGTAAATTCAGTCAAGCTAACTTTCAGAAATGGTATCGTGCAATTTCCAATTATTTCTGTGAAACGAAGCAATACTACATGTTTTTTAGATTTTTTATATATTCAAGGTGCACAACTTCTGCAGCTTTCGGTCCTAAGAGCTGCCCAACATTACCTAATTTTCGTAGGAAACCTTCAGGCAATCCTGCATTTTTTGACTGTAAAAATCCGGGAGTTTAACGTGTGCAAAATTGTCGCTACCCTGCTATTCGTACGTAGATTGATCAAGGGAATCGGATGCGTCTTTTGAGCGTGTACTTAATACCGCGTGGCTCCGAGTTTGGGGACGACAGTACCTAACTACTTGAACTATCTTCTTCTGTGACGCTAGCCGTCTTGTTTCTATATGATTTATGCTTATGATATTGGACAAAAGTGTAACAATTTTCTGGACGAAAATGCTGCTCGACGGTCAGCAGTCACGTAGTCCGTGTGGGAACTGCGTCCATGACACATACGCAATTGTTGCGCGTAATAGGTGCGTAATAGACCGATCAGCTGGACCTCAGCCAGGAACAAAAAATTGTTCGATTAAACAAAGAAAATATTTGCACCTAGATGCGCATTGAGTGCACCGCGCGCAAGAAAGTACAAACTGCGTATTACGCATCCTGTGTCACGGTTTTATAAAACGAGTCGCGGAGCGCATTGACAGCTCATTTGTGTCGCTGAGTTTAAGATCGCCAGATCGAAAAGACGCAAACGTAAACATGAGTGCGCAGTCGTCAGTCAACGAATCTCAAGTAGGAGCCGCCAATTCGGCGATATCCATGCCTGGCCTTGATCTCGACGAATGGAATGCCTTCAAGGTGAGCTAGTCGACGCGATTCATCCACGTGAGATTTAAAATTACTTTGAGATATTAGTAATGTGAATACTAAATTCATCTATGACGTTGACTGAAGAATTTTAAAGGCGGTTACTCTAAACGGATTTTGTGTGTCCCATGAGATTGTGTGTTAAATGACTACCGTCGATAAAGAAGTTACCGGATCACTTACCTGTAGAGTAATGGTCAAGAAAATTTTCCCAGGTAGAATTTACTTTAAATTCTTCCGTAAAATTCTATTATCAACACGTCGGTGCAGCAAAATATTGTTCGATTTTCAAATATAATCACATGTCCGATACGGGAACAGAGAGTGTTAGCGAATATTTAGGATCTCTGCAAGTGTATTCACTAAGTTTATTTTGTCCGTAAAAATTGAAAGTTAGGTACGATGTGTGAGAAATTGTTAAAAATAACATCGAAATTTTGATGTCGACAATATAATATACAACTTTAGCGGCTTCAATATTTAAAGATTTAAAAAATCGAACCGCAAAGAAAAAGATGTACATGAAATAAACTGCTTATTTATAAACACTAATGTATAACACTGTCTACCAAGAGATAGACTGAAGATTATTGTCATTTGTAGAAATGTAAATTGCCTTCTTTAATGTTTGCACAATTTAATAAATTTCAACATGAACTGCAGTTTGTCGTCCATGCGACTTTTTACTCGCAGTTCTTTTTGATTCTCACAACCTTGTGAAAATTCGCAGTATTTGTTTATTCAATATTTACTCGGTGGTAACAGGTTTTTATGTTTTGTCGATAGAGAATTGTCAGATCTGCGTTGAAATACCTTTAGGCAATGTTAAAAAGAATTGACTTTCTGCTGTGGGATAATTTCGAAAATCTCACCAAACTCGATGAGATGAAGAATAAATTATTCTCGAGTCCGAATGTTGTTGCTTTTCATGCAGATGGAATCAGCTTGGAAATTATCGCTGTTTAGAGATTGTATTTATCGCCGTTGTATTCATGTCAGTTTCGAATTATGCACAAGGCTATTACGAGTTTATATTTAAAGATGCGCTGATACGGTTTAGTCGTGTGCATGTGCATATTATTACATCCAGATCTAACTACAAAGTCTTTGCATTCACTCCGTTTACAACAATTTATCGCGTAATCGATAGTAAAGAACAAAAGCTTTGATGGAAAAATTTGGAGGAAAAAAAAAAAAAAAACAGAAGGATAATACGTATATGAAACGGTCATTCTATTCTTCGAATTTATTCCGTCGCCGATACGTTGATAACGCTGAAAAGTTCCTTTTTTACGCAACCGGAACTGCCATTAAAATTGTATAAATTATCATTGATGTCGAAACTGGATTCAACAATTTTGGAAATGTTTAAAATTCATGCAACTGTAATAAAACGAAGTATACTCATATTGTGCAATCCTAGTGTCTTCAAAATCATAGTAAAAATAAGAAAATACACAGTCCGTACTGCTTACCCTAGAAATCACAATAACTTCATCGTTATTCTTATCGCTTTGGTCTAATTTGATTTTAATTGAACTGCAGCTCTCTACATTAGATAATCGTTCGATGTTCGGTGGCCAAATATCTTATCCATAAAAATTTTTAATTGTTGTACGTATTGTATAATAACGATTGTATAATATACGGGTGGAAATTTTTTTACCACAAAAATCGGTATAAATAAAAAAATGGTACAAATAACTCTAAAATTATTGAACTCGAACTGAAAAAGCTACATTGTCGCAACAACAACTGTAGTGAATTAGAAATTTTACGGAAATATCGTATCAATAATAAAACTCACGTAATGTCTCATAGCATATGATATGTACTCATTTGTCAGCTTTGCTTTGTGTTCTTGCTTACTTATTATAGTGATTGCATTGTCCAGATCTAAACTCCAAAGTCTGTATCGAAGGCGTGCATAGAGTGATATTATGGTCGAACAAAGCGTGATAGCATCATTATCGAGTCAGATTTGTCATTATGACAAATTGTCGTGTGGTAATGTTGTTCACAGTATGCGGTGACTCATTGCACAATGTTCAACGCATATTACATACAGCCATACAACTGACATGTTTATAAATACAGATCGATAATTGAATTCCTCCGGAACGTGAACCGCATGATATGTAGAATCTATGTTTGCGGTTTAAACGAGCTTGATTATTCCTTCTTTTTACTTGTAATTTTCGTCTTATGATTGATTCAAGTCAGCTACGAGGATTCATTGAAAAAAATGCTTAAAAGCTGTATGATTTAGGTTAATCGAGTTTCATAACTTTTGGAGAACTTACGTTGTTCTATTCTCATTTCTCAATGTCAAAAACTTGTATTACTTGTCTGCAATTTTTATGAATTTTACAAGCTCATTTTGTTCCTAAATAAATTCGGGTGAATTATTCAATCAATTGTAATCACGAACACGTTTATGCGATGCAAAATTGTCGTGAAATAAAATGAATGTACTTCTAATTTGTTGAAAAGCATTTTGAGAGTATCAAAGATTCATTTCGGGATAGTTGTGTAAAAATTTTATTAAAGATATAATATCTAAATAAAAATTGGCCGACAAATACTATTTTGCTGTAAATAAAATGAACGGTAATAAACAAACTCTTTTCCTTTTACAAAATTCATCAATTCAAGTCAAAGATTATTCAGATTTAAAAGTAATCTCAAAACATTCAGCTCTTGATGATATTCTTGTCCCATATCTACGTAAGACGGATTGACTGTAACGATGTTTTTTACGTGCGAGTTGAAGCAACATAGTTACAAAGTTGATGTCAAGGCCTTCTTCATCTTAAAAAATGTAGGGAATTGCCAAACAGATTTGAGATATAATTATATCTAGAAAATTTGGTATCGACAATGATAATGATACTAAATAGCTACTTGAATCACAATTATTATTATCATTATTATTATTATTTTTTTTTTGCAACATCAACAATATTTAAACCCCAAGTGAAACGATAGACGTTGTACTAGAATTTTTTAGTAACAGCATCAAACGTAACTTATCTCAGCGAATTTTTTCAGTGTTTTACAGTGGATTCTAACGTTGATCTTTTTCTCAAGTAGTTCCAAACATTGATTCAGAATCCGTTCGTGAATACTCAGTCTGGGCAGAAAAAGTCGATCAATGTCAAAACAGGTTACGATAGTACTTCGTTCACATAGCCAATCAACGCTTTGATTATGTTGTTCTTGACCCAATTATGGTGGTCAAACCGTTCGTTGATATAAGTGCCTGAATAAACGAGAACGAGGAGTGTTTGTATAAAACACATGCGGTAACTTTTGCCAGACGTCTTAATAAAATAATGTGTAGATATATACGTAATTTTATGATTTACAACACCGTGTGAACTCGGCGACTTCCGCGCGATTATTCACAGTTCTTGAGTCTAATGGGACACTTGATTACCTTGAGAGAGGTGGGGGGAAAAAAAAAAAAAAGTTGCAGTAGCTTCTCTCGGGAAACGTGTTCCTTTCTCTTCAGTCGCGCAAATGATTTAAGAACGATTCTAGAGAGTCAAAATTACGATATTATCGCTTGTCTAAAACTCGCAACGCATGATTACGCTGGATGTTCGATTACCTCAGAGGTAAAATACTATCCTGCCATTGGACAACGCACTGATAACTTTTGCAGTTATCGAGAATTATTTGCACGTCATGGTGAAACGTTAGGTACGTACGGTAACGTTCATTAAAGCCTTCGATTTCCGGCTAACTTGTTTGCGGTCTGATTGTGAATCAAAATGCGACTTCGCATCTGTACGAATTATGTAATGCAGCTGATATACGAGCATGAGATATCATGGTTATATGTATAATCCGTATAGAATTGAACTCGCATCTTGTTTCGGACCGCAAACAAGTTAGTTGGAACGGGAAGGTATTGATGAAAGTCACTGTACATACAACGAATACAACGTATCGATCTACCGAATAAGCATGGCAGATTTTTTGCCAATCGTGATATTTGTCACTGATTAATCGACGCCATATCTTTCACGAGCGGGTATCGTTTTTATGCAGAGGTCATTCCTATACAGAAAAATTTGGTTATTGAACCCGAATTTGCAGAGATCAACGTTTTAAAATTTAGAATAACTTATCGAATATGAGATCGACGATAAATAGAATGAACATCTTAGAATTGGGTCCATGCGTTGAGAATGAACAATCATTTGGCTGTGTAGAATGGTTCACAATCTTTCGATAGATTCGACAATTCGTACGATAAACCTGCAGATGTTGGTGGAATTGGAAAAAATTGAAATAAATCAGTGATGATTTTAGATGTAGAGATGTCAGTTTGACATCGTAGTCTTCGCTGAATTACGC
Source organism: Neodiprion pinetum (assembly GCF_021155775.2). NCBI lineage: Eukaryota > Metazoa > Arthropoda > Insecta > Hymenoptera > Diprionidae > Neodiprion > Neodiprion pinetum. Next base: position 21,710,290 of record NC_060238.1, read on the forward strand.
CCGCTGCGCTATGACGAACCTTATTTCAGTATCGTAGAGTGATGAAAGGTTTCGAAGTACAGCTTTTTGACAAAGATGGAGAACAGAGGTCTTACTCGTGTTGCTCGCATCGGTGAACATTGCGCAGTCATCGTTGTGTCTGCAGGATAGAAATGGATTTACTTAGCACGCTCTAAGGTGGGAGGACAGCGGTACTTTGATTGCGAATGGTACAACTCATGCTGGGTATTCTTTTGAGGAGAAAAAGTGGGAGGTAATGGGCAACGCATATACGGGTAGCATCAGATATCAGTCCGTAGTTTGTTCGCCTTGGAGATCTGGCACGGCTCAAAGGTCTGGTTGAGTGCTTAAACGGACACTCGAATGGTGTACAGTATACAGTATATCTTCTTGACGAAACCTAGGTTGCATTTTGTGCATTGGAGTTATACCCACTTGACGTTCAAGTTGCACAATACTATTCGCTGATGAAGTACTTCAAGGTAGAAACAAGTGCCTCGTAGTCTGCAGTGAAGTGAATTTTCTTTAGTCGTGGGTGAATATTTAATTATCACCGAAAAAGCAATCAAGGCCAGTTATTGTGAATAATTGTATTCTAAAATATCGAAAATATGGCGATTTTTGGGAACTATCTCATCGAATTTAGTTGCATAGTAGTCAGCATTGTATTCGGTTTGTATCTCTACGTGAAATATGTGGCTTTCAACTACTGGAGTTCGAAAAACATCCCTCATCCCAAGCCGGCCATTCCTTTTGGCAGCTTGGGGCCCGTTACCAGAGGGCAACGTTCAATGGGTATGGCGATCTTTGAATTTATCACTCTGATTTTTTTTTTTTTGGTCATTTGGGAGACGAATTGAATTTCCAAATTGAGAAAAAATTTTGCGTTTGCGTTACAGGTGAAATGATCGCCGATGTATATTCGGAGTATAAAAAAAATCCGGTGATTGGTATCTACACGTTGACTTCGCCCGCTCTGATCATTGCCAAACCCGATCTCATACGTTTTGTACTTACCAAGGAGTTCGCGCATTTTCATGATCGCGGTGTATATTGCAATGAAAAGATTGACCCGTTGTCGGGACATCTGTTTGCGCTGCCTGGTGCCAAATGGAAGTATCTGAGAACCAAGTTCACTCCGACATTCACCGCAAGCAAGATGAAGCAGATGTTCTTCACAGTTAAGGAAACTTCTGTGATACTTGCCGCGTCGGTTGAGCAAAGTGCGAGGAAGTCTGAAATTATCGAGGTCAAAGAACTCATGGCAAGGTCTGTTGATCATTTCTAAGGACACATTCATCAGGAGCATTACTTTATCGGGAGTTATTAACGATTCTTGGTTCACCCGGTTCCAGGTTCACAACCGACGTTATCGCTTCCGTAGCTTTCGGCATCAATTGCAACAGCCTTGAGAATCCGGACGCCGAATTTAGGACGATGGGTCGAAAGATATTTGAACCACGACTGGTCAAACGGATATTGGGCTTCCTGCTACCATCCGTATTACAGTTTTTTAAAATTCCTATCATTGACGAGACCATCAGTAAATTCTTTATTCGCGCCTTCAGAGAAGCAGTCGAGTATCGAACGGCAAATAACATTGTTCGAAAGGACTTTTTGGACTCTGTTATACAGCTGATGAACAAGGGTTACGTTCGAAATGACGATGATAAATCATCGGTGCCAGCGAAAGGTGATGATTGATCGATTGACTTTTCTTTATCGTATTTCTGCGATTCACCAAAACACCGCTATGTTATATTTGACAAATGATGATAATTTATTTCATCGATCTCAACATCTTTTTTCAATCCCAATCTAGAGCTTGACGATCAGAAAATTACGCTCCTTCAAGGAGCCGCGCAAGCTTTCGTCTTTTGGATCGGCGGCTTCGATACCTCCTCGTCGACGATTACCTTTTGCCTATACGAAATGGCGCTGAATCTCGATATTCAAGATCGATTGGCCGAAGAGATAAATCAAGTCCTCGAAGAATACAGGGGTGTGACTTACGAGAGTATCAAGGCGATGCCCTATCTTCACAAAGTAGTCTCCGGTTCGTCCATATCATTAAACGAATATTCGGCTAGTCGGAAATTGATTACAAGAAAAGTAACCCGAGGTGTACCTCGCCGATTTGATTCATTCTTCGATATGTTGTAGTACATAGAAAAACAAGACAGCCGTGTTTTTTTTCACCTGCCAATTCGACCGTTGAAAGGGTGAAACCAATTCTAAAATGTACTTCCAAAATCGTTTCTTTTACGATTTACGAGGTTAAAGTTACTCCTCAAACGGCCGAATTGGAACTTTGAAAAAATACGGATCTAATGATTTTTTTTTTTTTTTTATGGAATACGACATGTCGCAGAACGAAGGAAATCGGTACTTGTACTTTTCTTGAGTTAGTCCAGAGACTGAGTATCGGATAATAAGACTCGATCTTAAAAATTCGCAGAAACTCTGAGAAAGTATCCGGTTATCCCGATGCTCAACCGAGAGTGCGAGGAAGATATTGAGCTTCCCGAAACTGGACTCCGCGTCGAGAAAGGTACCGGGATACTAATTCCGGTTCTGGGACTTCATTCGGACCCCGATTTATATCCGGAACCGGAAAAATTCGATCCGGAACGTTTCAACGAGGAGAATATCGCCAAGAGGCACCCGTACGCTTATTTGCCATTTGGCGAGGGTCCCAGGAATTGCATCGGTACGTGTTTAGTTTACTCTCGTCTTATCGACGAGTATCTCGAACTAGGTTGAAACGTAATTTTCTTTATATTTTCGCGGCAGGTATGAGGTTTGGTTTACTTCAAACGAAGGTTGGCATCGTCAGTTTGCTGTCCAAGTACCGATTCACGCCGTCGCCGGACTTGAAACCCATTGTCATGGATACAGCTAATTTCCTCCAGGTTCCCTTACACGGTGTATCGCTTAGGGTACAAATGCGATAATTTCTTCCATCGGAGAAAGCCTAGTTGTTACAATATTGAATCGAAATTTTGGACGATAGGTTGTAGGTATCTTCGAAGGTGTTTGGCGCTATAGACAATTCGACGAAGACAATGTCACGTACTTGTTTGTTGTTGTTTGTTTACAATAAACTGTACTGTTCGTGGATCGACACAATGAATATGTTAATAATAAATTATGCCTAAAAGTAATTCCCAAGTTATCTATTCCCAGTAACTAATTTTCCACTCTCGGATACCGCGCCTTTATCTTATCTGTCGTCATTTCTTACGGACTATAACCGTTGATTGATACGGTTTATAGAATGTTGCAAGCGTAGACGTTTCTGGTAATTAGAGCAAACGTTAAAGCATTTGTCACAATATTCCTAAATATGTAACTCAGATATCAGGTACTGACGTCAAATTATCTGTTGATTATATGGATTTGATCGTTCGTGATGATATCGACGGTGTTTATTGATTATCTTGATCGTTTGACAGCTTGACAGAGTTTGCAAAATATAATACCTGAATTGATGTGGAGGTGGTACAGTTCCAAGAGCCTGGTTTATTGTAAGGTATTCTATGCGAATTCAGGCGTTTTAGAAAAATGTAAACTAATTTTACGTCCTTGACGCGTTTAATCACTTGGGACAAACACCAAAAATTTCTATACTCGTAATATTTTCTTCTGAAGGTAAAATAACAGTTCTGTTGTTTATTTTTAAATTGTCACGAGGTGACGTACTGTCATAGAGTGAGGAAATAAACGATTTGGAATTTCTGTCGAGCGTTTTATTTTTACGGTTATATTAAGATAAACACAGCTATAATTTTTTGTAGGAAAATATTCTAACACAACAGTAAGTGAATTTGAATTTTTAACAGTAAATCCAAAACATGCTGCGTAAAAATTTCTGCCAACGCGTTGAATAATGTAAGAATCAAAAGTAATCTTAGAACGTATCGTGTATTACATCGTATCATCGTAGGTATAATTAATTAGCTTCTAATAAAGTCGTTTGATTATAAACATTGCTGCACCGAGTGTATAAATATGTATGGAAACGGCGGGATTTTTTTTTTCTCTTAGATTCGAATTTACGATGTTAATTAGTACCGTTATCTGCGAATAGAGGTTGACCTATAGCCTGACATCGATTAACGGTAAACAATTTTACGCAGGCAAAACACAACAAGAAATACGAGACCGTTGAGGAGGAGAAAAAGAGGATGACAATTTATCTCGAGAGTAAGGAAAAAATTGCTAAGCATAACGCCGATTTCGAGAAGGGAATTACCACTTTTAAAATGGGCATCAATCATTTCGCGGATATGGTTGGTACTTTTACCTGATTTAAATTTGTAATTTTTTTTATAATTCAGATCTATAAGTACGCGATTGTTAAGAGAGAGACAGAGAAAAAAAAACAAGTAACATTTTTCTCTCATTTCGCAGACTCCCGAGGAAAGGAAGATGGGACATTGACGATGCTGTGAACTTGGAGGATTTCTAGTATTACATGTTTCAAAATTTTCAAATTTTTTTCTTTTCGTTAACGTCTTTCCTTTGGCTTGTAATATTCTTCACCGTGCCGCAGAAATTCACGCAAAACATACGACATATTTATTTGGTTTTTATTCCGTCTTTTCACCGGATTCGCGCAGGTGCAAAATTTGTGTAAACTAGTCATTCCGACAATGAAATATTATACGATACTTATGAAAACATATATTATATATCTAAAAAGTTTTACACTTTTATGCATTTTTAAACCGTTTTACGATATTTTGTAAAATTATATTCATAATAAAACATCACTTTTTCTAAAAAGTATTCAACGCCGGATTTCGTGACATTTATAATCACAGTCTTAAATGTTATTTTTTGTTTTTTTTAATCACACACGCAGTATAACTTTCATCTATAATGTATAAAATCCGAATAATGATCGGTCACTAATCAAAATTCATAATTCAGCGCACGAAAATGCGTAGGTAATGTGAAATTATGTTTTTCAAAAAAAGTACAATCTTATAACTCCACATACATGTTTTAACTCGACTCTCAAACGGTGATAATAAAAGTAAATATTCATTAATTATTTCTATAGCGATGAATAATTGCGAGCAGTAACGTACTTCAAACTTACGTAGCGTCAAATCGAGGTGCATTCGCATGCCGGAAAACGATCTCAACGATAAATATCAAATTGTGGATTCAAAAGTCATGTTTTTACGGTCAATTATTAGATACGGTAATCGAGGAAGTATTTTCAAAACAATTGCCAGAGGATCGAGCAATAATCGCCCGCTCAGTAATTGCAAGGAAAATACAGTCTACGACGCGACGTGAGTGATTCTTTCGATTGACATTGTAGGAAATTTCAAGAGAATTGAATAATTCGATGTCAATTCCGATACTCATTATTTTTCAATTATGATTATGATTGTGATTTTGTAGAAAATCTTTAAAAGCTGTAATTCATTTCTCTCCTGCTTTTATGCGATGAGTAAATAGATCGTTGTTTAATCGCAAAAAATTTATCAGATCGCTGTTCGTACTTTTTGAAAGTATTGTAAATAAATTGAAAAATAAATTGCACGAAAACAGGCAAAATTTTTTCAAGCTATTGGGATGAGTTTTAACATTTAGTTTAGTAAATTTATATGTACCGTCAAAAAGTATGTTATCTCCTATCATCTATGCGTACTGTAAATATCGAGAAAAACGGGAGCGTTGCCGGGTGATTTAAAATAGCTGAGAAAGTATCGTTGAGAGATTAAATTGCCTGAGGTTCGGGAATATTTTTATCTGACAATAGCGTGAGCGAATAGTTTCTACAAAAATTAACGTCGGGATGAAGCTAATGACGGTTGTAAACGTTTGAAAAGCGTTACAGGTGAATCAGAAGAATGCTCGATCTGAACTGAAAAACTCTTGAAGTTGAGCTTTTCGTGTGCGTTGTGGTAAAATCGCAGGGGGACTGAAATCTCACGTTTTTTTTTTACCATCTCCGTTAGTATTTGCTTCCGATTGTACTGACATTGCTTTAAATTTTTTGAAACTGTCGTCCAACTACGTGATAATTTTTTTAATACCAAAAAAATTATTGACTGTCCTTCACGTATAATGTACGATGTTTTAAAATTCTTCCAGCGATTTAAAC